>NC_029791.2:49030796-49129167 GCF_000816755.2 Arachis ipaensis | reverse complement strand
TCGCAATCCCTTTTCTTTTATTTGTTTGTCTTGACAAAACCTGGGGTAGTGAAGAAAAAGGCTGCCTAGGTTTCTTTCTGAGCTTCGCAAGGAAAGAAAGTTTTTTCTATGTATGACGAGTCGTTTTGTGATTTTAAGAACTATTTCTTCAAGGTCCGAGCTGTTGAAGGAGCTCGGCCCTTTTTTCTGGATGAGAATGATGAGCCCACTTTTCCTTTAGAGTGGAAAAAGAACGTTGTTGTGTCGAGGTATTCATGGGAGATGTTGGACGAGGTCGAGCAGGCCTTTGTGACTGTGTTGGAGGAGAATTGGGAGGAGCCTCCCTATCTTGATACCAAGAAATTCTTAGGGGACCCCTCACTTCTCCGAGCTGAGCTGGGTAGTGATCGATTTCCTTTCTTTGTCTGTTGATTTTATTTTCTGGAAGCTTTTTTCTGATTTGTAACTTGATTTCTCACTGTTATGTGTTGCTTGCAGATATGATTAAAAATAATGAATCTATGAAGGCCTTCAAGAGGGCCAGGAAGGCTACTGTCGCCCAAAACATCTTGGCCAAAGCGGCCGGAGAGGGATCGTCCCAGGTTCAATCGAAGCCATCCGTGCCGAATTCACCTGGGCCGAGGAGGGTGATCCCTACTCCCCGGGTTCGTCTGACTGACCCTCTGCAAACTTCAGCTGCTGGTGCTGGCACTCCTCCTCCGAAAAAGCAAAAAACATCTGAGCCTTTTAACCTTGATGCCCCTGATTTTGATGCCGTCGAGTTTGTCGACCAACAGATTGCCCCCTATGGAGGTCTTCCAATGGATGATGTATCTATTCTTCATCACCTGGAGTTCATAACTAGAAGTAGTGTGAAGATGGCTCATATGGGTGCGGCTCTTTTTGAACTGCTCAGGGTATCCCGGTTCATGCTACAAAATCTTTCATGCTGGAGGCTAAGGCGGAGTTTGATAGAATAAAAGGTTTGAAGGAGGAGCTGGAGGTAAAGTTTCAAAGGTAGAGAAAGAATTAGAGGGTGAAAAGGCTAATTCTATGGCCTTGGCAGCTTCCGTGAAGTTGGCTGAGGATACGGCATTGAGACACAAGGACAGTTATGTCACATCCTACCGTGAAGTAATGCGTCTCAGAGAAGAGTTGGAGTCTGCCCGGGTTGACTATGCTGAGCTCCAGGGTCACCTTGTGGGCAGCGTAAATGCTGCTTATGAGAACCTGAAGGAGCAAGTTCGAGTTCTTGCTCCTGAGGTCGACCTTACTCTTTTTAGCTTGGACAATGTCGTGAAGGAGGGCAAGATTGTTCCTGACGACCTTGATGACGACGATGTTGAACCTCTGCCTATGCCAGTTGCCAAAGCCACTGTTGTGCCGACTTTTTCAGCTCTTCCTGGCGGGATTAGTCATCCCGAGCCCGAGCCTGATTGTCAGATATTGAATCGAGATGACGGGACGGTGGATGATGTGCCCCTTCAGACTTGTCCTCCTTTGCCCCATGTTGATACTGCTTCTGGGAAACCTCTGGATCCTCTTTAGTTATTTGTGTATGGCCCTGTCTGTGGGCTTTTGAACTGTTTATTTTTTTTTGTAAATGGTATTTTGCTGACTGTTGACACTCTCTTGGTTGCTTGTTTAGCAACTTTATTTTGAAAAACAAAGCAGTTTCCAAGCATTTGAGGCTGATTTTGGTGGCCTCTGAAGTTTGCCATTATTATAGCTAGCAGTTTTTATATAACATCTGTCTGCACTTGTCTTGGTACCTTTCTAGTGTTTGAACTTTTGTTGTATAACGCTGAAGTCGCCGATTTCATTATGTCGGTTTTGTCCGAGCTGTTGTTGATAATCCTCTTTTTTGGACCCCTTTTTAGGTCTCTTTTAAGGATTATTTTTTTAGCTTTATGTTTTGGATCGACCTCTTCGCGTTCGGTTCTTCTAAGTTATTTTGTAATCATCTTTCTTAGACCTTGGTCAAGTCTCTTTCAGGGATTACTTTTATAACTTTTATGTTTTAGGCTGATTCGTCATGTCAGGCCCTTCTAAGTTATTTTTGTGATCCTCTTTCTTGGACCTTGTTCAGGTCTCTTTCAGGGATTACTTTTATAACTTTTATGTTTTGGGCGGATTTCGTCATGTCGGGCCCTTCTAAGTTATTTTTGTAATCCTCTTTCTTGGACCTTGTTCAGGTCTCTTTCAGGGATTACTTTTATAACTTTTATGTTTTGGGCCGACTTCGTCATGTCGGGCCCTTCTAAGTTATTTTTGTAATCCTCTTTCTTGGACCTTGTTCAGGTCTCTTTTAGGGATTACTTTTATAACTTTTGTGTTTTGGACCAACTTCGTCATGTCAAGCCCTTCTAAGTT
Source organism: Arachis ipaensis (assembly GCF_000816755.2). NCBI lineage: Eukaryota > Viridiplantae > Streptophyta > Magnoliopsida > Fabales > Fabaceae > Arachis > Arachis ipaensis. The sequence continues at coordinate 49,126,815 of NC_029791.2, read as the reverse complement.
AAGGTAATCCTCTTTTATAGGGTTGGCCAAACCTCTTTCCAGGGTTTACTTATAACTTGGTTTGACTTGGTCCGACTTCTTAACGTCAGCCAGTCTTTAAGTTATTATTTAGCAATCCATTAAGACCTCGTCAGGTCTTTTCTCCGGATCACTTTCAATAACTTCTTGCTTTATTCTGTTTTCATCTTTGCCGATTTGTAGAAGGTGAATTCAATCCTTGTTTAATCGACCTTGAGATGAATTTGGTTTTCATCTCTGCTGGTCTTTATCGTGATCGTGCAGTGAATTCGATTTTTATTTTCTGCCGATCTGTTGCTTTATAATCGGATGATGAATGTTTCAGATTAATGCGGCTTGAGCATTTGTAGAATATCTAAACATATTTTATTTAAAAGAAAATGCAAATATGTACATGTGGAGTTTTTATCCTTTTGAGTCAGATAATTTGTGGATCTCAACTTAGTGCCTCATTAAAAAACCTTTTCAGGAAAATGAGTACACCCTTTGTTGAGATCCCTTACCATTCCTAGCTATAGTACCTTTTTAGGTTGCAGGCATGCAATGACTTGGGAAGCTCTCACCCCTCGAGTTCGGAAAGTCTGTAGTAGCCCTTCCCAAGTACTTCTATGACTCGGTAGGGTCCTTTCCAGTTTGCTGCCAGCTTTCCTTCTCCGGGTCGAGTTGTTCCGATATCATTTTGGATTAGGATGAGATCATTCTCAGCGAAACCTCTTGGCACTACCTTTTGATTATATCTGGAAGCCATTCGACGTTTTAGTGCTTCTTCCCTGGTCTGAGCTCTTTCTTGGATTTCAGGAAGTAGGTCGAGCTCTTTCCTTTGAAGTTGGGAGTTGGCTTCTTCATTGTAATGAACCACTTTAGGCGACCCTTCCTCGATCTCTACTGGGATCATTGCCTCCGTTCCGTATGCTAACCGGAAGGGTGATTCCTTTGTGGTGGAATGTGGCGTTGTTTGATATGCCCATAGGACTTGTGGGAGTTCTTCGGCCCAAGCTCTCTTTGCGTCTTGTAATCTTCGTTTTAGCCCAGCCAATATGACTTTGTTGGCAGCTTCGGCTTGTCCATTGGCTTGGGGATGTTCGACGGAAGTGAACTGGTGCTTTATGTTTAAGTCGGCTACTAATTTTCTGAAGCCTGCATCTGTGAATTGGGTGCCATTGTCCGTGGTGATGGAGTATGGGACCCCGAACCTTGTGACGATGTTCCTATATAGGAATTTTTGACTTCTTTGAGCAGTAGTGTTAGCTAGGGATTCTTCCTTGATCCATTTTGTGAAATAGTCTACCCCTACTATGAGGAATTTAACTTGTCCCGATCCCTGAGGAAAGGGTCCGAGAAGGTCGAGTCCCCATTTTGCAAATGGCCAAGGTGAGGTTATGCTGATGAGCTCCTCTGGTGGGGCGATGTGAAAGTTGGCATGTTTTTGACATGGTGGACATGTCTTTACGAACTCCGTGGCCTCCTTTTGTAGAGTTGGCTAATAAAATCCTGCCCAGAGTACTTTTTTGCTGAGCGCTTGTGCTCCGAGATGATTGCCACAGATGCCACTGTGTATTTCTTCTAGAACTTCCTTCGTGTTGGAAGTTGGTACACATTTTAACAATGGTATTGAAATTCCTCTTTTGTATAGAGTATTGTTTATGATAGTGTAGTATTGTGCCACCCGTTTTAACCTTTTTGCCTCCTTCTCATCTGTAGGAAGTGTTTCTGTTTTGAGGTAGTTAATTATAGGAGTCATCCATCCTTGATCTAGACCTGTTATGGCTAGGACTTTTTCCTCTTCCGAGATTGACGGGTTCTGTAGTATTTCCTGGATGAGGCTTCTATTGTTGCCTCTTGGATTGACGGGTTCTGTAGTATTTCCTTCTGTTCACGGGGTATGTGGCGGATCTCATATTCCCGGAATTGTCTGAGCTGTTCCCTGGTTTTACCCAGGTACTTTTTCATATTGGGGTCTTTGGCTTGGTAGCTCCTCGTTATTTGTGAAGTGATCACTTGTGAGTCACTGAAGATAATGAGTCTTTGAGCTCCGACCTCTTTAGCCAGCTTTAAACCAGCTAGTAGTGCCTCATATTCCGCTTGGTTGTTTGAGGCAGGGAACCTGAATTTGAGAGAAAGTTTGATTTGGGTTCCTTGATTACTTTCAATTATCACACCTGCGCCGCTTCCTGTCTTATTCGAGGAACCGTCCACATAGAGATTCCATTCTGTGGGGGTTTCCGGGGTGTCTGTAAATTCTGCAATGAAGTTGGCTAAGTACTGTGATTTGATGGCTGTCCGAGCTTCATATTGGAGGTCGAACTCAGATAACTCGACTGCCCATTGTAAAATTCTGCCTGCTAGATCTGTTTTCTGCAATATCCCTTTTATAGGCTGTTTGGTCCGAACCTTAATGGTGTGAGCTTGGAAGTACGGGCGAAGTCGTTGAGATGTGAGTATGAGAGCATAGGCAAACTTTTCTATTTTTTGGTAGTTTAGCTCGGATCCTTGTAATACTTTACTGATGAAGTATACGGGTTGTTGCCCACTGTCCTCTTCTCGAACTAGTGCCAAGGCTACTGCCCGACTCCCTACCGCGAGGTATAATATGAGTGGTTCTCCTTCTCGTGGTCGAGATAGGATAGGTGGCCATCCTAGAAATATTTTGAAATCTTGGAAGGCTTGTTCGCACTCCGTTGTCCATTCGAACTTCTTTCCTTTCCTTAGAGTAGCATAGAAGGGAAGAGATCTTATCGCTGATCCCGCTAGGAATCTGGATAAGGCTGCCAGTCTCCCGTTGAGTTGTTGTACCTCTTTGACACAAGTTGGGCTCTTCATGTTGAGTTTGGCCTGGCATTTATCTGGATTTGCCTCGATTCCTCTTTGTGTGAGCATAAAACCTAAGAACTTGCCTGCTTCTACTGCAAAGGTGCATTTTGCAGGATTGAGTCGCATGCCATGCTTCCTTATAGTGTCGAACACTTGGACCAGGTCGGACAATAATGTCTCTTCACTTTGTGTTTTTATTAACATGTCATCCACGTAGACTTCCATGACTTTTCCGATATAATCTGAAAAGACTTTAATCATTAGCCTTTGATAAGTAGCTCCCGCGTTCTTGAGACCAAAAGGCATCACAATGTAGCAGTAATTTGCTTTTGGTGTTAAAAACGAGGTTTTTTCTTGATCGGGTGGATACATGGGGATTTGATTGTATCCGGAATATGCATCCATAAACGAGAGGTATTTATATCCGGAGGAGGCATCTACCAGAGCGTTAATACTTGGGAGTGGATAGGGATCTTTTGGGCAGGCTTTGTTGAGATCTGTATAGTCGGTGCACATTCGCCACTTCCTGTTTGATTTTTTCACCAAGACGACATTAGCTAATCATAGTGGGTACTTGACTTCTCTTATGAATCCTGCTTCTAATAGAGCTTGTACCTGCTCTTCCATAGCTTGGGATCTTTCGGGTCCGAGCTTTCTACGCCTCTATTGTACTAGCCGAGATCCAGGGTAGACTGCTAGCTTATGACACATTAACTCGGGGTCTATGCCTGGCATGTCTGCAGCCTTCCACGCAAAGAGATCGACGTTGTCTCGTAAGAACTATACGAGTGATTCTTTTATATCTCCTTTTAGAGTCGTGAAGATATTGGTTGTTTTGTCTGGGATGTCTCCGATCTGGACTTTCTCTATTTCGCCTTCAGGTTGTGGACGGAGTTCTCACCTCTGAACTCCACCAAGTTCGATTATGTGGAATTCTTCTCTTCTGCCTCTGAGGTTTAGACTTTCGTTATAACAGCGGTGCGCCATCTTCTGATCTGCTTTTATCGTAGCTATATCTTCTGCAGTTGGGAATTTTATGCATAGATGTTGAGTTGAAACTATTGCGTCGAGTTGATTTAATGTTGTCCGACCTATTAGGGCATTGTAGGCTAAACTCACGTCGACCACGATGTAGTCTATTTTGAGTCTATCAGTGTGTGGTGGAGATTTGCATTTGCCAGTATAATGGTGATGACCATGGGATCGTCGTGTCCTGAGATGATGTCGGATGCATCTTCCTTGGTAAACGTAATTGTAGGGATGTCGGGTGCTTCCTCCTTTCCTTCGACATGATATACTTCTTTGAGATATCTTTTGCGAGATGATTTGGAGATTCCTCCTCCTGCGAATCCTCTGTGTATCATATGGACATGTCTTTCTGGTGTACGAGGTGATCGCTCGGTTCTTCCAACCTCCTCGTCTCTTCTCCTTTTTCTTTGCTCATCGTCCCGGGTGGCCAGATACTGATCTAGTTTTTCTTCTCTCACTAACTTTTCTATGACATTTTTTAAGTCAAAGCATTCATTGGTGGAGTGCCCACGGGCTCGATGGTATTCACAATATTCATTCTGGTTTCCTCCTCCTCTTTTGCCTTTGAGTGGTTGAGCTGGGGGTATTTTTTCTGTGTGGCAGACTTCTTTGTAAACATCCACCAGGAACACCCTAAGAGGGGTGTAATTATGATAATTTTTAATTTTTCCCTTGTCGATCTTCCTTCTTTTTGGACTCTTTGTCTTTGTCTCGGTAGGTGAATCCGGATTTTGAGGTTTCTCCTAGTCGAGAATTTTCTTCCATGTTGATGTATTTCTCCGCTCGTTCCTGCATTTCGTCCAAATATGTGGGGTACTTCTTTGATATAGATTGGATAAAAGGTCCCTCTCTTAGGCCATTGATGAGGCCCATGATGGCGGCCTCTGTTGGTAGGCATTGTATGTCTAGGCATGTTTTGTTGAATCTTTCCATGTAGTTGCGAAGGCTTTCCCAATCTCCTTGCTTGATTCCTAATAGGCTGGGGGCGTGCTTAGCCTTATCTTTTTGGATGGAGAATCTGGACAGGAACTTTTTGGCTAAGTTATCAAAGCTTGAGATGGACTTTGGAGGTAGGTTGTCGAACCATCTGATTGCTGTCTTTGTGAGAGTCGTTGGAAAAGCTTTACAGCGAACTGCATCTGAGGCGTCGGTGAGGTACATTCTACTTCTGAAATTGCTGAGGTGATGGTTGGGATTTGTAGTGCCATCGTACAAAGTCATATCCGGAAGTTTGAAGTCCTTAGGGATTTTGGTTTTCATGATTTTCCTAGTGAATGGATCTTGATCCTTGCGAGAGTTATCCTCAGGGGTGGACCGAGTAGCTTTGGCTTTGAGATCGGTTTCGAGTTTTAGAAGTTTATCTTCTAATTCTCGGTGTCGCCTTACCTCTCTTTGTAGATCCTTCCCAATTTCTCGTTGGTGCTGGGTTTCTTTTTCAAGTTTCTTTAAACGATCTTGAAGTGCTTCTATCACTCCCGGATTTGATGACTTTTTGTCCCCGTTAGATTCCGGGGTATCTTTCAGCGTATTGCCCGCATTTTTGTGCGGTGGTCTATCCTCTAGATCTGAATTGTGGTCATTGTCATGGTCGTCCGCCATGGTGATGGGATGACTTCCAAGGTCCCCGGCAATGGCGCCAATGTTCCGAGGGTTACCTGAAACTGTAGGTCGATCTCGGACGAGATCTTCTATACTGGTCAGAGATTACGTGTCCGACTGGTGGGTGGCGGCCGGAGCTGTCGTGTCCAACTTGTTGGACTAGCTGCACTGCTGATCCTTGGTCACCAGAGGGTGGGGGGTACCTGCAAGAGACTCCGATGCTTAAGTTAGCATGCGTATTAAACAGTCTTTTTTGTGGAATCAGAGTATGAGTTATACCTGGGTGCTCTAGTGTATTTATAATAGAGTGGAGTGACCTTCTTTAGATAAGATAAGTTAGTTATTTTATCTTTATCTTATCTTTGAGTGAGGTCAACTTATCTTCAAGGGAACCGCCCTTCTCTCTGTAGGCTTGGGATGCCTTTGGATTTGGGTCGTATTCCTTAAGTTGGGCCCCTTTTTGGGCTTTCCTGTCGATTTGACTGAGCTCTTTGAGAAGAGGTCGGATAGCCTGACCTGAAGAGGTCGATCACTTTGTTACTGAACATCCCGAATCGGATAGTTCGACCCAGGGTGTGAGCAACTCCTATCTGGCATCAGGTGTGCCAATATTTTTTCAGGACGACATCCAATGATAGCTTGCACGATAACAATTCCTTCACTATCTGAAGGTAAGCATCACGAGCCGGAGGAATATGTGGAATGTCCAAGAGGGCCTCTAAAGTAGTTTCAGAGGTGTCCAGTGTGACACCTCTTAGAAAAATAGTTGGGGTGTCCCTCTTTAGGAGATTTGCATAGAATTCCTTGACCTGGTGTTCATTGACTTCCACCGGATCAAATTCTATGAATTTCCAATGGTAAAAATTTAATCTGTTCAAAACTTGGTCCGCATATTTCTCTGATATGTTCAGCTTTCTCTCGTAGTGGAAGGGCTTTGATTCCACTTTCTTATATTGTTCTTAGGCTTCTGCATTGATGAATGTATCCGGTAAAGTACTTGGAGGCGCAGGAAGAGAGCGAGCCAAAGGATTGGCTTTCTCTTTTCCTTTGCGAGTCAGGAGAAACAGATAAAACTCACGGAATAAAGAGGATATAATCAAGCAATTCAAGTAAGAGCCAATAAGGTAAACAAACACTCAATTTAAGGGAAAACATGTATAAAGCAGTCAAATGCTCAATAAGAGTGCATTTTCCCAAAATCAAGCAACCTAAGTAACATAAGAAGGGATGAGCAACAATTGAAGCAAATAGATGACTTAGGTGTGTTAATGCCAGTGAATTGAGTTGAGAGGAATTGATTATCGCACTTTTGCAATTGAATTGAAAGTGTTAGCAAAAGTTGCATAAAAAGAAATAATCAAAGCCACAGTGAAAGCATGCACGTATTCATGTTGAGAAGATAAAAAATGACCACATATACATAACTTCTTGTCCAAAGCAATACTTGATTGAAAAACAAACTGCATTGCTCAAAAACATAAAGGAACAAGTGGCTATATATGTGGTTGTCCATTTTAACAGCATCAATTCACTAAACGAAATTCAGGTTATCCACTAAAAAGGTACCTGTTCCGAGGGTAATCGAAAACTGTAGACCGATTTCGGATGAGATCTTCTGTACTGGTCAGAGATGACGTGTCCGGCTGGCTGGTGGCGGCCGGAGCTATTGTGTCTGACTTGTTGGACTGGCTGCACTTCTGATCCTTGGTCACCGGAGGGTGGGGGGTACCTGCAAGAGACTCCGATGCTTAAGTTAGCACGGGTATTAAACAGGTTTATTGTAGAATCAGAGTATGAGTTATACCTTGGTGCTCCAGTGTATTTATAGTGGTTGTAGAGTGGCCTTTCTAGATAAGATAAGTTAGTTATCTTATCTTATCTTTATCTTTGAGTTGTGGTCAGCTTATCTTCAAGGGAACCGCCCTTATCTCTATAGGCTTGGACTGCCTTTGGATTTGGGTCATGTTCCTCTATTTGGGCCCTTTACTGGGCTTTTCTGTCGATTTGACCGACTTCTTTTGAGAAGAGGTCGGATAGCCTGACCTGAAGAGGTCGGTCGCTTTATTGCTGATCATCCCGGATCGGATAGTTCGAACCAGGGTGTGAATAGTGCCCCTGCTCGAGCTCGGTTTTCTGCTTTGAGGTCGAGTCCCTGACTTCGATCTTTCTCTAGTGAAGCCAAACTCGAGCATTTTGTCGATTCCTTTCTTTGTAGAACCTTTTTGAAAGTGGAACGCTTTCCCCTAAGAGCTCGCGTTTTTATATCAGCACTTTGGCTTTGGGAATATGCGAAGCGTTAAATACCTTCATTAATTGGTTTTGATTGCCCGTTTCTTTGGCTTTTATTTTCGAAATTCACGATCAAAAATGGTTTCTCTTCTTCGTCTTTCTTTGTAACTTCTCCCTTCACTCTCTCACTTTCTGTTTTCGCCTACATTTTGCCTCAGCATCATTTTGGCGATTCTCTGGGTGATTCCATCTTTCCATCTTCAATCTCCTTTGAAGCTTCTTTCTCTGTTCAGGTTGGTTTTTCTTCCTTTCTCACGTCATTTTCCTGTCTGGTTTTGAGAAAGTTTTGATTTTGTTTGGAGAAAGTTTGGATCTTTTTGCTTTTGCTGTGCCTGATTGCTGTTATAATGTGTGTTCTGGGAGTTTCTTCGCCCTTTTGCATGAACCTTTTCGTCTTTCCTGTTGCGTGATGTTCTTAAGGCTTTTGCATGTTATCACCGTTTCTGTTTGTGTCTTTGATGATGGTTTTGTTTGATTCTGAAAAAAGGTTGTGCCTTTGATGATTTTCGCTTGGCGTGTTTGATGTTGTCGATGCTTTTTGTTGATAGACTGTAAAAACATAGTGGCTTTGATGACATTTTGTGTTTTTACTTTCTGAAATATTTGTGGTTTGACTTTTCTTTATTTGAGAGATGGACGTAAACTGTAGATTTTTCCTGAATTCTTGCTTTGTTATTGCCTCCAAAGGATGCCCCAGGGCTTTGGTTTGAGTCTTGGGGTTTTTCTTTTCTGTTTGTTCTCCTGTATCATATTAGTCGAGTTGTTTTGCCTCTCGTACGAGATGTTTTTTAGTAATCCAATCTTCTTTTCTTATTGTAGGATTAGTTGGCCTCATATCTTCTCGTCATAACATTATAGAGATGTCTTCTAAAGTTCCCGAGGGGATGTCTGATTGGCTAGACTCCCTTGTCTTAATGTGTGTCTCTGTTGTGGATGCTGAGTTTTGTGTAGAGCTGAGAAAAGGTCATAGGGTTTGTGGTGGTGGCGCCCGAGAGAGAGATTATGAGCTTGTGGCGCCCGACTCTGACGAGAGGGTTTGCTTTCCTACTTCTGTCGAGGGGGAGCGTCCCTTTTTCTACGCCTATGAATATTTCTTTAGCCAGTTGGACATTACCTTTCCTTTTACTGCTTACGAGATCGACTTGTTGTGGAAAGATTTTAAGAATTATTTTTTCCGTGTCCGTGCTGTTGAGGGGGCCCACCCCTTTTTTCTTGATGAAAATGATGAGCCTGCCTTTCCTCTAGAATGGCAAAAGAATGTGAGAGTGTCTCGCTATACATGGGAGATGCTTGACGAGGTTGAGCGGGCTTTTGTAATTGTTCTTGAAGATTTATGGATCTTGATACGAAAATATTTTTGAGTGATCCATCTTTGATTCGAACTGCTTTGGGTACTGTCTGACTTGTTTCTATACTTGCTTTTTAGTTTTGCTTCTTCTTTTTGTGATTTTAAACCATTGCTGTGGTTGATTCTGTATTTTCAGAGATGTCGAAAAACAACGATTCCATGAACTCAAAATATCTCGGCCAAGGTGGCGGGAGAGGGATCTTCCCAAGTTCCGGTGAAGTCGCCCGTGTCGAGTTCTCCTGGTCCGAGGAGGGTAATGCCCACTCCTAGGGTTCGCCTGGCCGAGCCTCCGCATTCTTCCGCTGCTACTTCTGGTGCCCCTCCCAACAAGAAACAAAAAACAATTAAGCCTTTCAACCTTGATGCCCCTGATTTTGACGCGGTCGAGTTCGTAGATCAGCAGATCGGTCCATACGGTGTCCTCCCTATGGATGATGTATCACTTCTTCGTCATTTGGACTTTATAACTCGGAGTAGTGTAAAAATGGCACATATGGGAGCTGCCTTATACCGAACGGCTCAAAATCTTCCTCTCCATGCCACCAAAGCCTTTATGGAGGAGGCAAAACAGGAATTCGACCAGATGAAGGGCTTGAAAGAGGAGCTTGAGGTGAAAGTAGCTAAACTGGAGAAGGATCTGGAGAACGAAAAGGCTAGTTCTCTTGCCCTGGCGGCTTCTGTGAGATTGGCCGAGGACACTGTGTTGAGGCATAAAGATAGTTATGTCACATCTTAACTGGAGGTGATACGTCTGAGGGAGGAGTTAGAGTCTGCCCGAGATGACTATTCCGAGCTCCAAGGTCACCTTGTCAGCAGCGTAAATGCTGCCTATGATAATTTGAAGGAGCAGGTTCAAGTTCTCGCTCTGGAGGTTGATCTTACTCTTTTTAGCTTGGACAACATTGTGAGGGATAGTAAGATTGTCCCTGACGACCAAGATGATGATGATGTCGAACCTCCCTCTGTGCCTGCTGCTAAAGTGTCGACCTCTATAGTTCCTCCTGCTGGGATTGCTCGTCCAGAATTAGATCCTGATTGTCAAATTCTGAATAGGGACGACGGTATGGTGGATGCAGTGCCTCTCCAAGCTCGCCCTCCTTCACCCCAGACTGATGCTACCGAGAAGGCTCCCGATCTTAGCTGATTTTTCTTGGATGTTTATGTAGATAGCCCGACTTGTGGGCTTTTTAAACTTTTTATTCTGTAATTTGAATATTTTACTGACTGTTGATACTCCTTCTGGTTGCTTGTTTAGCAACTTTTTATTTTGAAAAAATAACAAGTAGTTTTCAAGCTTTGGGCCTGATCTTGAAGCTTTGTTTATAATATTGTATTTTATATCATGCTTGTTTGCACTTGTCTTGGCACCTTTCTGGGTTTTGAGAATGCTGAAGCCTTGCTGCTCAGCCTCTTTGGATTGCTTTGTACTTATTGCTTGTAGCTTGGATCCTTTGGGGATGTGTGGATCCAACTCGTGTTTCGGTTTCCTGGCTCTTGTATTTATTTCTGGCCATCCATAACCGATTTCTTTACGTTGGTCCTCTTTCCAGTTATTTTTGTAGTCCTCTTTTTTGGACCTTTGTCAGGTCTCTTTCAGGGACTACTTTTATAACTTGTCTGTTGTAGGAGACCGACTTCTTTGCGTCGTCCTTTTCTAAGTTATTTTTGTAATCCTCTTTTTTGGACCTTTTAAGGTCTCTTTCAGGGACTACTTTTATAACTTGTTTGTTGTAGGAGACCGACTTCTTTATGTCGATCTTTTCTAAGTTATTTTGTAATCCTCTTTCTTGGACATTTGTCAGGTCTCTTTCAGGGATTACTTTTATAACTTGTTTGTTGTAGGAGACCGACTTCTTTATGTTGATCTCTTCTAAGTTATTTTGTAATCCTCTTTCTTGGACCTTGTCAGGTCTCTTTCAGGGATTACTTTTATAACTTGTCTGTTGTAGGAGACCGACTTCTTTATGTCAATCTCTTCTAAGTTATTTTGTAATCCTCTTTCTTGGACCTTTGTCAGATTTCTTTCAAGGATTACTTTTATAACTTGTCCGTTGTAGGATACCGACTTCTTTATGTCGATCTCTTCTAAGTTATTTTGTAGTCCTCTTTCTTGGACCTTTGTCAGGTCTCTTTCAGGGATTACTTTTTATAACTTGTCCATTGTAGGAGACCGACTTCTTTATGTCGATCTCTTCTAAGTTATTTTGTAATCCTCTTTCTTGGACCTTTGTCAGGTCTCTTTCAGGGATTTCTTTTATAACTTGTTTTTCGTAGGAGACTGACTTCGTCATGTCGATCTCTTCTAAGTTATAGCAATTCCTCTTTTATAGGGTTGGCCAGACCTCTTTCCAAGGATTTGCTGATAACTTGGGTTAACTTGGTCCGACTTTTTAACGTCGGCCAGTCTTTAAGTTATTATTTAGCAATCTATAAGACCTCGTCAGGTTCTTTTTCCAGATCACTTTCGATAACTTCTTGCATTATTCTGTGTTCATCTTGCCGATTTGTAGAAGATGGTTTCAATCTTTGTTTGGTCGACCTTTAGATGAATCGCGTTTTCATCTCTATTAGTCTTTATCATGATCGTGCAGTGAATCTGTTTTTCACTTTTCTGCCGATCTGTTGCTTTATAATCGGACGATGAATGCTTCAGATTAATGCATCTTGAAAACTTGTAGAATATCTAAAATATGTTTTATTTAAAAGAAAGTGCAAATATATACATGTGGGAGTTTTTTCATCCTTTTAAGTCGGATAATTTCTGAATCTCAACTTGGTGCCTCATTAAAAAACCTTTCCAGGAAAAAGAGTGCATCCTATGATGAGATCTTTTACCTTCTCTAGCTATAGTACCTTCTTAGGTTGTAGGCGTGCCATGATCTGGGAAGCTCTCGTCCCTCGAGTTCGGACAGTCTGTAGTAGCCCTTCCCAAGTAATTCTATGACTCGGTAGGTTCCTTTCCAGTTTGCTGTCAGCTTTCCTTCTCTGGGTCGAGTTGTTCCAATATCATTTCGGATTAGGATGAGATCATTCTCAGCGAAACCTCTCGGCACTACCTTTTGATTATATCTGGAAGCCATTCGACGTTTTAGTGCTTCTTCCCTGATCCAAGCTTTTTCTTGGATTTCAGGAAGTAGGTCGAGCTCTTCCCTTTGAAGTTGGGAGTTGGCTTCCTCATTATAATGAACCACTCTAGGCGACCTTTCCTCGACCTCTAATGGGATCATTGCCTCCACTCCGTATACTAGTCGAAATGGTGATTCATTTGTGGTGGAATGTGGCGTTGTTCGATATGCCCATAGGACTTGTGGAAGTTCTTCAGCCCAGGCTCCCTTTACATCTTGCAGTCTCCATTTCAGCCCAGCCAATATGATTTTGTTGGCCACTTCGGCTTGTCCATTGGCTTGAGGATGTTCAACGGAGGTGAACTGGTGTTTTATGTTTAAGTCGACTACTAACTTTCTGAAGCCCGCGTCTGTGAATTGGGTACCATTGTCTGTAGTGATGGAGTATGGAACCCCAAACCTTGTGACAATATTCCCATATAGGAATTTCTGGCTCCTTTGAGCCGTGGCGTTGGCTAGGGGCTCTGCCTCGATCCTCTTTGTGAAATAGTCTACCCCGACTATGACGAATTTAACTTGTCCCGATCCCTGGGGAAAGGGTCCGAGAAGATCGAGTCCCCATTTTGCAAATGGCCAAGGCAATGTTACGCTGATGAGCTCTTCTGGTGGGGCGATGTGAAAGTTGGCATGTTTCTGGCATGATGGGCATGTCCTTACAAACTTTGTAGCTTCCTTTTGTAGAGTTGGCCAATAAAATCCCGCCCGGAGTACTTTTTTGGTGAGAGCTTGTGCTCTGAGATGATTACCCCAAATGCCACTGTGTACTTCCTCTAAAACTTCCCTTGTGTTAGAGGTCGGCACACATTTTAGTAGTGGTATTGAAATCCCTCTTTTATATAGGGTGTTGTTTATGATGGTGTAGTACTGAGCCTCCCGTTTTAACCTCTTTGCCTCCTTTTCATTTATGGAGAGTGTTTTTTTTAGGTAATTAATTATGGGGGTCATCCATCCTTGATCCTGACTTGTTATGGCTAGGACTTTTTCCTCTTCCGAGATTGATGGATTTTGCAGCATTTCCTGGATGAGGCTTCTATTGTTGCCCCCTGGTTTGGTGCTGGCTAGTTTTGAGAGTGCATCACCTCGAACATTTTGTTCGCGGGGTATATGGCAGATCTTATATTCCCCGAGTTGTCCGAGCTGTTCCTTGGTTTTATCCAAATACTTTTTCATGGTGGGATCTTTGGCTTGGTAGCTCCCTGTTATTTGTGAGGTGACTACTTGTGAATCGCTGAAGATGTTGAGTTTTTGAGCTCCAACCTCCTTGGCCAGCTTCAAACCAGCTAGTAACGCTTCATATTTCGCTTGGTTGTTTGAGGCTGGGAACCCAAATTTGAGGGAAAGCTCAACTTGGGTTCCTTGGTTGCTTTCTATTATCACACTTGCACCGCTTCCAGTCTTATTTGAAGACCCGTCCACGTAGAGATTCCATTCTGTGGGGTTTTCCAGGGTATCTGTGAATTCTGTAATGAAGTCGGCCAAGTATTGTGATTTGATGGCTGTCCGAGCTTCATATTGGAGGTCGAACTCGGATAACTCGACTGCCCATTGTTAAATTCTGCCTGCTAGATCTGTTTTCTGCAGTATCCCTTTTATGGGCTAGTCGGTCCGAACCTTAATCGTGTGAGCCTGAAAGTACGGGCGAAGTCGTCGAGATGTCAGTATGAGAGTGTAGGCGAACTTTTCTATTTTTTGGTAGTTCAGCTTGAATCCCTGCAGTTCTTTACTAATGAAGTATACAGGTTGTTGCCCTTTGTCGTCCTCTCGAACCAGTGCTGAGGCTACTGCCTGACTTCCTACCGCAACGTATAATACGAGTGGTTCTTCCTCTCGTGGTTGAGTTAGGATAGGTGGTCGTCCTAGGAAATTTTTGAAATACTGGAAGGCTTGCTCGCATTCTATTGTCCATTCGAACTTCTTTCCTTTCCTTAAAGTGGCATAGAAGGGGAGAGATCTTATCGCTGATCCCGCTAAGAATCTGGATAAGGCTGCTAATCTCCCGTTGAGTTGTTGTACCTCTCTGACATAAGTTGGGCTCTTCATGTTGAGTATGGCCTGGCATTTGTCCGGATTTGCTTCAATTCCTCTTTGTGTGAGCATGAAACCTAAGAATTTACCCGCTTCTACTGCAAAGGTGCATTTTGCGGGATTGAGTCGCATGTCATGCTTCCTTATAGTGTCGAACACTTGAGCCAAGTCGGACAGTAATGTCTCTTTGCTTTGTGTCTTTATTAACATGTCGTCCACGTAGACTTCCATGATTTTTCCGATATGATCTGAAAAGACTTTATTCATTAGCCTTTGATATGTAGCTCCCGCGTTCTTGAGACCGAAAGGGATCACGATGTAGCAGTAATTTTCTTTTGGCGTAAAAAATGAGGTCTTTTCTTGATCGGGTGGATACATGGGGATTTGGTTGTATCCGGAATATGCATCCATAAACGAGAGGTATCTATATCCGGATGAAGCATCTACCAGAGCGTCGATACTTGGGAGTGGGTAAGGATCTTTTGCGCAGGCTTTGTTGATATCGGTGTAGTCGGTGCACATTCGCCATTTCCCATTTGATTTTTTCACCAAGACGACGTTAGCTAGCCATAGTGGGTACTTGACTTCTCTTATGAATCCTGTCTCCAGTAGTGCTTGTACCTGTTCTTCTACAGCTTGGGATCGTTCTGACCAAGTTTTCTTTGTCTCTGCTGTATAGGCCGAGATCCTGGATAGACCGCCAACTTGTGATTCATTAGCTTGGGGTCTATGCCTGGCATGTCTGCAGCTTTCCATGCGAAGAGATTGACATTATCTTGTAAGAACTGTACTAGTAATTCTTTTGCGTCTCCCTTCAGGATCGTGCCAATGTTAGTTGTTTTGTCCGAGGTATCTCCGATCTGAACTTTTTCTATTTCTTCTTTGGGCTGTGGACGGAGTTCTTCTCGTCTCTGAACTCTACCAAGCTCAATTGTATGGAACTCTTCTCCTCTGCCTCTGAGGTTTAGACTTTCGTTATAACAGCGGCGTGCCATTTTTTGATTTGCTTTTATTGTAGCTATCCCTTCTGTAGTTGGGAATTTCATGCATAGATGTGGAGTCGAGACTATTGCGCCGAGTTGATTTAGTATTGTCCGACCTATTAGGGCATTGTAAGCTGAACTCACGTCAACCACAATGTAGTCTATCTTGAGTGTTCTGGATTGGCTCCCTTTTCCAAAGGTTGTATGTAGTGACACGTATCCCAGCGGTTGTACTGGGGTATCTCCCAGTCCGAACAGGCTGTTAGGGTATGCTCTAAGCTCCTTCTCTTCTAAGCCGAGCTTGTCGAAGGCAGTTTTGAATAACATGTCGGCGGAGCTCCCTTGGTCTATTAATATGCGGTGGAGATTGGCGTTTGCCAGTATGATGGTGATGACCATGGGGTCGTCGTGTCCTGAGATGATACCGGATGCATCTTCTTTGGTGAATGTGATTGAAGGGATGTCGGGAGCTTCCTCCTTTCCTTCGACATGATATACTTCTTTGTGATATCTTTTGCGGGATGATTTGGAGATTCCTCCTCCTGCAAATCCTCCGTGTATCATATGGACATGTCTTTCTGGCGTACGAGGTGATCACTCGACTCGTCCGACATCTTCATCCCTTCTTCTCTTTCTTTGATCATCATCTCGGTGATATTCACAGTATTCGTTCCGATTTCCTCCTCCTCTTTTACCTTTGAGTGGTCGAGCTGGGGGTATCTTTTCCGTATGGCAGACTTCTTTGTAGACATCCACCAGGGATACCCTAAGAGGGGGTGTAATTATGATATTTTTTAATTTTCTCCCCTTGTCGATCTTCCTTCTTTTTGGATTCTTTATCTTTGTCTCGATAGGAGAATCCGAATTTTGAGGTTTCTCCCAACCGAGCATTTTCTTCCATGTTGATATATTTTTCCGCTCGCTCCTGCACCTCATCCAGAGATGTGGGATATTTCTTCGATATAGATTGGCTGAAAGGTCCCTCTCGTAGGCCATTGATGATGCCCATGATGGCGGCCTCTGTTGGCAAGCTTTGTATGTCTAGGCATGTTTTGTTGAATCTCTCCATGTAGTTGCAAAGACTTTCCCGATCTCCTTGACTGATTCCTAATAGACTAGGGGCGTGCTTGGCCTTGTCATTTTTGATGGAGAATCTGGCCAGGAATTTTTTGGCTAGGTCGTTAAAGCTTGATATGGACTTAGGAGGTAAGTTGTCGAACCATCTAATTGCTGTCTTCGTGAGGGTCGTTGGAAAAGCTTTGTAGCGAACAGCGTTCGAGGCGTCGGTGAGGTACATTCTGCTTCTGAAGTTGCTAAGGTGATGGTTGGGATCTGTAGTGCCATCATACAGAGTCATATCCGGGAGTTTGAAGTCCTTAGAAATTTTAGTTTTCATGATGTCCCTAGTGAATGGATCTTGATCTTTGCGTGAATTGTCCTTAGGGGTGGTCCGGGTAGCCTTTGCTTTGAGTTCAGCTTCGAGTTATAGGATTTTATCTTCTAGCTATCGACGTCACCTTACCTCTCTTTGTAGATTCTTGCCAACTTCTCGTTGATGCTGGCTTTCTTTTTCAAGTTGCTTTAAACGATTTTGAAGTGCTTCTATTACTCCTGGATTTGATGAGTTTTTGTCTCCGTTAGATTCTGGAGTATCCTTTGGTGTAGCGTCCGCGTTTTTGTGCGGCGTTCAGTCCTCTAGATCTGGATCGTGGTCGTTGTCATGATCGTCTGCCATGGGGATGGGATGACTTCTAGGTTCCCCGGCAACGGCGCCAATGTTCCGAGGGTAACCTAAAACTATAGACCGATCTCGGATGAGATCTTCTGTACTGGTCAGAGATGACGTGTCCGGCTGGCTGGTGGCGGCCAGAGTTGTTGTGTCTGACTTGTTGGACTGGCTGCACTTCTGATCCTTGGTCACCGGAGGGTGGGGGGTACCTGCAAGAGACTCCGATGCTTAAGTTAGCATGGGTATTAAACAGGTTTATTGTAGAATCAGAGTATGAGTTATACCTGGGTGCTCCAGTGTATTTATAGTGGTTGTAGAGTGACCTTTCTAGATAAGATAAGTTAGTTATCTTATCTTATCTTTATCTTTGAGTTGTGGTCAACTTATCTTCAAGGGAACCGCCCTTATCTCTATAGGCTTGGACTGCCTTTGGATTTGGGTCGTGTTCCTCTATTTGGGCCCTTTATTGGGCTTTTCTGTCGATTTGACTGACTTCTTTTGAGAAGAGGCCAGATAGCCTGACCTAAAGAGGTCGGTCGCTTTATTGCTGATCATCCCGGATCGGATAGTTCGAACCAGGGTGTGAACAGTACCAAATGGAATGATCAAAGCTGTAAATTTCAACCTAATTTGGTTTTAAAAACAAAATCAGCAATTAAATACACAATTGCCAGGTTATCCATTAAGGGGTACACAAATCATCCCAGGCAGCATCTATATTTAACAGAAAATTTACACAAGTATGAAATTAACAATACAAAATGGGAATAAAATTCAAACCCTATGTTGATCAGACAAGGAATTGAACCAAAAATTCCATTCGAGCATTTCAGCAAGCATGATATGTGCAGAAATTAGAGGCAACATTTACAGTTCAATCACAGCAGCATTCACAGTTCAGCATACATCAACAGTCAGTATAGAAAAATCCAAAATATTCAGCCAGGCAACAACATTCAATCCAGAAAATATAAGTCATCTAGCCTATAACCTCCTAATCACTAGACAAAAATCACAAACGGAATTGAAAAGCAAGTAAATTAAATAGAAACGGTGGAGACACAGGTTACAGAGAGGGAGAATAGAACCTGTGTTGACGGGAGGAAGAAGGAATGGGGAGGGGAGGGTGGTGGCGCGCGGTCGCAGCGGCACAGAAACTCGCTGCCGCTGGTAGCTGGTCGCCGAAATGGAAAGGCGTGGCTAGGGCTGTCGTGGGAAGGTGCAGGGAAGAGATAGGGAAGAGAGAGAAGGGGGAAATGTAGAAGAGAGAGGAGAGAGAGAGAGAGAGAGAGAGAGAGAGAGAGAGAGAGAGAGAGTGACGGCGATAGTGGTGGTCGACGGTGGTGGCGTGAGGTGGACGGAGGTGGTGGGATGAGGAGGAGCACCCAACCTCCCTACTATCACTTTCACTAAAGAGGATGCAATTGGCGTCATCTCGGGACATGATGATCCCATGGTCATCACTATCATATTGGCCAATGCTAATTTCCACCCCCACACTGGTAGACCAGGGAAGCTTGGCTGACATATTGTTCAAAACTGCCTTCGACAAACTCGGCCTAGAGGAAAAAAAACTCAGAGCATATCCAAACAGCTTATTCGGGCTAGGAGATACTCCAATCCAACCACTTGGATACATCTCACTGCACATGACCTTTGGAAAAGGAAACCGATCAAGGACGCTCAATATAGACTACATCGTGGTCGACGTAAGTACAGCCTACAACGCCCTGATAGGTTAGAGAACGCTAAATCAGCTCGACGTAGTAGTCTCGACTCCACATCTGTGCATGAAGTTCCCAACCACAGAAAGGATCGCTACGATAAAAGCAGACCAGAAGACAGCGCGCCGCTATTACAACGAAAGTATGAACCTCAGAGGTAAAGGAGAAGAAATCCACACCATCGAACTCGGGAGAGTTCGACGACGGGAAGAACTTTGTCTACAACCTGAAGGCGAGACAGAAAAAGTCCAGATCAGAGATGTCCCAGATAAAACAACCAATATTGGCACAATCCTAAAAGGAGACGTAAAGGAGTCCCTCATACAGTTCTTAAAAGATAATGTGAACCTCTTCACATGGAAGGCTGCAGACATACCGGGCATAGACCCCAAGCTAATGTGCCACAAGCTGGCAGTATACCCAGGATCTCGGCCAGCACAGCAGAGACGTAAAATGCTCGGGCCAGAATGATCCCAAGCTGTGGAAGAGTAGGTACAAGCCCTGCTAGAGGTAGGATTCATAAGAGAAGTCAAGTACCCACTATGGCTAGCTAACGTCGTCTTGGTGAAAAAATCAAATGGGAAGTGGCGGATGTGCACTAACTACACTGATCTCAACAAAGCTTGCCCAAAAGATCCTTATCCACTCCCCAGTATCGACGCTCTGGTGGATACCTCCTCTGGATACAAATACCTCTCGTTTATGGACGCCTATTCGGGATACAATCAAATCCCAATGTACCCACCTAATCAAGAAAAAACCTCATTCTTAACCCCAAAAGCAAACTACTGCTACATCGTCATGCCATTGGGACTCAAAAACACAAGAGCCACTTATCAAAGATTAATGAATAAAGTCTTCACAGGCCATATCGGGAAAGTCATGGAGGTATACGTAGATGACATGTTAGTAAAGACACAAAGCGAGGAGTCATTATTGTCCGACCTCACCCAAGTATTCGATACTATAAGAAGGCATGGCATGCAACTTAACCCTATAAAATGCACCTTCGCAGTAGAAGCTGGCAAATTCTTAGGTTTCATGCTCACACAAAGAGGAATCAAGGCAAATCTGGATAAATGCTGGGCTATACTCGACAAGAAGAGTCCGACCTGTGTCAAAGAAGTATAATAACTCAATAAAAGATTGGCGGCCTTGTCCAGATTTCTAGCCGGATCAGCAATAAGATCTCTCCCCTTCTACACCACTCTAAGGAAGGGAAAAAAGAAGTTTGAATGGACATCGGAGTGCGAACAGGCTTTCCAGGATTTCAAAAGGTTCCTGGGACAACCACCTATTTTAACTCGGCCCCGGGAAGGAGAACCATTTGTATTGTACCTCGCAGTAGGAAATCAGGCAGTAGCCTCAGCACTGGTCAGAGAGGACGAAAGTGGACAACAACCTATATACTTCATCAGCAAAGCACTACAAGGGTCTGAATTGAACTACCAAAAAATTGAAAAATTCGCCTATGCTCTCATACTAACATCTCGACGAATTCGCCCATATTTCCAAGCCCACATCATCAAGGTTCGGACCAACCAGCCCATAAAAGGCATTTTGCAGAAAATGGATTTAGCAGGAAGAATCTTACAGTGGGCAATCAAGTTATCCAAATTCGACCTTCAATACAAAGCTCGGACAGCCATCAAATCACAGTATCTGGCCAACTTCATTGCAGAGTTTACTGACACCCCATAAATCCCCACAGAATGGAATCTCTACGTAGACAGCTCCTCAAATAAAACCGGAAGTGGCACAGGTGTAATAATAGAAAGCGACCAGGGAACCCAAATCGAACTTTCCCTCAAATTCGGGTTCCCTGCTTCAAACAACCCAGCCGAATATGAGGCATTACTAGCTGGTTTGAAGTTGGCTAAGGAAGTTGGAGCTCAAAAACTTATCATCTTCAGCGACTCACAAGTAGTCACCTCGCAAATAGCAAGAAGCTACCAAGCCAAGGATCCCACCATGAAAAAGTACTTGGACAAAACTAGGGAACAGCTCCGACAAATCAAGGAATATGAGGTCCGCCACATACCTCGGGAACAGAATGCTCGAGTTGATGCACTCTCAAAACTAGCCAGTACCAAACCAGGGGGCAATAATAAAAGCCTCATCCAGGAGATACTACAGAACCCGTCAATCTCGGAAGAAGAAAATGTCCTAGCCATAACAGGTTTGGATCAAGGATGGATGACACCTATAATCAGCTACCTCAAAACAGAAATACTCCCCACAAATAAGAAGGAGGCGAAGAGGTTAAAACGGGAGGCACAATACTACACCATCATAAACAATACTCTATACAAGAGAGGGATTTCAACACCCCTGTTAAAATGTGTGCCGACTTCCAACACAAAGGAAGTTTTAGAAGAAACACACAGTGGCATCTGTGGCAACCATCTCGGAGCACAAGCTCTCACCAAAAAAGTACTCCGAGACGGATTCTATTGGCTAACTTTACAAAAAGAAGCAGCAGAATTCGTAAAGACATGTCCACCATGTAAGAAACATGCTAATTTTCACATCGCCCCACCAGAGGAGCTCATCAGCGTAACCTCACCCTGGCCATTTGCAAAATGGGGACTCGACCTCTTTGGGCCCTTCCCTCAAGGATCAGGACAGGTCAAGTTCTTCATCGTCGGGGTAGACTATTTTACAAAATGGATTGAGGCAGAACCCCTAGCTAACGCCACTGCTCAAAGAAGTTGAAAATTCCTATATATAAATATTGTCACAAGGTTTGGGATTCCATACTCCATTACCACAGACAATGGCACTCAATTTACAGACGCATGCTTCAGAAAATTGGTGGCCGACTTGAAAATAAAGCACCAATTCACGTCCGTAGAACACCCCCAGGATAATGGACAGGCAGAAGCCACCAATAAGGTTATATTAACCGGACTAAAACGGAGACTACAGGATGCAAAGGGAGCCTGGGCTGAAGAGCTCCCACAAGTCCTATGGGCATATCGGACAACTCTGCACTCCACGACAAGGGAGTCACCTTTCCGACTAGCCTACGGAATAGAGGCAATGATCCCAGTAGAAGTCGAAGAAGGGTCCCCCAGAACGATCTTCTATAGTAAAGAGGCCAATTCCCAACATTAAAAAGAAGAGCTTGACTTAATTTTTGAAATACGGGAAAGAGCTCGGATCAGGGAAGAGGCGCTAAAACGCCGAATGGCCTTAAGATACAATCAAAAGGTAGTACAGCGAAGCTTCGCCAACAATGATCTCATTCTAATCCAAAATGATATCGGAACAAGTCGACCTGGAGAAGGAAAACTGGCGGCAAACTGGAAGGGACCCTACCGAGTCATAGAGGTACTCGAAAAGGGCTACTATAGGCTATCCGAACTCAAGGGGCGAGAGCTACCAAGGTTATGGCACACCTACAACCTAAGAAGGTATTATAGTTAGGAGGTAATAAAGATCTTAGGATAAGGTGCACTCTTTTTTCCTGAAAAGGTTTTTTAACGAGGCGCCAAACCAAGATCTATGAACTTCCTGACTTACAAGGGTGAGCACCCACATGTATATATTTGCATATTTTCTATTTTGAATAAAGTTTTTTCAGATTTTCTACAAATCCTCTTTATCAAGACACATTAATCTGAAATGCAAAAATTTATCACCCGATTATAAAGCTACAGATCGGCAAAAGTGAAAACCAAACTCACTGCTCGATCATGATAAGGTCGGCGAAGATGAAAACCGAATTCATCAAAGGTCAGGTGATGATTAGATTCTTAACGGTTTAGAATTCTACTAATGAATTCTCGTTGTAAAGTATAGTTTCTAAACCAACAATAATCCTTTCATACAAAAGATTATTTGTCACAAGTAACAAACCCCTAAATTTATAAACCAAAGTATTGAAACCTTGGGTCGTTCTCCCTAGGAATTGCAACAAAGTGTCTTGTTATTGGTTATGAGATATTTTGGGATAAGAGGTATAAAATGTAAATGGCAATGAAAATAAACTAACAGCTAAAAAGGTCTTGGCAAAGGTTGGTGGTCAAGGATCTCTATCCTAATCAATAACCACAACATGAGAATTGGAAAGGATCAATCCCACTAAGTTAACCCCTAACTAATAGTAGAGGGAAGTCAAGTGAGCTATATCAATCCAAGTCCATAAGTCCTAGTTCTCTACCAAGTCAATTAGCGAGATCTAGCGTTAATGGCTCCCAATCGTCAATTACTTGGACAATAGTAACTCAAGAGTTCCTAAGTTATCTTCCCAAGCCAAGAGCATAAAATTCTACTCTAAAATCCAACCAAGCATTTTACCAAACACTTGGAAGGCACAAAAGGAAAGCATAGTAAAATTGTAAGGTATGTAAATCTACACTACTCAATTGCAAAGAATTAGACAACTACAAATCAAATGAACAATAAAGGAACATGAATCATAAAATGCATTAAAAGAAAAGGGAAGAACAAAGTGCATGAACATAAAAGTAAAGGATTACAAGAATTAAAAGCAAAACTAGAGAGAGGAAATGTAGAAGAAGAAGAATTACAAAAGGAAAAGTAAATCGAAGCATGAATTAAACCTAGATCTAAGAAATTCTAATCCTAATTCTAGAGAGAAGAGGGAGCTTCTCTCTCTAGAAACTACTCTACATGATGCTAAAACTTCAAAACAAATGCTCCTCATTTGCTTGTACTTCAATTCTGCATGAAATACACTCAGAAATAAGTTGGATTTGGGCCTGGGCAGCTCATAAATCGCACCCAGTGTTTTGCCTTTAAGTGGCTCACGTGAGAGTATCGGCGCGTACGCGCCATGTACGCGTGCGCGTGCCTATGCGAAACCACTTTTGCGCGTGCGCGCCTTGTACGCATTCGCGCCCATTGATGCATTCTCAATCTTTGTTTCTTCATTCATTCTCCTCTTTGTATACTTTTCTCCTCATTTCTTCCATCTAATACTTGCCTTATGAACCTGAAATCACTCAACAAACACATCAAGGCATCGAATGGAATTTAAGTGAATCAAAATTACTAATTTAAGGGCCTAAAAAGCATGTTTTTACACTTAAGCACAATTCAAGGGAGAATTACAAAACCATGCTATTTCATTGAATAAATGTGGGAAAAGGTGGTAAAACCCCCTAAAATAAGCACAAGATAAACCATGAAATCGGGATTTATCAAATCTCCCCACACTTAAACTAAGCATGTCCTCATGCTAAAATTAAGAAAGAAGCAAAGGGATATCAACATTTATTCAATGAAATCTAACTAAATGCATCCTACCTATATGCAACTATCTACATGAATGCAATTGCTTGATCAAAATAAACCAATTCCCAAGAATACATATATAAGAACAAGGGCCAAAGGTATTAACAACCATGCCAAACCACAATCGAATTGAGCTATTAAATATTTTTATAAACTTGCATGAAGATTGATGATCATAGGTGGAAACATGTGATTGAGCATCAAACCCTCACCGGATGTATTTGCACTCTATTCGCTCAAGTGTTTTAGGGTTGATTCACTCAATTCCCCCCTAATCATGCTTTCCAAGATTTGTTTTTCATCTAACAATCAACAATTATTTTATGCATGCATACAAATATCATGAGATCTTTTCATTGGTTGTAATGGGGCTAGGGTCAAGGTAGGATGCATATTTGGTTAAGTGAGCTTGAAATTTGAATCTTTGATAAGCTTAAACTTCCCACCTAACCTATGACATCCTATACAATTCAAAACTAACCTAGCTACCCATTTTTCACATTTTCTTCTCATACTCATGCATTTTCTTTTCATTTCATAACTCATATGCATTGATTTTATTGAGCTTCGCTTTGCTTTGGGGCATTTTGTCCCCTTTTTATTTATTTCTTTTTCTTCTTTTTTCTTATTTTTTTTTGTTTTTCTCATTTTTCTTTCTTTTTCTTTTGCCTTGTAATATATACAAAAATATCCATGCATAAGGTTTTACATTTAATCAATGCATGAGCATGTACTAAATTCCGAATAATTTCAATAAGAATACAAAACTACCCTTTTATTTACCCAATGTCCCAAGGTTTCCCACACTTAAATGACACACACACACACACACTAGCCTAAGCTAATCAAAGATCCAAATAAGGACTTTATTTATTGTTTTCCACTTTAAGGCTTGTAATGTGCTAAACTAAAGAACAAAGTGGGTTAATCGTAGGCTCAAATCGGCTAACAATGGAAGATCAAAAGTAAGGCTATTTGGGTGAGTGAGCTAAATGAAACAATGGCCTCAATCATATAAGTGCATGAATACACAAAATAATGGACATAAAGAATCAAACAAATCAAAGATTACAATCATAGAAAGAGAATAATGCACACAAGAAGGAAAATAGGTGGTTATAAGATGTAACCATACCACTAGGCTCAAATCTCACTTGCTTGTGTTCTTAGCTCAAAAATCATGTTCCACAATATATATATAGAAAAGTTTTATGAAGCAAGTTTTATGAAAAGTTTTCACTCAAATCAATTGATGGCCTATAGATAGAAATCTTGAAAAATTTCATCATTTTGACTAAGCTTATTGTATATATATATGCAAAAATAAGAAAATTCAACAAAAATCCTAAAAACCTAAAATGAAATGCAAAAGTATTGGAATTAGAAATTTGTCACCCAAAATCACCGATCGGTCGGATGACCTCCCCACACTTAAAAGTTTGCACCGTCTTCGGTGCATGCAAAGATGAGCAAGGGGGTACGGCGACTCTCCGGATTGCTACCTTCAGCTGGTAGGTCAACCGGTTGCTGCGTGTTCTTTGTCTTGCTTCCGTTTTTGCTTGTGGTGCATTGTTCATGAAAAAAATAGAAAATAACACCATAAGATAAGAAAATACAAAAGCAAGGAAGCATACATTGCTGGAATGAGGTAATAATCACTAGAATTGAGTGAGTGAATTAGTGTGACAGTAATGACAAATGAGTGTGTGAATTCTAAATTAGGTGCCTTTTAGAATACACACTAGCACAAAAGGCGATGTCACAAAAGAAGCATGCACTTCACTTATCCTAGTGTGCTTGAGATGCTTTAAGTAAACTTGTAAAGTAAAACAAGCATTAAAGAAGCATGAAAGTATTCAAGCTAAAAGCATATGGATGCGTATGATCAATAAGCACAATGCACTGAAGTAAATGCACAACATCCATCAAAAAATTGCCTAATCGAAGAAAATGATTGAAATTACATGTTGGCCAAATCATGCAATTCAAAGGGATTTAAAAGCTTGAAGGCAATGTCAAGTACTTGGTATCCACAAAAGTGAAGCATGAAAAACTCAAAATCAAGTAGCAAAATATAACCTCAAAAAATATAATCCAACAAAGATTATAGACATAATGATGTTGAGATAACATCCCGTTTAGTACTCAACAATAATTAATGGTAAACAAGATTAACAATCTAACACTTACAATGAAAAAGAGAAAATGAAATAAAAACTAAACTGAAACCAGCTAACTAACTAATTAACTAACTAAAATAAATGGTTATCAATGGTGTTTGGAAGTGTTGGATGAGGGCTAGAAGGAGGGAAGAAGAAAGGAGAAGGAAAGAAATGGAAAGAGGAGAAGAAAAGAAATGTATTGAAGGAAGGACTTCCGCGCGTACACTGCGCGTTCGCGTCGATGGCTTATTTCGAGAGTGTCGCGGACGCGTCATGTACGCGCGCGCGCAAGTTGGTTTGTGCCCCAGGCATAGTGCTGGCACAGCGTAGGCACAACTCTCAGGTCAATGTATGGAAAAATGAAATCTTGCAATCCATGCGTACGCGTACAAGGTGCGTCCGCGTGGAAGGTTGAAAATGCTCAATGTATGCGTACGCGTGCAGTACGCGCACGCGTGGATGGTGCTCTGTTTTGTTTTCAAAAATTTTCCATGTTTTTGCACCAATCCAAGCATTCTAAACCTCCAAGCAGCTACCAAAACACCATAAAACCTTATTTAACATACTAAACTATCAAATAAACTCAACAAACCAACAAAAGCATGAATTTTAAACTAATTACCAATATGTTCAAAAAGGAAAAATGAAAAGAAGTTACCATGGTGGGATGTCTCCCACCTAGCACTTTTGTTTATTGTCCTTAAGTTGGACTTATGGGGAGCTCCATCAAGGTGGCTTGCACTTGAAGCCATCCTTGAACATCCACCAATGCTTGTATTTCCAATGAGCTCCATTCTTCAAGTTCAATTCTCCCAAGCTTTGATGGGGTTCTTCATAGACTATGGGCTCCCAAAGTTGATCCTCATGTATGCCGAGATCCCATATCTTGTTCTACACCCATCTTTGATTTGATTATCATTATTCCATTTGGGTGGCATACTCTTGAAATTCTCGTTTAAGCAACCAAACAACGTCCTAGACCCAAGCAATCTAGTTCTACACCAACAGTTGCTATTAAGCTTTGAACGTGTAGCCATCATGAACATAGAATGATATTTCCAACCACTAGCCATCTCCCTTTTACTCTTAAAGCCACAAATATATCTAAGTTGACCTTCCGTCTCAAGCAAACCATATTCAAGGGGAATAATAAATCTTAAGTATAAGGAATTTACCCACTTGAATGAAAGAATGGATGGTGATGGCTTGGGGAGAGGTATCACCAATGTTCTTACAAGCTCTACTCCTTCGTGATCTTCCTTGTCAACCTTCACCCCTTCACAAACTTCTTCACTTTCAATCCTTTCTTCATCATTTTTATTTAATTCTTTTCCATCACTCAAATCATAAATGGGAGGAAGAGAGAAATCTACCTCCACATCACCTTCTATCTCATTGGGAGAAGATTTTTCATATTCAAAGGATTCACTACCAAGAAGCTTGGATGCATGATCTTCATCACCAAGGGGACTCAATTCTTGCTCCATTCCTTCCAAGTCTTCATTCAATAATTGTTTTGGAGGTTGTTCACTTTCCTCCTCAACATTAAATTCAATCTTCTTGGAGGGTTCTTTTCAACTCTAGGTTCCCAAGGAGGTTCTGCATCTCCTAAATCTTCAACCACTTCTTCCTTTTCTTCAATGATCATAGGCTCCTCCAATTGTTCTAACACAAAGTGGTATTCCTCCTTCTCCACCGGTGTTTCCAATCTCCCCTTCATGCTTTGTTCCCCAATTGACTTTTCACATGTGACCATGGGAGTGGTTTGAGTGCTCAAATATTGGGAGGCTAATCGGCATACTACCTTGGTCAAAGTAGCCATAAATTCTAGTGTCTCCCTTTGCATTTCTCCTTGCCCTTGAAGTATAAGGCTAAGGATTTCGTCCATTAAGGATTGGGGTGGATAAGAGGGTTCATTATCTCAGAAAGGGGGTTCGTGATAGAAAAGTGGTTCTTCTTGGTAAGGGTGTGGTAGTGTATATTGAGGTGGTTCTTGGGAGTAGTAATCTTGGAATGGTGGTTCCATGTATGGTTTATATGGTTCAAAAGGAGGTTGGTATGGTGGATATGGATCATGGTCACATAGAGGTGTTTAGTGAAAAGAGGCTTGTGAGTATGGTCGAGGGTTATGTTGAGGATATGGCTCATAGGCATATGTTGGTGGTTGTTGAAAGTCACAAGGAGATTCACCATAGCCATTGGATTGGTATGCATCATAGAATGGCTCTTCTTCATAGTGCATTGGTGGAGGTTGTTGCCATGAAGATTGATCATATGCATATGGCTCCTTCCACCTTTGGTTATCCCATTCTTGATACACATTCTCATTATAGTCCTTATTTCCTACAACATAGTTGTAATCAAACTCATAGCCAAAGTGAGAATTCATGATAGCAAGAGAAAATGAAAATAAAATCAAATAAGAAACAAAGAAAACCAAATCCTAAAAACTAGCAAGAGCTAACAAAAGCAAACATATTCACACTATTCACATATATACAATAACCAATAACGTAACACCATTGCAACTCCCCGGCAACAGAGCCATTTTTGATGATTGGATTCTTGACGGTTTAGAATTCCACTAATGAATTCTCGTTGTAAAGTATAGTTTCTAAACCAACAATAATCCTTTCATACAAAAGATTGTTTGTCACAAGTAACAAACCCCTAAATTTATAAACCGAAGTATTGAAACCTCGGGTCGTTCTCCCTAGGAATTGCAACAAAGTGTCTTGTTATTGGTTATGAGATATTTTGGGGTTTTTGGGTTAAGAGGTATAAAATGTAAATGGCAATGAAAATAAACTAACAGCTAAAAAGGTCTTGGTAAAGGTTGGTGGTCAAGGATCTCTATCCTAATCAATAACCACAACATGAGAAATGGCAAGGATCAATCCCACTAAGTTAACACCTAACTAATAGTAGAGAAAAGTCAAGTGAGCAATATCAATCTAAGTCCATAAGTCCTAGTTCTCTACCAAGTCAATTAGCGAGATCTAGCGTTAATGGCTCCCAATCGTCAATTACTTGGACAATAGTAACTCAAGAGTTCCTAAGTTACCTTCCCAAGCCAAGAGCATAAAATTCTACTCTAAAATCCAACCAAGCATTTTACCAAACACTTGGAAGGCACAAAAGGAAAGCATAGTAAAATTGTAAGGTATGTAAATCTACACTACTCAATTGCAAGGAATTAGACAACAACAAATCAAATGAACAATAAAGGAACATGAATCATAAAATGCATTAAAAGAAAATGGAAGAACAAAGTGCATGAACATAAAAGTATAGGATTACAAGAATTAAAAGCAAAACTAGAGAGAGGAAATGTAGAAGAAGAAGAATTACAAAAGGAAAAGTAAATCGAAGCATGAATTAAACCTAGATCTAAGAAATTATAATCTTAATTCTAGAGAGAAGAGGGAGCTTCTCTCTCTAGAAACTACTCTACATGATGCTAACACTTCAAAACAATTGCTCCCCCTTTGCTTGGACTTCAATTCTGCATGAAATACACTCAGAAACAAGTTGGATTTGGGCCTAGGCAGCTCAGAAATTGCCCCCAGCGTTTTTCCTTTAAGTGGGTCACGTGAGAGTATCGGCACGTACGCGCCATGTGCGCATGCACGTCGGTTGGCTAATTCTTCATCCGCGCGGACGTGTCATGTACGCGTGCGCGTGCCTATGCGAAACCACTTTTGCGCATGCGCGCCCATTGATGCATTCCCAATCTTTGTTTCTTCATGCATTCTCCTCTTTGTATGCTTTTCTCCTCATTCCTTCCATCCAATACTTGTCTTATGAACCTAAAATCACTCAACAAACACATCAAGGCATCAAATGGAATTTAAGTGAATCAAAATTACTAATTTAAGGGCCTAAAAAGCATGTTTTTACGCTTAAGCACAATTCAAGGGAAAATTACAAAACCATACCAATTTATTGAATAAATATGGGAAAGGGTGGTAAAATCCCCTAAAATAAGCACAAGATAAACCATGAAATCGGGGTTTATCATCAGGCCAAACGAGAATCAAAATCGGCAAGATGAGAAGCGACAAAAACAGAATAATGCAAGAAGTTATAAAAAGCGATCCATGAATAGAGACCTGACGAGGTCTGAAACAAAAAATAGATTGCTAGAAATAACTTAGAATGGACCGACATAAAAGAAGTCAGACTAGATCAAAGCGACAAAAAGTTATAAAAAGTAACCCATAGAAAAGAGGCCTGGCCAGCCCTGAAAATGGATTGCTAGAAATAACTTAGAAGGGACCAACATGATAAAGTCGGCCCAACAAAACTACAAAAAATTATAAAAGGTAATCATAAAAAGAGACCTGACAAGGTCCAAATAAAATAGATTACTAGAAATAACTTAGAAAAGACCGACATGAAGAAGTCAGCCTAAACCAACTAAAGCTGTAAAAAGGTAATCCATAAAGAGAGACCTGGCAAGGTCCAACTAAAAATGGATTACCAGAAATAGCTTAGAAGGGACCGACATGAAGAAGTCAGACCAAAGTAACAGAGCTATAAAAAGTAAATCCCAAGGGATTACTAAAAATGATTCGCAAAGAAATCGACCAACAGAAGGCGTGTGCTATAAGGGACTCAAGCCGGACCCAGAAAGCAATGACCTCAATCTACAAGTACTATATCAAAAAATGCGAAAAAGAACAAGTCGAACAAAGCTAGCCTCAAAGGCTATTTTGACTAAAAAGCAGAAACCAAAATAAAAGTATATCAAAAGAGGTCGAGCATCAAGATGCCAATACTCTAAAAGATGCCTGGAAGTGCTGAACAAAGCTACATGCAAAGCATATCACAAAAGAACAAAGCTGGCATAACAAAAGGCTCAAGAGGCCACCCAAAAAAGCTGACCTCAAGTGCTTAAAGAAACCACTTTGTTTTTCTACATAAAGTTGCTATAGAAAAGCAACCAAAATATCCAAGTCAAGCAGACCACAAGATACAGAAATAAGAGTTTAAAAGCCCACAGACCGGGCTGTACACAATATATAAAAGAAAATTATAAGGGATTCAAAGACTCCCCAGTAGCAGTATCTCGGGGTGAAGGAGGACGAGTCTGAAGGTGTATCGCATCAACAGTCCCATCATCCCAGTTCAAGATCTGGACATTAGGATCGGACTCGGGCTAGCCAACCTCAGTAGTAGGAGTTGAAGAAACCGGGGTAGTGAAGGCTTTGGCAGATGGCATAGGAGGAGCATTTACATTTACATCATCATCATCCGAGCCATCAGGGACAATCTTACCATCTACTACAATGTTGTCCAAGCTGAATAGGGAGAGGTCGAGCTCGGGCACAAGAACTCGAACCTCAGCCTTCAAATTCTCATCAGCAGCATTCACGCTACCTACAAGATGACCCTGGAGCTCGGTGTAGTCAGCCTGAACAGAGTCCAACCTCCCTCTGAGCTCTACCATCTCACCATAAGTTAAGACATAGCTCTCCTTAGTGCCATCTCCTCAGCCAAGTTCGCAGAAGCCATTGCAGCAGTAGCCCAAGCTTTCTCACCTTCCAACTCTTTTTCCAGCTTCGCCACCTTCACTTCAAGCTCCTCCTTCAACCCCTTGATCCTTTCGAACTCCGATTTGGCCTCCTCCATAAAAGCCTTTGTTGCATGAATGGGGAGATCCTGGGCAGTTCGGTATAAAGCTGCTCCTATATGTGCCATCTTAATACTGCTCCGGGTAATAAAATCTAAATGACGAAGGAGGGAGACATCATCAGTAGGAACAACACCATAAGGAGCAATTTGTTGATCAACAAACCCAACGGCATTAAAGTCAAGGGCGTCCAAATTAAAAGGCTCAACAGCCCTCTGCCTTTTTGGAGAAGGACCAACAGTAGGAGAAGAAGTAGCAGCAGAAGTCTAGAGAGGATTCAACCAAATGGACCTGAGGAGTGGGAATCATCCTCCTCGGCCCAGCAGAGCTCAAGATTGGCTTCTTAGGAGGAACTTGAGAAGATCCCTCTCCTACAGCTTTAGCCGAGATATTCTGGGCAGCGGTAGCCTTCCTTGCCTACTTAAAAGCTTTCATGGAATTATTAGTATTTCCCATCTCTGAAAAAATAAA
Organism: Arachis ipaensis; assembly: GCF_000816755.2. Classification (NCBI taxonomy): domain Eukaryota; kingdom Viridiplantae; phylum Streptophyta; class Magnoliopsida; order Fabales; family Fabaceae; genus Arachis; species Arachis ipaensis. The sequence goes on along the minus strand of NC_029791.2, from coordinate 49,094,605 downwards.
TCAACCAAAAAACAAGTCACTAATTGGAAGAAAAAGAAGCAAAGGCAAGTAAAACAGAGCAAGGGAAGTTGGTCACTACCCAGCTCAACTCGAATAAGAGAGGGGTCCCCCAAACATCTCTCTGTATCGAGATGGGGAGGTTGCCCCCAAATATCTTCTAGCACATTCACAAAAGCTTGCTCGACCTCATCAAGCATCTCCCACGAGTATCGAGACACCACAACATTCTTTTGCCAACACAAGGGGAAGGCAGGTTCACCATTCGACTCTAAGAAAAATGGTCGAGCTCCCTCAACAGCTCAGACCTTAAAAAAGTAGTTCTTAAAATCCCTAAAAGACTCATCATACATAGAAAACACTTTGTGCCCTTGGGCAGACCTGAAAGAAACCCAAGAAGCTTTCTTTTTGGTAGTCCCAGGCTTGGTCAAAACAAAGAGATATAGAAAAAGAGTTTGAGAAGGTGTGACATCCAACTCTTGGCAAAGTAACTGAAAGATCTTAATAAAGCCCCAAGAATTCAGATGGAGCTAGGATGGAGTTACATTACATGACCACAACAAGTCAGTCTCAAAGGAGGTAAAAGGAAAAGTAATATTCAGCTGGCTGAAAAAATAGTCATAGGCATAGAAGAAGGAACGTTTCCCCTAGGTTAGAGAAGGAAAGCAAACCCTTTCATCAGAGTTAGGCGCTACCAATTCATAGTTTTTCTCCTGATTCCTACGACTACAGATCCGGTGATGTTTTCTAAGTTCCACAATGTACTCAGAATTAACTACCGAAACACACATCAGGACGAGGGAGTCCAGCCAATCAGACATGCCCTCGGGGACTTTGGAGGAGGTCTTGACAATATTTTTGCGAGAAGACATGGTCAACTAGTCCTACAGCAAAGACACAGAAAGAGAGATTACTAAATAAACAGCTCGGGCATAACAAAGAAAGCAGATCGAACAAAAACAGTTATAACTCGACCTAAGGCACACATGGCAAAAGGAAACCCCAGGACACAACCCAAGGTCCAGGGGCATCCTTTGGAGGCAGTAACAAAGCATGGACTTAGAAAAAACTACAAAGTTATCTCAACAAGGAAAATAAACCCTCTTTCAAAGTCAAAAACACTCCGAGAAGAAAGTGACAAATCAAAAAGTCATCAAAAGTAGCCAGCAAAAGAAATGGTCAACATCAAAACACGTCAAAATCATTAAAGGCACAAGCAGTTCATAAGCCACAAAAAGTACGATCAGAAGCAGAAGCAGTGACAACATGCAAAACCCTAAAAGTATCAAACTATCAGGGAATTCACTTAGGAGCATATATAAGTCGAAGGAACACCAGAAAACATGCATCACAGCAACAATTAAGCACGACGATACGAAAAAGGTTCAAGCTTTCTAACGTAAATTCAAGTAAAATCAAAACTTTGCCAAAAAATAGAACAATGAAAACACAAAGGAGAACGGTGAAAAAAGTAAAAGAAAGAAACAGAAAGAAAACCAACCTGCAAAAGGAGGGAGACGATGAATGCAGGGAGGTTGAAGACAGGAAACGAGACCAAGAATCACTTTTCAAACAAGCGAAGCACCATCAACCACCAATAGCGCCACAGAGAGAAGTGTGAAAATGTAAAAACAAAAGTCCCAAGCGAGCCAGAAAAAACCGAAGGGAAATGATGGAGTTACAGTAAGCAAAGAGAAGAAGAAACGGAAGCAAAATCTTTTGGAAGTTCAATTCAAAAGGAAAAAGAGGGAAAAACGGAAAAAAGAAAAGTTAATAGTGTAACGACCCAATTTCTGGTACGTCATGACCATACTAGAAACTGAGCGCTACTAACTTGTCTTCCTAAATATTATCTATTATTTATTATATGAGCCTGATTCGTTGTTAAAAGCGTAGTTATTTTACGAGGTACCTTTTTTTTTTTTAAAACATTTGGACTAATAAACGAAATCATTCACAATCAATTCTCAAATAATAACAGAAACAACAGTTATAAACAACCACACTTGTACACATTTCAAACAATTAACAACATTCAGTTATCCAACCTTCATTAGAGTAAAGATCTTTAGTTAGAACACCCCTAGATATAGCTAGATAATACTATATACATATATATACATACAACATCCCAGGCCCTGACCTGTTCAAGAAGTCCCTAAGCTGGCACCCAGGCTAGCCTAGACTTTTCACTCACCTAGTCCCTCTAAACTACTAATGTGAGGAAAAGTACATTCTAGGTCTTCAAAACTCAAGTCAGGTGGTACGTCATCAGCGAACTATGGAATGGTACTCATGCTTCCATCTGAAGGGAGAAGGGAGAGAGAAGGGGTAAGAATTGGGGAGTTCTTAGCAAGGTCGGGGTTATTAGTTAAGTTCATTTATAATGGCCTTTTTCAAGAGAGAGAGATTATGATGTTGTGGCACCCAACTCTGACGAGAGGGTTTGCTTTCCTACTTCTGTCGAGGGGGAGCGTCCCTTTTTCTACGCCTATGAATATTTCTTCAGCCAGTTGGACATTACCTTTCCTTTTACTACTTTCGAGATCGACTTGTTGTGGTCGTGTAATATTGCCCCATCCCAGCTTCATCCGAATTCCTGGGGTTTTATCAATATTTTTCAGCTGCTTTGCCAAGAGTTAGGCATAACACCTTCTCAGACTCTTTTCCTCTATTTTTTTGTTTATGCCAAGCCTGGAGTGTCTTCCAAAAAGAAAGCTTCCTGGGTTTCTTTCAGGTCGGCCTAGGGGCATAAAGTTTTTGCCATGTACGATGAATCTTTTAAAGATTTTAAGAATTATTTCTTCCGAGTCCGTGCTGTTGAGGGGGCCCACCCCTTTTTTCTTGATGAAAATGATGAGCCTGCCTTTCCTCTAGAATGGCAAAAGAATGTGAGAGTGTCTCGCTATACATGGGAGATGCTTGACGAGGTTGAGCGGGCTTTTGTAATTGTTCTTGAAGATTTATGGATCTTGATACGAAAATATTTTTGAGTGATCCATCTTTGATTCGAACTGTTTTGGGTACTATCTGATTTGTTTCTATACTTGCTTTTTAGTTTTGCTTCTTCTTTTTGTGATTGTAACCCATTGCTGTGGTTGATTCTGTATTTTCAGAGATGTTGAAAAACAACAATTCCATGAAGGCCTACAAGAAAGCAAAGAAGGCTGCAGCTGCTCAAAATATCTCGGCCAAGGTGGCGGGAGAGGGATCTTCCCAAGTTTCGGTGAAGTCGCCAGTGCCGAGTTCTCCTGGCCCGATGAGGGTAATTCCCAATCCTAGGGTTCGCCTGGCCGAGCCTCCACATTCTTCCGCTGCTACTTCTGGTGCTCCTCCCAACAAGAAACAAAAAACAATTAAGCCTTTCAACCTTGATGCCCCTGATTTTGACGCGGCCGAGTTCGTAGATCAGCAGATCGGTCCATACGGTGTCCTCCCTATGGATGATGTATCACTTCTTCGTCATTTGGACTTTATAACTCGGAGTAGTGTAAAAATGGCACATATGGGAGCTGCCTTATACCGAACGGCTCAAAATCTTCCTCTCCATGCCACCAAAGCCTTTATGGAGGAGGCAAAACAGGAATTCGATCGGATGAAGGGCTTGAAAGAGGAGCTTGAGGTAAAAGTAGCCAAACTGGAGAAGGATCTGGAGAACGAAAAGTCTAGTTCTCTTGCCCTGGCGGCTTCTGTGAGATTGGCCGAGGACACTGTGTTGAGGCATAAAGATAGTTATGTCACATCTTATCGGGAGGTGATACGTCTGAGGGAGGAGTTAGAGTCTGCCCGAGTTGACTATTCCGAGCTCCAAGGTCACCTTGTCGGCAGCGTAAACACTGCCTATGATAATTTGAAGGAGCAGGTTCATGTTCTCGCTCTGGAGGTTGATCTTACTCTTTTTAGCTTGGACAACATTGTGAGGGATGGTAAGATTGTCCCCGACGACCAAGATGATGATGATGTCGAACCTCCCTCTGCGCCTGCTGCTAAAGTGTCGACCTCTATAGTTCCTCCTATTGGGATTGCTCGTCCAGAATTAGATCTTGATTGTCAAATTCTAAATAGGGACGACGGTACGGTGGATGTAGTGCCTCTCCAAGCTTGCCCTCCTTCACCCCAGACTGATGCTACCGAGAAGGCTCCCGATCTTAGCTGATTTTTCTTGGATGTTTGTGTAGATAGCCCGACTTGTGGGCTTTTTAAACTTTTTATTCTGTAATTTGAATATTTTGCTAACTGTTGATACTCCTTCTGGTTGCTTGTTTAGCAACTTTTTATTTTGAAAAAATAACAAATAGTTTTCAAGCTTTGGGCCTGATCCTGAAGCTTTGTTTATAATATTGTATTTTATATCATGCTTGTTTGCACTTGTCTTGGCACCTTTCTGTGTTTTGAGAATTATGAAGCCTTGCTGCTCGGCCTCTTTGGATTGCTTTGTACTTATTGCTTGTAGCTTGGATCCTTTGGGAATGTGTGGATCCAACTCGTGTTTCGGTTTCCTGGCTCTTGTATTTATTTCTGGCCATCCATAACCGATTTCTTTACATTGGTCCTCTTTCCAGTTATTTTTGTAGTCCTCTTTTTTGGACCTTTGTCAGGTCTCTTTCAGGGACTACTTTTATAACTTGTCTGTTGTAGGAGACCGACTTCTTTGCGTCGTCCTTTTCTAAGTTATTTTTGTAATCCTCTTTTTTGGACCTTGTCAGGTCTCTTTCCGGGACTACTTTTATAACTTGTTTGTTGTAGGAGACCGACTTCTTTATGTCGATCTTTTCTAAGTTATTTTATAATCCTCTTTCTTGGACATTTGTCAGGTCTCTTTCAGGGATTACTTTTATAACTTGTTTGTTGTAGGAGACCGACTTCTTTATGTTGATCTCTTCTAAGTTATTTTGTAATCCTCTTTCTTGGACCTTGTCAGGTCTCTTTCAGGGATTACTTTTATAACTTGTCTGTTGTAGGAGACCGACTTCTTTATGTCAATCTCTTCTAAGTTATTTTGTAATCCTCTTTCTTGGACCTTTGTCAGATCTCTTTCAAGGATTACTTTTATAACTTGTCCGTTGTAGGAGACCGACTTCTTTATGTCGATCTCTTCTAAGTTATTTTGTAGTCCTCTTTCTTGGACCTTTGTCAGGTCTCTTTCAGGGATTACTTTTTATAACTTGTCCATTGTAGGAGACCGACTTCTTTATGTCGATCTCTTCTAAGTTATTTTGTAATCCTCTTTCTTGGACCTTTGTCAGGTTTCTTTCAGGGATTTCTTTTATAACTTGTTTTTCGTAGGAGACTGACTTCGTCATGTCGATCTCTTCTAAGTTATAGCAATTCCTCTTTTATAGGGTTGGCCAGACCTCTTTCCAAGGATTTGCTGATAACTTGGGTTGACTTGGTCCGACTTTTTAACGTCGGCCAGTCTTTAAGTTATTATTTAGCAATCTATAAGACCTCGTCAGGTTCTTTTTCCAGATCACTTTCGATAACTTCTTGCATTATTCTGTGTTCATCTTGCCGATTTGTAGAAGATGGTTTCAATCTTTGTTTGGTCGACCTTTAGATGAATCGCGTTTTCATCTCTATTAGTCTTTATCGTGATCGTGCAGTGAATCTGTTTTTCACTTTTCTGCCGATCTGTTGCTTTATAATCGGATGATGAATGCTTCAGATTAATGCATCTTGAAAACTTGTAGAATATCTAAAATATGTTTTATTTAAAAGAAAGTGCAAATATATACATGTGGGAGTTTTTTCATCCTTTTAAGTCGGATAATTTCTGAATCTCAACTTGGTGCCTCATTAAAAAACCTTTCCAGGAAAAAGAGTGCATCCTATGATGAGATCTTTTACCTTCCCTAGCTATAGTACCTTCTTAGGTTGCAGGCGTGCCATGATCTGGGAAGCTCTCTTCCCTCGAGTTTGGACAGTCTGTAGTAGCCCTTCCCAAGTACTTCTATGACTCGGTAGGTTCCTTTCCAGTTTGCTGTCAGCTTTCCTTCTCCGGGTCGAGTTGTTCCAATATCATTTTGGATTAGGATGAGATCATTCTCAGCGAAACCTCTCGGCACTACCTTCTGATTATATCTGGAAGCCATTCGACGTTTTAGTGCTTCTTCCCTGATCCGAGCTTTTTCTTGGATTTCAGGAAGTAGGTCGAGCTCTTCCCTTTGAAGTTGGGAGTTGGCTTCCTCATTATAATGAACCACTCTAGGTGACCTTTCTTCGACCTCTACTGGGATCATTGCCTCCACTCCGTATGCTAGTCGAAATGGTGATTCGTTTGTGGTGGAATGTGGCGTTGTTCGATATGCCCATAGGACTTGTGGAAGTTCTTCGGCCCAGGCTCTCTTTGCATCTTGCAGTCTCTGTTTCAGCCCAGCCAATATGACTTTGTTGGCCACTTCGGCTTGTCCATTGGCTTGAGGATGTTCAACGGAGGTGAACTGGTGTTTTATGTTTAAGTCGGCTACTAACTTTCTGAAGCCCGCGTCTGTGAATTAGGTACCATTATCTGTAGTGATGGAGTATGGAACCCCAAACCTTGTGACAATATTCCCATATAGGAATTTCTGGCTCCTTTGAGCCGTGGCGTTGGCTAAGGGCTCTGCCTCGATCCTCTTTGTGCAATAGTCTACCCCGACTATGAGGAATTTAACTTGTCCCGATCCATGGGAAAAGGGTCCGAGAAGATCGAGTCCCCATTTTGCAAATGGCCAAGGCAATGTTACGCTGATGAGCTCTTCTGGCGGGGCGATGTGAAAGTTGGCATGTTTCTGGCATGATGGGCATGTCCTTACAAACTCTGTAGCTTCCTTTTGTAGAGTTGGCCAATAAAATCCCGCCCGAAGTACTTTTTTGGTGAGAGCTTGTGCTCTGAGATGATTACCCCAAATGCCACTGTGTACTTCCTCTAAAACTTCCCTTGTGTTAGAAGTCGGCACACATTTTAGTAGTGGTATCGAAATCCCTCTTTTATATAGGGTGTTGTTTATGATGGTGTAGTATTGAGCCTCCCGTTTTAACCTCTTTGCCTCCTTCTCATTTGTGGGGAGTGTTTCTTTTTTGAGGTAATTAATTATGGGGGTCATCCATCCTTGATCTTGACTTGTTACGGATAGGACTTTTTCCTCTTCCGAGATTGATGGATTTTGCAGCATTTCCTAGATGAGGATTCTATTGTTGCCCCCTGATTTGGTGCTGGCTAGTTTTGAGAGTGCATCACCTCGGGCATTTTGTTCGCGGGGTATATGGCAGATCTTATATTCCCCGAGTTATCCGAGCTGTTCCTTGGTTTTATCCAAATATTTTTTCATGGTGGGATCTTTGGCTTGGTAGCTCCCTGTTATTTGTGATGTGACTACTTGTGAATCGCTGAAGATGTTGAGTTTTTGAGCTCCAACCTCCTTAGCCAGCTTCAAACCAGCTAGTAATGCTTCATATTTCGCCTGTTTGTTTGAGGCCGGGAACCCAAATTTGAGGGAAAGCTCAACTTGGGTTCCTTGGTTGCTTTCTGTTATCACACTTGCGCCGCTTCCAGTCTTATTTGAAGACCCGTCCACGTAGAGATTCCATTCTGTGGGGGTTTCCAGTGTATCTGTGAATTCTGCAATGAAGTCGGCCAAGTATTGTCATTTGATGGCTGTCCGAGCTTCATATTGGAGGTCGAACTCGGATAACTTGACTGCCCATTGTAAAATTCTGCCTGCTAGATCTGTTTTCTGTAGTATCCCTTTTATGGGCTAGTCGGTCCGAACCTTAATCGTGTGAGCCTGAAAGTACGGGCGAAGTCGTCGAGATGTCAGTATGAGAGTGTAGGCGAACTTTTCTATTTTTTGGTAGTTCAGCTCGGATCCTTGCAGCACTTTACTAATGAAGTATACAGGTTGTTGCCCTTTGTCGTCCTCTCGAACCAATGCTGAGGCTACTTCCTGACTTCCTACCGCAACGTATAATACGAGTGGTTCTTCCTCTCGTGGTCGAGTTAGGATAGGTGGTCGTCCCAGGAAATTTTTGAAATCCTAGAAGGCTTGCGCGCATTCTATTGTCCATTCGAACTTCTTTCCTTTCCTTAAATTGGCATAGAAGGGGAGAGATCTTATCGCTGATCCTGCTAAGAATCTGGATAAGGCTGCTAATCTCCTGTTGAGTTGTTGTACCTCTCTGACATAAGTTGGGCTCTTCATGTTGAGTATGGCCTGGCATTTGTCCGAATTTGCTTCAATTCCTCTTTGTGTGAGCATGAAACCTAAGAATTTTCCCGCTTCTACTGCAAAGGTGCATTTTGCGGGATTGAGTCGCATGTCATGCTTCCTTATAGTGTCGAACACTTGAGCCAGGTCGGATAGTAATGTCTCTTTGCTTTGTGTCTTTATTAACATGTCGTCCACGTAGACTTCCATGATTTTTCCGATATCATCTAAAAAGACTTTATTCATTAGCCTTTGATACGTAGCTCCCGCGTTCTTGAGACCGAAAGGCATCACGATGTAGCAGTAATTTGCTTTTGGCATAAAAAACGAGGTCTTTTCTTGATCTGGTGGATACATGGGGATTTGGTTGTATCCGGAATATGCATCCATAAACGAGAGGTATCTATATCCGGATGAAGCATCTACCAGAGCGTCGATACTTGGGAGTGGGTAAGGATCTTTTGCGTAGGCTTTGTTGATATCGGTGTAGTCGGTGCACATTCGCCATTTTCCATTTGATTTTTTCACCAAGACGACGTTAGCTAGCCATAGTGGGTACTTGACTTCTCTTATGAATCCTGTCTCCAGTAGTGCTTGTACCTGTTCTTCTATAGCTTGGGATCGTTTTGACCAAGTTTTCTTCGTCTCTGCTGTATCGGCCGAGATCCTGGATAGACCGCCAACTTGTGATTCATTAGCTTGGGGTCTATGCCTGGCATGTCTGCAGCTTTCCATGCGAAGAGATCGACATTATCTCGTAAGAACTGTACTAGTAATTCTTTTGCGTCTCCCTTCAGGATCGTGCCAATGTTAGTTGTTTTGTCCGAGGTATCTCCGATCTGAACTTTTTCTATTTCTCCTTCAGGCTGTGGACGGAGTTCTTCTCGTCTCTGAACTCCACCAAGCTCAATTGTATGGAACTCTTCTCCTCTGCCTCTGAGGTTTAGACTTTCATTATAACAGCGGCGTTCCATTTTTTGATCTGCTTTTATTATAGCTATCCCTTCTGTAGTTGGAAATTTTATGCATAGATGTGGAGTTGAGACTATTGCGCCGAGTTAATTTAGTGTTGTCCGACCTATCAGGGCATTGTAGGCTGAACTTATGTCGACCACGATGTAGTCTATCTTGAGTGTTCTGGATTGGCTCCCTTTTCCAAAGGTTGTATGTAGTGACACGTATCCCAGCGGTTGTACTGGGGTATCTCCCAGTCCGAACAGGCTGTTAGGGTATACTCTAAGCTCCTTCTCTTCTAAGCTGAGCTTGTCGAAGGCAGTTTTGAATAAGATGTCGACGGAGCTCCCTTAGTCTATTAATGTGCGGTGGATATTGGCGTTTGCCAGTATGATGGTGATGACCATGGGGTCGTCGTGTCCTGAGATGATACCGGATGCATCTTCTTTGGTGAATGTGATTGCAGGGATGTCGGGAGCTTACTCCTTTCCTTCGACATGATATACTTCTTTGAGATATCTTTTGCGGGATGATTTGGAGATTCCTCCTCCTGCAAATCCTCCGTGTATCATATGGACATGTCTTTCTGGCGTACGAGGTGATCACTCGACTCGTCCGACATCTTCATCCCTTCTTCTCTTTCTTTGATCATCATCTCGGGTGGCCAGAAACCGATCTAGTTTTCCTTCTCTTACTAATTTTTTTGTGATATTTTTTAAGTCGAAGCATTCGTTGGTGGAATACCCTCGAACTCGATGATATTCACAGTATTCATTCCGATTTCCTCCTCCTCTTTTACCTTTGAGTGGTCGAGCTGGGGGTATCTTTTCCGTATGGCAGACTTCTTTGTAGACATCCACCAGGGATACCCTAAGAAGGGTGTAATTATGATATTTTTTAATTTTCTCCCCTTGTCGATCTTCCTTCTTTTTGGATTCTTTATCTTTGTCTCAGTAGGAGAATCCAGATTTTGAGGTTTCTCCCAACCGAGCATTTTCTTCCATGTTGATATATTTTTCCGCTCGCTCCTGCACCTCATCCAGAGATGTGGGATATTTCTTCGATATAGATTGGCTGAAAGGTCCCTCTCGTAGGCCATTGATGAGGCCCATGATGGCGGCCTCTGTTGGCAAGCTTTGTATGTCTAGGCATGTTTTATTGAATCTCTCCATGTAGTTGCGAAGACTTTTCTGATCTCCTTGCCTGATTTCTAGTAGACTGGGGGCGTGCTTGGCCTTGTCTTTTTGGATGGAGAATCTGGCCAGAAATTTTTTGGCTAGGTCGTTAAAGCTTGATATGGACTTAGGAGGTAAGTTGTCGAACCATCTAATTGCTGTCTTTGTGAGGGTCGTTGGAAAAGCTTTGCAGCGAACAGCGTTCGAGGTGTCGGTGAGGTACATTCTGCTTCTGAAGTTGCTGAGGTGATGGTTGGGATCTGTAGTGCCATCATACAGAGTCATATCCGGGAGTTTGAAGTCCTTAGAAATTTTAGTTTTCATGATGTCCCTAGTGAATGGATCTTGATCTTTGCGTGAATTGTCCTCAGGGGTGGTCCGGGTAGCCTTTGCATTGAGATCAGCTTCGAGTTGTAGGATTTTATCTTCTAGCTCTCGACGTCGCCTTACCTCTATTTGTAGATCCTTGCCAACTTCTCGTTGATGCTGGCTTTCTTTTTTAAGTTGCTTTAAACGATTTTGAAGTGCTCCTATTACTCCTGGATTTGATGAGTTTTTGTCTCTGTTAGATTCTAGAGTATCCTTTGGGGTAGCGTCCACGTTTTTGTGCGGCGTTCGGTCCTCTAGATCTGTATCGTGGTCGTTGTCATGATCATCCGCCATGGGGATGGGATGACTTCCAGTTCCCCGGCAATGGCGCCAATGTTCCGAGGGTAACCTGAAACTGTAGACCGATCTCGGATGAGATCTTCTGTACTGGTCAGAGATGACGTGTCCGGCTGGCTGGTGGCGACCAGAGCTGTTGTGTCCGACTTGTTGGACTGGCTGCACTTCTGATCCTTGGTCACCGGAGGGTGGGGGGTACCTGCAAGAGACTCCGATGCTTAAGTTAACATGGGTATTAAACAGGTTTATTGTAGAATCAGAGTATGAGTTATACCTGGGTGCTCCAGTGTATTTATAGTGGTTGTAGAGTGACCTTTCTAGATAAGATAAGTTAGTTATCTTATCTTATCTTTATCTTTGAGTTGTGGTCAACTTATCTTCAAGGGAACCGCCTTATCTCTATAGGCTTGGACTGCCTTTGGATTTGGGTCGTGTTCCTTTATTTGGCCCTTTACTGGGCTTTTCTGTCGATTTGACCGACTTCTTTTGAGAAGAGGTCGGATAGCCTGACCTGAAGAGGTCGGTCGTTTTATTGCTGATAATCCTGGATCGGATAGTTCAAACCATGGTGTGAACAGTACCAAATGGAATGATCAAAGTTGTAAATTTCAACCTAATTTGGTCTTAAAAACAAAATCAGCAATTAAGTACACAATTGCCAGGTTATCCATTAAAGGGTACACAAATCATCCCAGGCAGCATCTATATTTAACAGAAAATTTGCACAAGTATGAAATTAACAACGCAAAATGGGAATAAAATTCAAACCCTATGCTGATCAGACAAAGGAATTGAACCAAAAATTCCATTCGAGTATTTCAGCAAGCATGATATGTGCAGAAATTAGAGGCAACATTTACAGTTCAATCACAGCAGCATTCACAGTTCAGCATACATCAACAGTCAGTATAGAAAAATCCAAAATATTCAGCCAAGCAACAACATTCAATCCAGAAAATATAAGTCATCTAGCCTATAACCTCCTAATCACTAGACAAAAATCACAAACAGAACTGAAAAGCAAGTAAATTAAATAGAAACGGTGGAGACACAGGTTAGAAGAGGGAGAATAGAACCTGTGTTGACGGGAGGAAGAAGGAATGGGGAGGGCAGGGTGGTGGCTCGCGGTCGCGGTGGCACAGAAACTCGCCGCCGCTGGTAGCTGGTCACCGAAATGGAAAGGCGTGGCTAGGGCTGTCGTGGAAAGGTGCAGGGAAGAGATAGGGAAGAGAGAGAAGGGGGAAATGTAGAAGAGAGAAGAGAGAGAGTGTGACGGCGATAGTGGTGGTCGACGGTGGTGGCGTGAGGTGGACGGAGGTGGTGGGATGAGGGGTGGAGGTGATGGCAGTGTGGTTCAGAGAAGAGAAAGGGTGAGAAGGGGGTGGGGTTTGGGTGAGCTAAAGCGCGAGCGTCCTTCTTTTCGAATTAACGTTTGAAAAGTGACCTGTGCAGATGCACAAGGTGTGTGCAGACGCACAAAAGGAAAAAGGAAGGGTATGAGTGCACAGCAGTGTGTGGGCGCTGCGAACAGAAGGTGTATCGCCTCCTGTGCGGACGCACAAAGGCATGTGCGCGTGCGCAGAGGGGAAAAAGGGTGGTGTTCACACACACAAGCTGTGCGTGCACTGCGACCAGGGGGGCTTGTCCAAGGTTGTGCGTGCGCTCAGTGCTATGCACACGCACAAAGGTTTTTTTTTTCAGAAAGGGGAAGTGTGCGGTCGCACGCATGATTTGCGAACGCTCAGATGGATTAGAGGGTAGTGTTCCCACGCACAAGTTGTGTGCGTGCTGGGAACAGAGGGAGTGTCTAGGGGTGTGCGTGCACACGTTGCTGTGCGTTCACACAGGAACTAGAAAACAGGGGAATTGTGCGGACGCACAAGGCTGTGCACACGCACAGGTCTCTGTTCCTGCAACAAAAATTATGCCTCCAAGGCATCAAACTTGACATCCACAACAGGTTTTCAAGTCCCAAAACATCATAAAACTCCCAAAAATACATTATTTCACTAAAATTACCCAACAAACATCAAAATAAATATAACCAACCAAGCAATATAGCCAATTATTCATGAAACAAAAGGTAAAAGAGAGAAAGCTAGAAGGATATTACCATGGTGGGGTGTCTCCCACATAGCACTTTGGTTTAAAGTCCTAAGTTGGATTTCGTGAGGAGATCCTTGTTAGGGTGGCTTATGTTTCCACTCCTCCTTGAATGTCCAACCAAGTTTGCTCTTGATTTGACCTCCGGGTTCTTAAATAGACTGCATCAAACTCATGAGAGACTTCAAGCTAGCAACTAGGACCGAACTTTGTTGATTCTTGAAATTGATGCCCGGATCCCATACTCGAGTGTTTTGTTCATCTTCTTCTTGATTTTTACTCATGCACTTGGATGAACAATGCCTTATATCACCATTAGAACACTTGTGCACTCCCCGAAATCCACTAAATTGACTCTTGCACCATAATTGAACTCTAAATGTTGGATTGGCTCCTTTGATGAACTTTCCATTTCTTTGCCAATTAACACTCTTCCGTCTACCATCCACTACTCCAAGAAAGGTTTGAAGTTGACAATCCGTTTCCAAGACGGCATATTGATGTGGGGCTAGAAAGCTTGTTGAAGAAATCTTCACCCACTCAATTCGTTTTTGCTCAAATACCTTCACTTCTTGGTAACTAAAATCTTCCTCATCCTCTTTTGAATCTTCCTCATCATCACTCAAGTAAAAAATTGGAGGTTGCGTGAAGTCCACATCAACATATCTTTCCAAATCAAACAATGGAGGTTCATGAAGGTCATTGAAGGAATTACCCAAGTAGGACAAAAAATCTTGAATGATGAAATCCTCTTGATCAATTCCCACCAACTCTTCATTTATCTCCTTTTGCACTTCATGTTGTGACTTGACATCTTCTTGATCTTGCAATTCTTCTTTCACTCCACACTTTTCACTTGGTTCCACACATTCATCCACTAGAATTTCTTGCTTGTGGCATGAACGCAATGAAGCTAAACGATCCAAAGCTTTCGCTATGGTAGACATGACTTGCTCTTACTTCTTCCAGAACTCTTGTTGTTCTTGAATGAGCATGAAAAGTACTTCTTGTGTGGCATGATCCATATATGAAGATGAAAATTGAGGTGATGAAGGTTGACAATCAAACTCATGAGGGTAAGGGTTTTAGTTTTGTATGTAGTGAGGTGATGGTGTATAGGATTGGTAATAAAATAGGTAAGTGGTTGGGTTCCATTGGGGTGCATTATGGTGATGGTGTGAAAAAGTCATAGAGAAAGGATAAACAAAAACCTACTAACAAAGGCAAACAAACAACCAAAAGATATAACACCAATTGCATCCTCGGCAATGGCGCCAAAAACTTGATGCGAGCGAAACCGTTGGTTAAGAATCTCTTCTCGGTGAAAGAGAAATAACCTCGTTGCAAGTATAGATCTCAACCAACAAGTGATGCTCGATCAAAGTTTACAATTTCTAATATAAACCTCGGATTCTACACAAATACCGGCTTAATACCCTTGCTAACTTAAGCATCGGAGTCCCTTGCAGGTACCACCACTCTTTGGTGACAAAGGATAAGCAACGTTGCCAGTCCAACAAGTCGGACGCGACAGCTCTGGCCACCTCCCACCAGCCGGACACGTAATCTCCGACCCGCACAGAAGATCTCGTCCGAGATCGACCTACAGTTTCAGGTAACCCTCGGAACATTGGTGCCGTTGCCGGGGACCTAGAAGTCATCCCATCATCATCGCGGACAACCTTGACAACGACCACAATTCTGATTTGGAGAATAGAACGCCACATAAGAACGTGGATGTCACACTAGACGATACTTCTCAGCCTAACAAAGACAAAAATTTGCCAAGCACAGGAGTCATGGAGGCACTCCAAGATCGCCTAAAACAACTCGAGAAAGAGGTCGAATATCAACAGGAAGCCGAGAGAGACCTACGAAGGGAAGCTAGGCGACACCGAGAATTAGAAGACAAGCTCCTAAAGCTTGAAACCGATCTCAAAGCTAAAATTACTCAATCCAGCCACGAAGATAGCCCCTGCAAGGACCAAGACCCATTCACCAAAGAGATCATAAAGGCCAAGATCCCAAAAGACTTCAAACCGCCTGACATGACCCCATACGACGGCACATCAGATCCCAACCATCATCTCAGTAATTTCAGAAGTAGAATGTATCTCACCGACGCCTCAGATGCAGTCCGATGCAAAGCCTTCCCGACTACCTTGACAAAGACTGCAATTAAATGGTTCGACAATCTACCCCCTAGGTCCATCTCAAGCTTTGACGACTTAGCCAAGAAGTTTCTAGCCAGATTCTCCATCCAGCAGGACAAAACTAAACACGCCCCAAGTCTATTAGGGATCAAGCAAGGAGATCGGGAAAGTCTTCGCAGCTACATGGAAAGATTCAACAAAGCATGTATGGACATACAAAGTCTTCCAAAGGAAGCAGCCATTATGGGTCTCATCAATGGCTTAAGAGAGGGAACTTTTAGTCACTCCATATCGAAAAAATATTCCACATCTCTGAATGAAGTGTAAGAACGAGCAGAGAAATACATCAACATGGAGGAAAACTCCCGACTAGGAGAAACCTCAAATCCAGATTCTCCTATTCCTCTCGAGATAAGGATAAAGAGTCCAAGAAAAAAGAAGATCAGCATGGAGAAAAGATAAAAAATACCACAATTACACCCCTCTTCGGGTGTCCCTTGTAGATGTTTATCGAGAAGTATGCCATACTGAAAAGATACCCCCACCTCGCCCACTCAAAAGCAATAAAGGAGGAGGAAATCGGATAGAATACTATGAATACCATCGAACCTATGGACATCCCACCAATGAGTGCTTTGATTTGAAAAATGTCATAAAAAAATTGGTAAGAGAGGGGAGACTAGATCGGTACTTAGCTAGCAAAACAGATGAGCCAAGAAAAAGAAGAAGGGACGAAGAGGTCGAACGAACTGAACGACCACCTCGTACCCCAGAAAGACATGTCCACATGATACACGGAGGATTTGCGGGAGGAGAAATCTCCAAATCATCTCGCAAAAGACATCTAAAAGAAGTATATCATGTCGAAAGAGGAGAAGGAGCACCCAACCTCCCTACTATCACTTTCACTAAAGAGGATGCAGCTGGCGTCATCTCGGGACATAATGATCCCATGGTCATCACTATCATATTGGCCAACGCTAATTTCCACCCCACACTGGTGGACCAGGGAAGCTTGGCTGACATATTGTTCAAAACTGCCTTCGACAAACTCGGCCTAGAGGAAAAAGAACTCAGAGCATATCTGAACAGCTTATTCGGGCTAGGAGATACTCCAATCCAATCACTTGGATACATCTCACTGCACATGACCTTTGGAAAAGGAAACCGATCAAGGATGCTCAACATAGACTACATCGTGGTCGACGTAAGTACAGCCTACAACGCCCTGATAGGTTAGACAACGCTAAATCAGCTCGACGCAGTAGTCTCGACTCCACATCTGTGCATGAAGTTCCTAACCACAGAAGGGATCGCTACGATAAAAGCAGACAAGAAGACAGCACGCCGCTGTTACAACGAAAGTCTGAACCTCAGAGGCAAAGGAGAAGAAATCCACACCATCGAACTCGGGAGAGTTCGAGGACAGGAAGAACTTTGTCCACAACCTGAAGGCGAGACAGAAAAAGTCCAGATCAGAGATGTCCCAGATAAAGCAACCAATATTGGTACAATCCTAAAAGGAGACATAAAGGAGTCCCTCATACAGTTCTTAAAAGATAATGTCAACCTCTTCACATGGAAGGCCGCAGACATACCGGACATAGACCCCAAGCTAATGTGCCACAAGCTGGCAGTATACCTAGAATCTCAGCCAGTACAGCAGAGACGTAAAAAGCTCGGGCTAGAACGATCCCAAGCTGTGGAAGAGTAGGTACAACCCCTGCTAGAGGTAGGATTCATAAGAGAAGTCAAGTACCCACTATGGCTAGCTAACATCGTCTTGGTGAAAAAATCAAATGGGAAGTGGCGGATGTGCACTAACTACACTGATCTCAACAAAGCTTGCCCAAAAGATCCTTATCCACTCCCAAGTATCGACGCTCTGGTGGATACCTCCTCTGGATACAAATACCTCTCGTTTATGGACTCCTATTCGGGATACAATCAAATCCCAATGTACCCACCTAATCAAGAAAAAACCTCATTCTTAACCCCAAAAGCAAACTACTGCTACATCGTCATGCCATTGGGACTCAAAAACACAAGAGCCAGTTATCAAAGATTAATGAATAAAGTCTTCACATGCCATATCGGGAAAGTCATGGAGGTATACGTGGATGACATGTTAGTAAAGACACAAAGCGAGGAGTCATTACTGTCCGACCTCACCCAAGTATTCGATACTATAAGAAGGCATGGCATGCGACTTAACCCTACAAAATGCACCTTCGCAGTAGAAGCTGGCAAATTCTTAGGTTTTATGCTCACACAAAGAGGAATCAAGGCAAATCTGGATAAATGTCGGGCTATACTCGACAAGAAGAGTCCGACCTGTGTCAAAGAAGTACAACAACTCAATGAAAGATTGGCGGCCTTGTCCAGATTTCTAGCCGGATCAGCAATAAGATCTCTCCCCTTCTACGCCACTCTAAGGAAGAGAAAGAGGTTTAAATGGACAACGGAGTGCGAACAGGCTTTCTAGGATTTCAAAAGGTTCCAGGGACAACCACCTATTTTAACTCGGCCACGGGAAGGAGAACCACTTGTATTGTACCTCGTAGTTGGAAATCAGGCAGTAGCCTCAGCACTGGTCAGAGAGGACGAAAGTGGACAACAACCTATATACTTCATCAGCAAAGCACTACAAGGGTCCGAATTGAACTACCAAAAAATTGAAAAATTTGCCTATGCTCTCATACTAACGTCTCGACAAATTCGCCCATATTTCCAAGCCCACATCATCAAGGTTCGGACCAAGCAGCCCATAAAAGGCATTTTGCAGAAAATGGATTTAGCAGGAAGAATCTTACAGTGGGCAATCGAGTTATCCAAATTTGACCTTCAATACGAAGCTCGGACAGCCATCAAATCACAGTATCTGGCCGACTTCATTGCAGAGTTTACTGACACCCCAGAAATCCCCACAGAATGGAATCTCTACGTAGACGGCTCCTCAAATAAAACAGGAAGTGGCACAGGTGTAATAATAGAAAGCGACCAGGGAACCCAAATCGAACTTTCCCTCAAATTCGTGTTCCCTGCTTCAAACAACCAAGCCGAATATGAGGCATTACTAGCTGGTTTGAAGCTAGCTAAGGAAGTTGGAGCTCAAAAACTTATCATCTTCAGCGGCTCACAAGTAGTCACCTCGCAAATAGTAGGAAGCTACCAAGCCAAGGATCCCACCATGAAAAAGTACTTGGACGAAATCAGAGAACAGCTTGGACAAATCAAGGAATATGAGGTCCGCCACATACCTTGGGAACAGAATGCTCGAGTTGATGCACTCTCAAGGATGGATGACACCTATAATCAACTACCTCAAAACAGAAACACTCCCCACAGATAAGAAGGAGGCGAAGAGGTTAAAACGGGAGGCACAATACTACACCATCATAAACAATACTCTATACAAGAGAGGGATTTCAACACCCCTGTTAAAATGTGGGGACTCTATCAGCGTAACCTCACCCTGGCCATTTGCAAAATGGGGACTCGACCTCTTTGGGCCCTTCCCTCAAGGATCAGGACAGGTCAAGTTCCTCATCGTCGGGGTAGACTATTTTACAAAATGGATTGAGGCAGAACCCCTAGCTAACGCCACTTCTCAAAGAAGTTGAAAATTCCTATATAGAAATATTGTCACAAGGTTTGGGATTCCATACTCCATTACCACAGACAATGGCACTCAATTCACAGACGCATGCTTCAGAAAATTGGTGGCCGACTTGAAAATAAAGCACCAATTCACGTCCGTAGAACACCCCCAGGATAATGGACAGGCAGAAGCCACCAATAAGGTTATATTAACCGGACTAAAACGGAGACTACAGGATGCAAAGGGAGCCTGAGCTGAAGAGCTCCCACAAGTCCTATGGGCATATCGGACAACTCTGCACTCCACGACAAGAGAGTCACCCTTCCAACTAGCCTACGGAATAGAGGCAATGATCCCAGTAGAAGTCAAAGAAGGGTCCCCCAGAACGATCTTCTACAGTAAAGAGGCCAATTTCCAACTTTAAAAAGAAGAGCTTGACTTCATTTTTGAAATACAGGAAAGAGCTAGGATCAGGGAAGAGGCGTTAAAACGCCGAATGGCCTCAAGATACAATCAAAAGGTAGTACAGCGAAGCTTCGTCAACAATGACCTCATTCTAATCCGAAATGATATCAGAACAAGTCGACCTGGAGAAGGAAAACTGGCGGCAAACTGGAAGGGACCCTACCGAGTCATAGAGGTACTCGGAAAGGGCTACTACAGGCTGTCCGAACTCGAGGGGCGAGAGCTACCAAGGTCATGGCACACCTACAACCTAAGAAGGTATTATAGTTAGGTGGTAATAAAGATCTTAGGATAAGGTGCACTCTTTTTCCTGAAAAGGTTTTTTAACGAGGCGCCAAACCAAGATCTATGAACTTCCTGACTTACAAGGGTGAGCACCCACATATATATATTTGCATATTTTCTATTTTGAATAAAGTTTTTTCAGATTTTCTACAAATCCTCTTTATCAAGACACATTAATCTGAAATGCAAAAATTTATCACCCGATTATAAAGCTACAGATCGGCAAAAGTGAAAACCAAACTCACTGCTCGATCATGATAAGGTCGGCAAAGATGAAAACCGAATTCATCAAAGGTCAGGTGATGATTAGATTCTTAACGGTTTAGAATTCTACTAATGAATTCTCATTGTAAAGTATAGTTTCTAAACCAACAATAATCCTTTCATACAAAAGATTATTTGTCACAAGTAACAAACCCCTAAATTTATAAACCGAAGTATTGAAACCTCGGGTCGTTCTCCCTAGGAATTACAACAAAGTGTCTTGTTATTGGTTATGAGATATTTTGGGGTTTTTGGGATAAGAGGTATAAAATGTAAATGGCAATGAAAATAAACTAACAGCTAAAAAGGTCTTGGCAAAGGTTGGTGGTCAAGGATATCTATCCTAATTAATAACCACAACATGAGAATTGGAAAGGATCAATCCCACTAAGTTAACCCCTAACTAATAGTAGAGGGAAGTCAAGTGAGCTATATCAATCCAAGTCCATAAGTCCTAGTTCTCTACCAAGTCAATTAGCGAGATCTAGCATTAATGGCTCCCAATCATCAATTACTTGGACATTAGTAACTCAAGAGTTCCTAAGTTACCTTCCCAAGCCAAGAGCATAAAATTCTACTCTAAAATCCAACCAAGCATTTTACCAAACACTTGGAAGGAACAAAAGGAAAGCATAGTAAAATTGCAAGGTATGTAAATCTACACTACTCAATTGCAAAGAATTAGACAACAACAAATCAAATGAACAATAAAGGAACATGAATCATAAAATGCATTAAAAGAAAAGGGAAGAACAAAGTGCATGAACATAAAAGTAAAGGATTACAAGAATTAAAAGCAAAACTAGAGAGAGGAAATGTAGAAGAAGAAGAATTACAAAAGGAAAAGTAAATCGAAGCATGAATTAAACCTAGATCTAAGAAATTATAATCCTAATTCTAGAGAGAAGAGGGAGCTTTTCTCTCTAGAAAC
Organism: Arachis ipaensis; assembly: GCF_000816755.2. Classification (NCBI taxonomy): domain Eukaryota; kingdom Viridiplantae; phylum Streptophyta; class Magnoliopsida; order Fabales; family Fabaceae; genus Arachis; species Arachis ipaensis. Next base: position 49,073,825 of record NC_029791.2, on the reverse strand, counting down.
TACTCTACATGATGCTAAAACTTCAAAACAAATGCTCCTCCTTTGCTTGGACTTCAATTCTGCATGAAATACACTCAGAAATAAGTTGGATTTGGGCCTGGGCTGCTCAGAAATCGCCCCAGTGTTTTGCCTTTAAGTGGGTCACGTGAGAGTATCGGCGCGTACGCGCCATGTACGCGTGCACGTTGATTGGCTAATTCTTCATCCGCGCAGACGCGTCATGTACGCGTGCGCGTGCCTATGCGAAACCACTTTTGTGCGTGCGCGCCCGTTGATGCATTCCCAATCTTTGTTTCTTCATGCATTCTCCTCTTTGTATGCTTTTCTCCTCATTCCTTTCATCCAATACTTGCCTTATGAACCTAAAATCACTCAAAAAACACATCAAGGCATCGAATGGAATTTAAGTGAATCAAAATTACTAATTTAAGGGCCTAAATAGCATGTTTTTACACTTAAGCACAATTCAAGGGAGAATTAAAAAACCATGCCAATTCATTGAATAAATATGGGAAAGGGTGGTAAAATCCCCTAAAATAAGCACAAAATAAACCATGAAATCGGGGTTTATCATCAGGCCAAACGAGAATCAAAATCGGCAAGATGAAAAGCGACAAAAACAGAATAATGCAAGAAGTTATAAAAAGCGATCCATCAATAGAGACCTGACGAGGTCTGAAACAAAAAATGGATTGCTAGAAATAACTTAGAATGGACCGACATAAAAGAAGTCAGACTAGATCAAAGCGACAAAAAGTTATAAAAAGTAACCCATAGAAAAGAGGCCTGGTCAGCCCTGAAAATGGATTGCTAGAAATAACTTAGAAGGGACCGACATGATGAAGTCGGCCCAACAAAACTACAAAAAGTTATAAAAAGTAATCATAAAAAGAGACCTGACAAGGTCCAAATAAAATAGATTACTAGAAATAACTTAGAAAAGACCGACATGAAGAAGTCAGCCCAAACCAACTAAAGCTGTAAAAAGGTAATCCATAAAGAGAGACCTGGCAAGGTCCAACTAAAAATGGATTACCAGAAATAGCTTAGCAGGGACCGACATTAAGAAGTCAGACCAAAGTAACAGAGCTATAAAAAGTAAATCCCAAGGGATTACTAAAAATGATTCGCAAAGAAATCGACCAACAGAAGGCGTGTGCTATAAAGGACTCAAGCCGGACCCAGAAAGCAATGACCTCAATCTACAAGTACTATATCAAAAAATGCGAAAAAGAACAAGTCGAACAAAGCTAGCCTCAAAGGCCATTTTGACTAAAAAGCAGAAACCAAAATAAAAGTATATCAAAAGAGGTCGAGCATCAAGATGCCAACACTCTAAAAGATGCCTGGAAGTGCTGAACAAAGCTACATGCAAAGCATATCACAAAAGAACAAAGCTGCCATAACAAAAGGCTCAAGAGGCCACCCAAAAAAGCCGACCTCAAGTGCTTAAAGAAACCACTTTGTTTTTCTACATAAAGTTGCTATAGAAAAGCAACCAAAATATCTAAGTCAAGCAGACCACAAGATACAGAAATAAGAGTTTAAAAGCCCACAGACCGGGCTGTACACAATATATAAAAGAAAATTATAAGGGATTCAAAGACTCCCCAGTAGCAGTATCTCGGGGTGAAGGAGGACGAGTCTGAAGGTGTATCGCATCAACAGTCCCATCATCCCAGTTCAAGATCTGGACATTAGGATCGGACTCGGGCTAGCCAACCTCAGTAGTAGGAGTTGAAGAAACCGGGGCAGTGAAAGCTTTGGCAGATGGCATAGGAGGAGCATTTACATTTACATCATCATCATCCGAGCCATCAGGGACAATCTTACCATGTACTACAATGTCGTCCAAGCTGAATAGGGAGAGGTCGAGCTCAGGCACAAGAACTTGAACCTCAGCCTTCAAATTCTCATAAGCAGCATTCACGCTACCTACAAGATGACCCTGGAGCTCGGTGTAGTCAACCTGAACAGAGTCCAACCTCCCTCTGAGCTCTACCATCTCACCATAAGTTAAGACATAGCTCTCCTTAGTGCCATCTCCTCAGCCAAGTTCGCAGAAGCCATTGCAGCAGTAGCCCGAGCCTTCTCACCTTCCAACTCTTTTTCCAGCTTCCCCACCTTTACCTCAAGCTCCTCCTTCAACCCCTTGATCCTGTCGAACTCCGATTTGACCTCCTCCATAAAAGCCTTTGTTGCATGAATGGGGAGATCCTGGGCAGTTCGGTATAAAGCTGCTCCTATATGTTCCATCTTAATACTGCTCCGGGTAATAAAATCTAAATGACGAAGGAGGGAGACATCATCAGTAGGAACAATACCATAAGGAGCAATTTGTTGATCAACAAACCCAACGTCATCAAAGTCAAGGGCGTCCAAATTAAAAAGCTCAACAGCCCTCTGCCTTTTTGGAGGAGGGCCAACAGTAGGAGAAGAAGTAGCAGCAGAAGTCTAGAGAGGATCAACCAAATGGACCTGAGGAGTGGGAATCATCCTCCTCGGCCCAGCAGAGCTCAAGATTGGCTTCTTAGGAGGAACTTGAGAAGATCCCTCCCCTACAGCTTTAGCCGAGATATTCTGGGCAACGGTAGCCTTCCTCGCTTTCTTAAAAGCTTTCATGGAATCATTGGTAATTGCCATCTCTGAAAAATAAATCAACCAAAAAAAAAGTCACAAATTGGAAGAAAAAGAACCAAAGGCAAGTAAAACAGAGCAAGGGAAGTCGGTCACTACCCAGCTCAGCTCGAAAAAAAGAGGGGTCCCCCAAAAATCTCTCTGTATCGAGATGGGGAGGTTGCCCCCAAATATCTTCTAGCACATTCACAAAAGCCTGCTCGACCTCATCAAGCATCTCCAACGAGTATCGAGACACCACAACATTCTTTTGCCAATACAAGGGGAAGGTAGGTTCACCATTCGACTCTAAGAAAAATGGTCGAGCTCCCTCAACAGCTCAGACCTTAAAAAAGTAGTTCTTAAAATCCCTAAAAGACTCATCATACATAGAAAACACTTTGTGCCCTTGGGCAGACCTGAAAGAAACCCAAGAAGCTTTCTTTTTGGTAGTCCCAGGCTTGGTCAAAACAAAGAGATATAGAAAAAGAGTTTGAGAAGGTGTGACATCCAACTCTTGGCAAAGTAACTGAAAGATCTTAATAAAGCCCCAAGAATTCGGATGGAGCTAGGATGGAGCTACATTACATGACCACAACAAGTCAGTCTCAAAGGAGGTAAAAGGAAAAGTAATATTCAGCTGGCTGAAAAAATAGTCATAGGCATAGAAGAAGGGACGTTCCCCCTAGGTCAGAGAAGGAAAGCAAACCCTTTCATCAGAGTTAGGCGCTACCAATTCATAGTTTTTCTCCTGATTCCTACGACTACAGATCCGGTGATGTTTTCTAAGTTCCACAATGTACTCATAATTAACTACCGAAACACGCATCAGGACGAGGGAGTCCAGCCAATCAGACATGCCCTCGGGGACTTTGGAGGAGGTCTCGACAATATTTTTGCGAGAAGACATGGTCAACTAGTCCTACAGCAAAGACAAAGAAATAGGGATTACTAAATAAACAGCTCGGGCATAACAAAGAAAGCAGCTCAGACAAAAACAGATATAACTCGACCTAAGGCACACATGGTAAAAGGAAACCCCAGCACACAACCCAAGGTCCAGGGGCATCCTTTGGAGGCAGTAACAAAGCATGGACTTAGAAAAAACTACAAAGTTATCTCAGCAAGGAAAATAAACCCTCTTTCAAAGTCAAAAACACTCCGAGAAGAAAGTGACAAATCAAAAAGTCATCAAAAGTAGCCAGAAAAGAAATGGTCAACATCAAAACACGTCAAAATCATTAAAGGCACAAGTAGTTCATAAGCCACAAAAAGTACGATCAGAAGCAGAAGCAGTGACAACATGCAAAACCCTAAAAGTATCAAACTATCAGGGAATTCACTTAGGAGCATATATAAGTCGAAGGAACACCAGAAAACATGCATCACAGCAACAATTAAGCACGACGATACGAAAAAGGTTCAAGCTTTCCAACGTAAATTCAAGCAAAATCAAAACTTTGCCAAAAAATAGAACAATGCAAACACAAAGGAGAACGGTGAAAAAAGTAAAAGAAAGAAACAGAAAGAAAACCAACCTGCAAAAGGAGGGAGACGATGAATGCAGGGAGGTTGAAGACAGGAAACGAGACCAAGAATCACCCTTCAAACAAGCGAAGCACCAACAACCACCAATAGCGCCACAGAGAGAAGCGTGAAAATGTAAAAACAAAAGTCCCAGGCGAGCCAGAAAAAACCAAAGGGAAAGGATGGAGTTACAGTAAGCAAAGAGAATAAGAAACTGAAGCAAAATCTTTTGGAAGTTCAATTCAAAATGAAAAAGAGGGAAAAACGGAAAAAAGAAGAGTTAACAGTGTAACAACCCAATTTCTGGTACGTCATGATCATACTAGAAACTGAGCGCTACTAACTTGTCTTCCTAAATATTATCTATTATTTATTATATGAGCCTGATTCATTGTTAAAAGCGTAGTTATTTTACGAGGTACCTTTTTTTTTTTAAAACATTTGGACTAATAAACGAAATCATTCACAATCAATTCTCAAATAATAACAGAAACAACAGTTATAAACAACCACACTTGTACACATTTCAAACAATTAACAACATTCAGTTATCCAACCTTCATTAGAGTAAAGATCTTTAGTTAGAACACCCCTAGATATAGCTAGATAATACTATATACATATATATACATACAACATCCAAGGCCCTGACCTGTTCAAGAAGTCCCTAAGCTGGCACCCAAGCTAGCCTAGACTCTTTACTCACCTAGTCCCTCTAAACTACTAATATGAGGAAAAGTACATTCTAGGTCTTCAAAACTCAAGTCAGGTGATACGTCATCAGCGAACTACGGAATGGTACTCATGCTTCCATCGGGGTTATTAGTTAAGTTCATTTATAATGGCCTTTTTCAAAAGAGAGAGATTATGAGCTTGTGGCGCTCGACTCTGACGAGAGGGTTTGCTTTCCTACTTCTGTCGAGGGAGAGCGTCCCTTTTTCTACACCTATGAATATTTCTTCAGCCAGTTGGACATTACCTTTCCTTTTACTGCTTTCGAGATCGACTTGTTGTGGTCGTGTAATATTGCCCCATCCCAGCTTCATCCGAATTCCTGGGGTTTTATCAAGATTTTTCAGCTGCTTTGCCAAGAGTTAGGCATAACACCTTCTCAGACTCTTTTCCTCTATCTTTTTGTTTCTACCAAGCCTGGAGGGTCTTCCAAAAAGAAAGCTTCCTGGGTTTTTTTCAGGTCGGCCCAGGGGCATAAAGTTTTTGCCATGTACGATGAATCTTTTAAAGATTTTAAGAATTATTTCTTCCGAGTCCGTGCTGTTGAGGGGGCCCACCCCTTTTTCTTGATGAAAATGATGAGCGTGCCTTTCTTCTAGAATGGCAAAAGAATGTGAGAGTGTCTCGCTATACATGGGAGATGCTTGACGAGGTTGAGCAGGCTTTTGTAATTGTTCTTGAAGATTTATGGATCTTGATACGAAAATATTTTTGAGTGATCCATCTTTGATTCGAACTGCTTTGGGTACTGTCTGACTTGTTTCTATACTTGCTTTTTAGTTTTGCTTCTTCTTTTTGTGATTGTAACCCATTGCTGTGGTTGATTCTGTATTTTCAGAGATGTCGAAAAACAACGATCCCATGAAGGCCTACAAGAAAGCAAAGAAGGCTGCAGCTGCTCAAAATATCTCGGCCAAGGTGGCGGGAGAGGGATCTTCCCAAGTTCCGGTGAAGTCGCCCGTGCCGAGTTCTCCTGGCCCGAGGAGGGTAATTCCCACTCCTAGGGTTCGCCTGGCCGAGCCTCCGCATTCTTCCGCTGCTACTTCTGGTGCTCCTCCCAACAAGAAACAAAAAACAATTAAGCCTTTCAACCTTGATGCCCCTGATTTTGACGTGGTCGAGTTCGTAGATCAGCAGATCGGTCCATACGTTGTCCTCCCTATGGATGATGTATCACTTCTTCGTCATTTGGACTTTATAACTCGGAGTAGTGTAAAAATGGCACATATGGGAGCTGCCTTATACCGAACGGCTCAAAATCTTCCTCTCCATGCCACCAAAGCCTTTATGGAGGAGGCAAAATAGGAATTCGACCGGATGAAGGGCTTGAAAGAGGAGCTTGAGGTGAAAGTAGCCAAACTGGAGAAGGATCTGGAGAACGAAAAGGCTAGTTCTCTTGCCCTGGCGGCTTCTGTGAGATTGGCCGAGGACACTGTGTTGAGGCATAAAGATAGTTATGTCACATCTTATCGGGAGGTGATACGTCTAAGGGAGGAGTTAGAGTCTGCCCGAGTTGACTATTCCGAGCTCCAAGGTCACCTTGTTGGCAGCGTAAACGCTGCCTATGATCATTTGAAGGAGCAGGTTCAAGTTCTTGCTCTGGAGGTTGATCTTACTCTTTTTAGCTTGGACAACATTGTGAGGGATGGTAAGATTGTCCCCGACGACCAAGATGATGATGATGTCGAACCTCCCTCTGTGCCTGCTGCTAAAGTGTCGACCTCTATAGTTCCTCCTGCTGGGATTGCTCGTCCAGAATTAGATCCTGATTGTCAAATTCTGAATAGGGACGACGGTACAGTGGATGCAGTGCCTCTCCAAGCTCGCCCTCCTTCACCCCAGACTGATACTACCGAGAAGGCTCCCGATCTTAGCTGATTTTTCTTGGATGTTTGTGTAGATAGCCCAACTTGTGGGCTTTTTAAACTTTTTATTCTGTAATTTGAATATTTTGCTGACTGTTGATACTCCTTCTGGTTGCTTGTTTAGAAACTTTTTATTTTGAAAAAACAACAAGTAGTTTTCAAGCTTTGGGCCTGATCCTGAAGCTTTGTTTATAATATTGTATTTTATATCATGCCTATTTGCACTTGTCTTGGCACCTTTCTGGGTTTTGAGAATGCTGAAGCCTTGCTACTCGGCCTCTTTGGATTGCTTTGTACTTATTGCTTGTAGCTTGGATCCTTTAGGGATGTGTGGATCCAACTCGTGTTTCGGTTTCCTGGCTCTTGTATTTATTTCTGGCCATCCATAACCGATTTCTTTACGTTGGTCCTCTTTCCAGTTATTTTTGTAGTCCTCTTTTTTGGACCTTTGTCAGGTCTCTTTCAGGGACTACTTTTATAACTTGTCTGTTGTAGGAGACCGACTTCTTTGCGTCGTCCTTTTCTAAGTTATTTTTGTAATCCTCTTTTTTGGACCTTGTCAGGTCTCTTTCAGGGACTACTTTTATAACTTGTTTGTTGTAGGAGACCGACTTCTTTTTGTCGATCTTTTCTACGTTATTTTGTAATCCTCTTTCTTGGACATTTGTCAGGTCTCTTTCAGGGATTACTTTTATAACTTGTCTGTTGTAGGAGACCAACTTCTTTATGTCGATCTCTTCTAAGTTATTTTGTAATCCTCTTTCTTGGACATTTGTCAGGTCTCTTTCAGGGATTACTTTTATAACTTGTCTGTTGTAGGAGACCGACTTCTTTATGTCAATCTCTTCTAAGTTATTTTGTAATCCTCTTTCTTGGACCTTTGTCAGGTCTCTTTCAGGGATTACTTTTATAACTTGTCCGTTGTAGGAGACCGACTTCTTTATGTCGATCTCTTCTAAGTTATTTTGTAATCCTCTTTCTTGGACCTTTGTCAGGTCTTTTTCAGGGATTACTTTTATAACTTGTCCGTTGTAGGAGACCGACTTCTTTATGTCGATCTCTTCTAAGTTATTTTGTAATCCTCTTTCTTGGACCTTTGTCAGGTTTCTTTCAGGGATTACTTTTTATAACTTGTCCGTTGTAGGAGACCGACTTCTTTATGTCGATCTCTTCTAAGTTATTTTGTAATCCTCTTTCTTGGACCTTTGTCAGGTCTCTTTCAGGGATTACTTTTATAACTTATTTTTCGTAGGAGACTAACTTCGTCATGTCGATCTTATCTAAGTTATAGCAATTCCTCTTTTATAGGGTTGGCCAGACCTCTTTCCAGGGATTTGCTGATAACTTGGGTTGACTTGGTCCGACTTTTTAACGTCGGCCAGTCTTTAAGTTATTATTTAGCAATCTATAAGACCTCGTCAGGTTCTTTTTCCAGATCACTTTCGATAACTTCTTGCATTATTCTGTGTTCATCTTGCTGATTTGTAGAAGGTAGTTTCAATCTTTGTTTGGTCGACCTTTAGATGAATTGCGTTTTCATCTCTATTGGTCTTTATCGTGATCGTGCAGTGAATCTGTTTTTCACTTTTCTGCCGATCTATTGCTTTATAATCGGACGATGAATGCTTCAGATTAATGTATCTTGAAAACTTGTAGAATATCTAAAATATGTTTTATTTAAAAGAAAGTGCAAATATATACATGTGGGAGTTTTTTCATCCTTTTAAGTCGGATAATTTCTGAATCTCAACTTGGCGCCTGATTAAAAAACCTTTCCAGGAAAAAGAGTGCATCCTATGATGAGATCTTTTACCTTCTCTAGGTATAGTACCTTCTTAGGTTGCAGGCGTGCCATGATCTGGGAAGCTCTCATCCCTCGAGTTCGGACAGTCTGTAGTAGCCCTTCCCAAGTACTTCTATGACTTGGTAGGTTCCTTTCCAGTTTGCTGTCAGCTTTCCTTCTCCGGGTCGAGTTGTTCCAATATCATTTCGGATTAGGATGAGATCATTCTCAGCGAAACCTCTCGGCACTACCTTCTGATTATATCTGGAAGCCATTCGACGTTTTAGTGCTTCTTCCCTGATCCGAGCTTTTTCTTGGATTTCAGGAAGTAGGTCGAGCTCTTCCCTTTGAAGTTGGGAGTTGGCTTCCTCATTATAATGAACCATTCTAGGCGACCTTTCCTCGACCTCTACTGGGATCATTGCCTCCACTCCGTATGCTAGTCAAAATGGTGATTCGTTTGTGGTGGAATGTGGCGTTGTTCGATATGCCCATAGGACTTGTGGAAGTTCTTCGGCCCATGCTCCCTTTGAATCTTGCAGTCTCCATTTCAGCCTAGCCAATATGACTTTGTAGGCCATTTCGGCTTGTCCATTGGCTTGAGGATGTTCAACGGAGGTGAACTGGTGTTTTATGTTTAAGTCGGCTACTAACTTTCTGAAGCCCGCGTCTGTGAATTGGGTACCATTGTCTGTAGTGATGGAGTATGAAACCCCAAACCTTGTGACAATATTCCCATATAGGAATTTCTGGCTCCTTTGAGCCGTGGCGTTGGCTAGGGGCTCTGCCTCGATCATCTTTGTGAAATAGTCTACCCCGACTATGAGGAATTTAACTTGTCCCGATTCCTAGGGAAAGGGTCCGAGAAGATCGAGTCCCCATTTTGTAAATGGCCAAGGCAATGTTACGCTGATGAGCTCTTTTGGCGGGGCGATGTGAAAGTTGGCATGTTTCTGGCATGATGGGCATGTCCTTACAAACTCTGTAGCTTCCTTTTGTAGAGTTGGCCAATAAAATCCCGCCCGAATTACTTTTTTGGTGAGAGCTTGTGCTCTGAGATGATTACCGCAAATGCCACTGTGTACTTCCTCTAAAACTTCCCTTGTGTTAGAGGTTGGCACACATTTTAGTAGTGGTATTGAAATCCCTCTTTTATATAAGGTGTTGTTTATGATGGTGTAGTACTGAGCCTCCCGTTTTAACCTCTTTGCCTCCTTCTCATTTGTGGAGAGTGTTTCTTTTTTGAGGTAATTAATTATGGGGGTCATCCATCCTTGATCCTGACTTGTTATGGCTAGGACTTTTTCCTCTTCCGAGATTGATGGATTTTGCAGCATTTCCTGGATGAGGCTTCTATTGTTTCCCCCTGGTTTGGTGCTGGATAGTTTTGAGAGTGCATCACCTCGGGCATTTTGTTTGCGGGGTATATGGCAGATCTTATATTCCCCGAGTTGTCCGAGCTGTTCCTTGGTTTTATCCAAATACTTTTTCATGGTGGAATCTTTGGCTTGGTAGCTCCCTGTTATTTGTGAGGTGACTACTTGTGAATCGCTGAAGATGTTGAGTTTTTGAGCTCCAACCTCCTTAGCCAGCTTCAAACCAGCTAGTAACGCTTCATATTTCGCCTGGTTGTTTGAGGCCGAGAACACAAATTTGAGGGAAAGCTCAACTTGGGTTCCTTGGTTGCTTTCTATTATCACACTTGCGCCGCTTCCAGTCTTATTTGAAGACCCGTCCACGTAGAGATTCCATTCTGTGGGGGTTTCCAGGGTATCTATGAATTCTGCAATGAAGTCGGCCAAGTATTGTGATTTGATGGCTGTCCGAGCTTCATATTGGAGGTCGAACTCGGATAACTCGACTGCCTATTGTAAAATTCTACCTGCTATATCTGTTTTCTGTAGTATCTCTTTTATGGGCTAGTCAGTCCAAACCTTAATCGTGTGAGCCTGAAAGTACGGGCGAAGTCGTCGAGATGTCAGTATGAGAGTGTAGGCGAAATTTTCTATTTTTTGGTAGTTCATCTCGGATCCCTGCAGCACTTTACTAATGAAGTATACAGGTTGTTGCCCTTTGTCGTCCTCTCGAACCAGTGCTGAGGCTACTGCCTGACTTCCTACCGCAACGTATAATACGAGTGGTTCTTCCTCTCGTGGTCGAGTTAGGATAGGTGGTTGTCCCAGGAAATTTTTGAAATCCTGGAAGGCTTGCTCGCATTCTATTGTCCATTTGAACTTCTTTCCTTTCCTTAAAGTGGCATAGAAGGGGAGAGATCTTATCGCTGATCCCGCTAAGAATCTGGATAAGGCTGCTAATCTCCCGTTGAGCTGTTGTACCTCTCTGACATAAGTTGGGCTCTTCATGTTGAGTATGGCCTGGCATTTGTCCGGATTTGCTTCAATTCCTCTTTGTGTGAGCATGAAACCTAAGAATTTTCCCGCTTCTACTGCAAAGGTGCATTTTGCGGGATTGAGTCGCATGTCATGCTTCCTTATAGTGTCGAACACTTGAGCCAGGTCGGACAGTAATGTCTCTTTGCTTTGTATCTTTATTAACATGTCGTCCACGTAGACTTCCATGATTTTTCCGATATGATCTGAAAAGACTTTATTCATTAGCCTGTGATACGTAGCTCCCGCGTTCTTGAGACCGAAAGGCATCACGATGTAGCAGTAATTTACTTTTGGCGTAAAAAACGAGGTCTTTTCTTGATCTGGTGGATACATGGGGATTTGGTTGTATCCGGAATATGCATCCATAAACAAGAGGTATCTATATCCGGATGAAGCATCTACCAGAGCGTCGATACTTGGGAGTGGGTAAGGATCTTTTGCGCAGGCTTTGTTGATATCGGTGGAGTCGGTGCACATTCGCCATTTCCCATTTGATTTTTTCACCAAGATGACGTTAGCTAGCCATAGTGGGTACTTGACTTCTCTTATGAATCCTGTCTCCAGTAGTGCTTGTACCTGTTCTTCTACAGCTTGGGATCATTCTGACCAAGTTTTCTTCGTCTCTGCTGTATTGGCCGAGATCCTGGATAGACCGCCAACTTGTGATTCATTAGCTTGGGGTCTATGCCTGGCATGTCTGCAGCTTTCCATGCGAAGAGATAGACATTATCTCGTAAGAACTGTACTAGTAATTCTTTTGCGTCTCCCTTCAGGATCGTGCCAATGTTAGTTGTTTTGTCCGAGGTATCTCCGATCTGAACTTTTTCTATTTCTCCTTCGGGCTGTGGACGGAGTTCTTCTCGTCTCTGAACTCCACCAAGCTCAATTGTATGGAACTCTTCTCCTCTGCCTCTGAGGTTTAGACTTTCGTTATAATAGCGGCGTGCCATCTTTTGATTTGCTTTTATTGTAGCTATCCCTTCTGTAGTTGGGAATTTCATGCATAGATGTGGAGTTGAGACTATTGCGCCGAGTTAATTTAGTGTTGTCCGACATATCAGGGCATTGTAGGCTGAACTTACGTCGACCACGATGTAGTCTATCTTGAGTGTTCTGGATTGGCTCCCTTTTCCAAAGGTTGTATGTAGTGACACGTATCCCAGCGGTTGTACTGGGGTATCTCCCAGTCTGAACAGGCTGTTAGGGTATGCTCTAAGCTCCTTCTCTTCTAAGCTGAGCTTGTCGAAAGCAGTTTTGAATAAGATGTCGGCGGAGCTCCCTTGGTCTATTAATGTGCGGTGGAGATTGGCGTTTGCCAGTATGATGGTGATGACCATGGGGTCGTCGTGTCCTGAGATGATACCGGATGCATCTTCTTTGGTGAATGTGATTGCAGGGATGTTGGGAGCTTCCTCCTTTCCTTCGACATTGTATACTTCTTTGAGATATCTTTTGCGGGATGATTTGGAGATTCCTCCTCCTGCAAATCCTCCGTGTATCATATGGACATGTCTTTCTGGCGTACGAGGTGATCACTCGACTCGTCCGACATCTTCATCCCTTCTTCTCTTTCTTTGATCATCATCTCGGGTGGCCAGAAACCGATCTAGTTTTCCTTCTCTTACTAATTTTTCTGTGATGTTTTTTAAGTCGAAGCATTCGTTGGTGGAATGCCCTCGGACTCGGTGATATTCACAATATTCGTTCCGATTTCCTCCTCCTCTTTTACCTTTGAGTGGTCGAGGTGGGGGTATATTTTCTGTATGGCAGACTTCTTTGTAGACATCCACCAGGGATACTCTAAGAGGGGTGTAATTATGATATTTTTTAATTTTCTCCCCTTGTCGATCTTCCTTCTTTTTGGATTCTTTATCTTTGTCTCGGTAGGAGAATCCGGATTTTGAGGTTTCTCCCAACCGAGCATTTTCTTCCATGTTGATATATTTTTTCGCTCGCTCCTGCACCTCATCCAGAGATGTGGGATATTTCTTCGATATAGATTGGCTGAAAGGTCCCTCTCGTAGGCCATTGATGAGGCCCATGATGGCGGCCTCTGTTGGCAAGCTTTGTATGTCTAGTCATGTTTTGTTGAATCTCTCCATGTAGTTGCGAAGACTTTCCCGATCTCCTTGCCTGATTCCTAGTAGACTGGGGGCGTGCTTGGCCTTGTCTTTTTGGATGGAGAATCTGGCCAGGAATTTTTTGGCTAGGTCATTAAAGCTTGATATGGACTTAGGAGGTAAGTTGTCGAACCATCTATTGCTGTCTTCGTGAGGGTCGTTGGAAAAGCTTTGCAGCGAACAGCGTTTGAGGCGTCGGTGAGGTACATTCTGCTTCTGAAGTTGCTGAGGTGATGGTTGGGATATGTAGTGCCATCATACAGAATCATATCCGGGAGTTTGAAGTCCTTAGGAATTTTAGTTTTCATGATGTCCCTAGTGAATGGATCTTGATCTTTGCGTGAATTGTCCTCAGGGGTGGTCCGGGTAGCCTTTGCTTTGAGATCAGCTTCGAGTTGTAGGATTTTATCTTCTAGCTCTCGACGTCGCCTTACCTCTCTTTGTAGATCTTTGCCAACTTCTCGTTGATGCTGGCTTTCTTTTTTAAGTTGCTTTAAACGATTTTGAAGTGCTTCTATTACTCCTGGATTTGATGAGTTTTTGTCTCCGTTAGATTCTGGAGTATCCTTTGGTGTAGCGTCCGTGTTTTTGTCCGGTGTTCGGTCCTCTAGATCTGGATCGTGGTCGTTGTCATGATCGTCCGCCATGGGGATGGGATGACTTCCAGGTTCCCCGGCAACGGCGCCAATGTTCCGAAGGTAACTTGAAACTGTAGACCGATCTCGGATGAGATCTTCTGTACTGGTCAGAGATGAAGTGTCCGGCTGGCTGGTGGTGGCCGGAGCTGTTGTGTCTGACTTGTTGGACTGGCTACACTTCTGATCCTTGGTCACCGGAGGGTGGGGGGTACCTGCAAGAGACTCTGATGCTTAAGTTAGCACGGGTATTAAACAGGTTTATTATAGAATCAGAGTATGAGTTATACCTGGGTGCTCCAGTGTATTTATAGTGGTTGTAGAGTGACCTTTCTAGATAAGATAAGTTAGTTATCTTATCTTATCTTTATCTTTGAGTTGTGGTCAACTTATCTTCAAGGGAACCACCCTTATCTCTATAGGCTTGGACTGCCTTTGGATTTGGGTCGTGTTCCTCTATTTGGGCCCTTTACTGGGCTTTTCTGTCGATTTGACCAACTTCTTTTGAGAAGAGGTCGGATAGCCTAACCTGAAGAGGTCGGTCGCTTTATTGCTGATCATCCCGGATCGGATAGTTCGAACCAGGGTGTGAACAGTACCAAATGGAATTATCAAAGCTGTAAATTTCAACCTAATTTGGTCTTAAAAACAAAATCAGCAATTAAGTACACAATTGCCAGGTTATCCATTAAGGGGTACACAAATCATCCCAGGCAGCATCTATATTTAACAGAAAATTTGCACAAGTATGAAATTAACAATGCAAAATGGGAATAAAATTCAAACCCTATGCTGATCAGACAAAGGAATTGAACCAAAAATTCCATTCGAGAATTTCAGCAAGCATGATATGTGCAGAAATTAGAGGCAACATTTACAGTTCAATCACAGCAGCATTCACAGTTCAGCATACATTAACAGTCAGTATAGAAAAATCCAAAATATTCAGCCAGGCAACAACATTCAATCCAGAAAATATAATTCATCTAGCCTATAACCTCCTAATCACTAGACAAAAATCACAAACGGAATTGAAAAGTAAGTAAATTAAATAGAAACGGTGGAGACACAGGTTACAGAGAGGGAGAATAGAACCTGTGTTGACGGGAGGAAGAAGGAATGGGGAGGGGAGGGTGGTGGCGCGCGGTCGCGGCAGCACAGAAACTCGCCGCCGCTGGTAGCTGGTCACCGAAATGGAAAGGCGTGGCTAGGGCTGTCGTGGGAAGGTGCAGGGGAAGAGATAGGGAAGAGAGAGAATGGGGAAATGTAGAAGAGAGAAGAGAGAGAGAGAGTGACGGCGATAGTGGTGGTCGACGGTGGTGGCGTGAGGTGGACGGAGGTGGTGGGATGAGGGGTGGAGGTGATGGCTGTGTGGTTCAGAGAAGAGAAAGGGTGAGAAGGGGGTGGGATTTGGGTGAGCTAAAGCGCGAGCATCCTTATTTTCAAATTAGCGTTTGAAAAGTGACATGTGCGGACGCACAAGGTGTGTGCAGACGCACACAAGGAAAAAGGAAGGGTATGAGCGCACAGCAGTGTGTGGGCACTGCGAACAGAAGGTATATCGCCTCTTGTGCGGACACACAAAGGCATGTGCGCGTGCGCAGAGGGGAAAAAGGGTGGTGTTCACACGCACAAGCTGTGCGTGCGCTGCGACCAGGGGGCTTGTCCAAGGTTGTGCATGCGCTCAGTGCTATGCACACGCACAAAGGTTTTTTTTCAGAAAGGGGAAGTGTGTGGTTGCACACATGATGTGCGAACGCTCCGATGGATTAGAGGGTAGTGTTCCCACGCACAAGCTGTGCGTGTGCTGGGAACAGAGGGAGTGTCTAGGGGTGTGCGTGCACACGTTGCTGTACGTTCACACAGGAACTAGAAAACAGGGAAACTGTGCGGACGCACAAGGCTGTGAACACGCACAGGTCTCTGTTCTTGCAACAAAAATTATGCCTCCAAGGCATCAAACTTGACATCCACAACAGGTTTTCAAGTCCCAAAACATCATAAAACTCCCAAAAACACATTATTTCACTAAAATTACCCAACAAACATCAAAATAAATCTAACCAACCAAGCAATATAGCCAATTATTCATGAAACAAAAGGTAAAAGAGAGAAAGCTAGAAGGATATTACCATGGTGGGGTGTCTCCCACATAGCACTTTGGTTTAAAGTCCTAAGTTGGACTTGGTGAGGAGATTCTTGTTAAGGTGGCTTATGTTTCCACTCCTCCTTGAATGTCCAACCAAGTTTGCTCTTGATTTGACCTCCGGGGTCCTAAATAGACTGCATCAAACTCATGAGAGACTTCAAGCTAGCAATTAGGACCCAACTTTGTTGATTCTTGAAATTGATGCCCGAATCCCATACTTGAGTGTTTTGTTCATCTTATTCTTGATCTTTACTCATGCACTTGGATGAACAATGCCTTAGATTACCATTAGAACACTTGTGCACTCCCCGAAATCCACTAAATTGACTCTTGCACCATAATTGAACTCTAAATGTTGGATTGGCTCCTTTGATGAACTTTCCATTTCTTTGCCAATTAACACTCTTCCGTCTACCATCCACTACTCCAAGAAAGGTTTGAAGTTGACAATCCGTTTCCAAGACGGCATATTGATGTGGGGCTAGAAAGCTTGTTGAAGAAATCTTCACCCACTCAATTCATTTTTGCTCAAATACCTTCACTTCTTGGTAACTAAAATCTTCCTCATCCTCTTTTGAATCTTCCTCATCATCACTCAAGTAAAAAATTGGAGGTTGCGTGAAGCCCACATCAACATATCTTTCCAAATCAAACAATGGAGGTTCATGAAGGTCGTTGAAGGAATTACCCAAGTAGGACAAAAAATCTTGAATGATGAAATCCTCTTGATCAATTCCCACCAACTCTTCATTTATCTCCTTTTGCACTTCATGTTGTGACTTGACATCTTCTTGATCTTGCAATTCTTCTTTCACTCCATATTTTTCACTTGGTTCCACACATTCATCCACTAGAATTTCTTGCTTGTGGCATGAACGCAATGAAGCTAAACGATCCAAAGCTTCCGCTACGGTAGACATGACTTGCTCTTGCTTCTTCCGGAACTCTTGTTGTTCTTGAATGAGCATGAAAAGTACTTCTTGTGTGGCTTGATCCATATATGTAGATGAAAATTGAGGTGATGAAGGTTGACAATCAAACTCATGAGGGTAAGGGTTTTAGTTTTGTATGTAGTGAGGTGATGGTATATAGGATTGGTAATAAAAAAGGTAAGTGGTTGGGTTCCATTGGGGTGCATTATGGTGATGGTTTGAAAAAGTCATAGAGAAAGGATAAACAAAAACCTACTAACAAAGGCAAACAAACAACCAAAAGATATAACACCAATTGCATCCTCGGCAATGGCGCCAAAAACTTGATGCGAGCGAAACCGTCGGTTAAGAATCTCTTCTCGATGAAAGAGAAATAACCTCGTTGCAAGTATAGATCTCAACCAACAAGTGATGCTCGATCAAAGTTTACAATTTCTAATATAAACCAAGATCAAGAGTAGTTAAACCTCGGGTCGTTCTCCCTTGGAATGCAATCGAGATGTTGCTCTTTCGGTTGATAGGAAAAAAAGGGGGGTTTGTGAAATCAAGGAACAAAACATTAAAAGAACTAAAGAATGCTCAAAATTAGAAATTAATGCAAGTAAAAGGGAACAAGCTCAAAACTAGTGAAAATGCTATAAGTGCATGAAGAAGCCTTGACGTGAGAATTGAGGATCCAAGAAATCCTATCATTTCCATTACCACAACTATGGTGATTATCATGAGTTAGTCTCGCTTAGTTAACCCCAACCATCGAGGAGTAAGTCAAGCAAGCATAATTGGCCTTAATCCATAGGTCCTAACCAACTTACCAAACTAGTTGATAAAAGGCTAGCGTTAATGGAAACAAGAGTCAACTAACTCCACAAGAATCACCACTAAATGTCAGACATTATGACTCTAGTATCCTAGGAACTCGAATCTCAAACCAAGGTGTGAAAATCTATTCAAAAGCTAGAGTTGGAATTTTCACAAACACCTTGTGCGCATAAAAGTAAGACATGGAAAATTGCAAGGAAAATTATAAAACTATAACCAACTATCAACAAAACCAAACATAAACGAGCAATCAAACATAAAGGAAGCATGAAACATAAAATTCATTGATCAAAACTTTAAGAAACACAAAATTGCAATATGAACAAACTAACCTGAACCAAGGAAAATGAAAGTGCTTTAATTAAAAGGAAATTGAAAGTACTTACAATTAAAGAAGCAAAATCCAAAATCAAAGCTTGCTATAAAATGCTACAAGAAAACTACATAAACCCTAGGAGAGCTCTCTACTCTACACTACTCTTACTCCTACTTACTATCTAAAACTATGCCGTAAGTGCTCCAATGTGTCCCCCCTTTTGATAAGTGACGAATTCTCCTTCATATAGTACTCCAAAACAGCATTCCAGCCTTCCAAAATGGGCCAAGAGGCCTTAGAAATTGCGAAGCATGTGTTTCATTAATGCAATCACGTGCAGGGACCTGTGCGGACGCACAGACGTGTGCGTCCCCACACTTGGCTGAAAGTTGACCTGTGCGTACGCACAGGTGCTTGTGCGCACGCACACATGGAAATTCATTCTTGTGCGCACGCACAGACGCTTGTGTGCATGCACACTTCGCTGTGTGCGCTTTTCCTTGTTTTCTTCATGTTTTCTCCCTTGTACATGCTTCCTTCCACTATTAGCCATCCATTCTTGCCTAAATGACCTGAAATCACTCAACAAATATATCACGGCATCGAATGACATAAAAGTGGAATTAAAATCACTAATCTAAGCATTAAAATGCATGCTTTCACATTTAGGTTCAAATTAGGGATCAAACACAAAAGTATGCTGTTTTGGTGATTAAGTGTGAGTTCATGTGCTAGAATCCATTCAAATCAAGCCAAAATATATCAGAAAATATTGACTCATCAACGGTATAATCTGCCATTGCGTGTCTGAGGAAGAAAAGCAGCAAATTCTTTGGCATTGCCATGGTTCAGATTATGGAGGTCATCTCAGAGGTGAGCGCACAGCCACCAAAGTCCTTCAAAGCGGCTTCTACTGGCCAACACTTTTGAAGGACTCCTGAGAATTTGTCCACAACTATGACGATTGTCAACAAGCTGGAAATCTACCCCATAATCACGAAATGGCTCAACAAGGGATCTTAGAGATTGAGCTGTTTGATGTATGGGGAATAGATTTCATGGGCCCTTTTCCTTCCTCATATTCAAACACAAACATCCTTGTGGCTGTGGATTATGTGTATAAATGGGTTGAGGCAATCGCCTCACGCACTAATGATACTCGAGTGGTAATGAAATTCCTCCATACATATATTTTCAGTAGATTTGATGTTCCAAGGACACTAATCAGTGATGGAGGCACTCATTTCTGTAACAGACAACTTGACTCAATTTTGCAACGATATGGTGTTTTCCACAGAGTGGAAACCCCTTATCATCCGCAGACAAATGGGCAAGCCGAGGTCTCCAATAGAGAGCTCAAAAAAATCTTGGAAAGAACAGTAAGAACCTCCAGGAAAGACTGGGCACGAAAGCTTGATGATGCCCTATCAGCTTTCAAGAGCCCTATTGGGATGTCACCCTACTAGCTGGTCTGTGGGAAGGCATGTCATTTACCAGTGGAACTGGAACACAAAGCCTACTGGACAACCAGGTTCCTTAATTTTGATGCCAAGGTTGCAGGAGACAAAAGATTACTCTAGTTAAATGAGTTGGGTGAATTCCGACAAGCTGCATTTAACAATGCAAAAATTTACAAGGAAAGAGCCAAGAAATGACATGATCAAAAGATCATCTTTAGAGTCTTTGAGCCAGGACAGAAGGTTTTACTCTTCAACTCCAGACTCAAGCTTTTTCTTGGGAAGCACAAGTCAAGGTGGACAGGACCTTTTATAGTCACTAATGTCTCACCCTATGGTCATATAGAACTCCAAGATAGACACTCTAAAAAAAGATTTACAGTGAATGGACCGAGGGTCAAGCATTATCTAGGGGATACTCTGGACCAAGATAGCTCCACACTGCTGCTAACATAACAGCAGGAACGTCAAGCTAGTGACGATAAAGAAGCACTTGTTGGGAGGCAACCTAACTATACGTAGCATATTACTGTTTTAGTTCTTTTTTCAGTTCTTAGTTTTATTCAATTTTAGTTCATTCCCTATTAATTTTCATGGTTTTCCCTTGCTGTTTGACGTTTGTGATCATGCGCAGCACCTAGATTAAAAACAGAGACGTTTAGAATTAAATTCAAAACACCCTAGGCAGGACTCCTTGCTCGCGTTGAATGCCAGACAAGGAGAAGGCTGGGCGTTCAACGCCCAAGAAGGACAGAAAGGTTGGCGTTGAATGCCACAAGGGGGCTGCATGGGCGTTCAACGCCCAAAATGGAGAAAGGCTTGGTGTAGAATGCCACAAGGGGGGCTGTTTGGGCATCCAACACCCATTGAGGGATGATGAGCTGGCGTTGAACGCCACAAAGGGGGTTCCATGGGCGTTCAACGCCCACATGAGGGCAAACCTAGGACCAATCTTGGTCCCCTAGGGGCGTTCAACGCCCATTCTCGGCATTGAACGCCCACAAGGAGGTAAGCCAGCCATTCGAATTTCCAAGGAAGGGAAGGAGGGGTTGACTTGGTCAAACCATATTGTTCATACCCTGGGTCGAGCTGTTCGACCCGGGCTGATTGACGATAAGTCGACTGACCTGTTCAGACCTGGATTATCCGACCTCTTTGTAAAAGAGGTCAGCCAAATCACTACAGAGGCCCAAGAAGGCCCAGATAAAGGGAATACAGCCCAAATCTAAAGGCAGCCAAAGCCTAGAAAAATAAGGACGGTTCCCCTAAAGATAAAATGAGTTCACTCAAAGATAAGATAAGATAACTATCTTATCTCCAGAAAAGATCACCCATACCATTATAAATATACTAGAGTACCCAGGTATAACTCATACTCGGATTCTACACAAATACCGGCTTAATACCCTTGCTAACTTAAGCATCGGAGTTCCTTGCAGGTACCACCACTCTTTGGTGACAAAGGATCAGCAACGTTGCAGTCCAACAAGTCGGACGCGACAGCTCTGGCCACCTCCCACCAGCCGGACACGTAATCTCCGACCTGCACAGAAGATCTTGTCCGAGATCGACCTACAGTTTCAGGTAACCTTTGGAACATTGGCGCCGTTGCCGGCAACAACGAAGTCATCCCATCATCATGGCGGACAACCTTGACAACTACCACAATTCTGATTTGGAGAACAGAACGCCACATAAGAACGTGGATGTCACACTAGACGATACTTCTCAGCCTAAAAAAGACAAAAATTTGCCAAGCACAGGAATCATGGAGGCACTCCAAGATCGCCTAAAACAACTCGAAAAAGAGGTCGAATATCAACAGGAAGCCGAGAGAGACCTACGAAGGGAAGCTAGGCGACACCGAGAATTAGAAGACAAGCTCCTAAAGCTTGAAACCGATCTCAAAGCTAAAACTACTCAATCCAGCCACGAAGATAGCCCCTGCAAGGACCAAGACCCATTCACCAAAGAGATCATAAAGGCCAAGATCCCAAAAGACTTCAAACCGCCACACATGACCCCATACGACGGCACATCAGATCCCAACCATCATCTCAGTAATTTCAGAAGTAGAATGTATCTCACCGACGCCTCAGATGCAGTCCGATGCAAAGCCTTCCCGACTACCTTGACAAAGACTGCAATTAAATGGTTCGACAATCTGCCCCCTAGGTCCATCTCAAGCTTTGACGACTTAGCCAAGAAGTTTCTAGCCAGATTCTCCATCCAGAAGGACAAAACTAAACACGCCCCAAGTCTATTAGGGATCAAGCAAGGAAATCGGGAAAGTCTTCACAGCTACATGGAAAGATTCAACAAAGCATGTCTGGACATACAAATTCTGCCAAAGGAAGTAGCCATTATGAGTCTCATCAATGGCTTAAGAGAGGGACCTTTTAGTCACTCCATATCAAGAAAACATCCCACATCTTTGAATGAAGTGTAAGAACGAGCAGAGAAATACATCAACATGGAGGAAAATTCCCGACTAGGAGAAACCTCAAATCCGGATTCTCCTATTCCTCCCGAGATAAGGATAAAGAGTCCAAGAAAAAAGAAGATCAGCATGGAGAAAAGATCAAAAAATACCATAATTATACCCCTCTTCGGGTGTCCCTTGTAGATGTTTATCGAGAAGTATGTCATACTGAAAAGATACCCCCACCTCGCCCACTCAAAAGCAATAAAGGAGGAGAAAATCGGATAGAATACTGTGAATACCATCGAACCTATGGACATCCCACCAATGAGTGCTTTGATTTGAAAAATGTCATAAAAAAATTGGTAAGAGAGGGGAGACTAGATTGGTACTTAGCTAGCAAAACAGATGAGCCAAGAAAAAGAAGAAGGGACGAAGAGGTCGAACGAACTGAACGACCACCTCGTACCCCAGAAAGACATGTCCACATGATACACGGAGGATTTGAGGGAGGAGGAATCTCCAAATCGTCTCGCAAAAGACATCTTAAAGAAGTATATCATGTCGAAGGAGGAGAAGGAGCACCCAACCTCCCTACTATCACTTTCATTAAAGAGGATGCAGCTGGCGTCATCTCGGGACATGATGATCCCATGGTCATCACTATCATATTGGCCAACGGTAATTTCCACCCCACACTGGTGGACCAGGGAAGCTTGGCTGACATATTGTTCAAAACTGCCTTCGACAAATTCGGCCTAGAGGAAAAAGAACTCAGAGCATATCCGAACAGCTTATTCGGGCTAGGAGATACTACAATCCAACCACTTGGATACATTTCACTGCACATGACCTTTGGAAAAGGAAACCGATCAAGGACGCTCAACATAGACTACATCGTGGTCTACGTAAGTACAGCCTACATCGCCCTGATAGGTTAGACAACGCTAAATCAGCTCGACGCAGTAGTCTCGACTCCATATCTGTGCATGAAGTTCCCAACCACAGAAGGGATCGCTACGATAAAAGCAGACCAGAAGACAGCGCGCCGCTGTTACAACGAAAGTCTGAACCTCAGAGGCAAAGGAGAAGAAATCCACACCATCGAACTTTGTCCACAACCTGAAGGCGAGACAGAAAAAGTCCAGATCGGAGATGTCCCAGATAAAACAACCAATATTGGCACAATCCTAAAAGGAGACGTAAAGGAGTCCCTCATACAGTTCTTAAAAGATAATGTCAACCTCTTCACATGGAAGGCCGCAGACATACCGGGCATAGACCCCAAGCTAATGTGCCACAAGCTGGCAGTATACCCAGGATCTAGGTCAGTACAGCAGAGACGTAAAAAGCTCGGGCCAGAACGATCCCAAGCTGTGGAAGAGTAAGTACAAGCCCTGCTAGAGGTAGGATTCATAAGAGAAGTCAAGTACCCACTATGGCTAGCTAATGTCGTCTTGGTGAAAAAATCAAATGGGAAGTGGCGGATGTGCACTAACTACACTGATCTCAACAAATCTTACCCAAAAGATCCTTATCCACTCCCAAGTATCGACGCTCTGGTGGATACCTCCTCTGGATACAAATACCTCTCGTTTATGGACGCCTATTCGGGATACAATCAAATCCCAATGTACCCACCTAATCAAGAAAAAACCTCATTCTTAACCCCAAAAGCAAACTACTGCTACATCGTCATGCCATTGGGACTCAAAAACACAAGAGCCACTTATCAAAGATTAATGAATAAAGTCTTCACAGGCCATATCAGAAAAGTCATGGAGGTATACGTAGATGACATGTTAGTAAAGACACAAAGCGAGGAGTCATTACTGTCCGACCTCACCCAAGTATTCGATACTATAAGAAGGCATGGCATGCGACTTAACCCTACAAAATGCACCTTCGCAGTAGAAGCTGGCAAATTCTTAGGTTTCATGCTCACACAAAGAGGAATCAAGGCAAATCTGGATAAATGCTGGGCTATATTCAATAAGAAGAGTCCGACCTTTGTCAAAGAAGTACAACAACTCAATGAAAGATTGGCGGCCTTGTCCAAATTTCTAGCCGGATCAACAATAAGATCTCTCCCCTTCTACGTCACTCTAAGGAAGGGAAAGAGGTTTGAATGGACAACGGAGTGCGAACAGGCTTTCCAGGATTTCAAAAGGTTCCTGGGACAACCACCTATTTTAACTCGGGCACGGGAAGGAGAACCACTTGTATTGTACCTCGCAGTAGGAAATCAGGCAGTAGCCTCAGCACTGGTCAGAGAGGACGAAAGTGGACAACAACCTATATACTTCATCAGCAAAGCACTACAAGGGTCTGAATTGAACTACCAAAAAATTGAAAAATTCGCCTATGCTCTCATACTAACGTCTCGACGAATTCGCCCATATTTCTAAGCCCACATCATCAAGGTTCGGACCAACCAGCCCATAAAAGGTATTTTGCAGAAAATGGATTTAGCAGGAAGAATCTTACAGTGGGCAATCGAGTTATCCAAATTCGACCTTCAATACGAAGCTCGGACAGCCATCAAATCACAGTATCTGGCCGACTTCATTGCAGAGTTTACTGACACCCCAGAAATCCCCACAGAATGGAATCTCTACGTAGACGGCTCCTCAAATAAAACCGGAAGTGGCGCAGGTGTAATAATAGAAAGCGACCAGGGAACCCAAATCGAACTTTTCCTCAAATTCGGGTTCCCTGCTTCAAACAACCAAGCCGAATATGAGGCATTACTAGCTGGTTTGAAGCTGGCTAAGGAAGTTAGAGCTCAAAAACTTAATATCTTCAGCGACTCACAAGTAGTCACCTCGCAAATAGCAGGAAGCTACCAAGCCAAGGATCCCACCATGAAAAAGTACTTGGACAAAACCAGGGAACAGCTCGGACAAATCACGGAATATGAGGTCCGCCACATACCTCGGAAACAGAATGCTCGAGTTGATGCACTCTCAAAACTAGCCAGCACCAAACCAGGGGGCAATAATAAAAGCCTCATCCAGGAGATACTACAGAACCCGTCAATCTCGGAAGAAGAAAATGTCCTAGCCATAACAGGTCTAGATCCAGGATGGATGACACCCCACAGATAAGAAGGAGGCGAAGAGGTTAAAACGGGAGGCACAATACTATACCATCATAAACAATACTCTATACAAGAAAGGGATTTCAACACCCCTTTTAAAATGTTTGCCGATTTCCAACACAAAGGAAGTTTTAAAAGAAATACACAGTGGCATCTGTGGAAACCATCTCAGAGCACAAGCTCTCACCAAAAAAGTACTCCGAGACGGATTCTATTGGCTAACTTTACAAAAAGAAAAGGCAGAATTCGTAAAGACATGTCCCCATGTAAGAAACATGCTAATTTTCACATCGCCCCACCAGAGGAGCTCATCAGCGTAACCTCACCCTGGCCATTTGCAAAATAGGGACTCGACCTCTTTAGGCCCTTCCCTCAAGGATCAGGATAGGTCAAGTTCCTCATCGTCGGGGTAGACTATTTTACAAAATGGATTGAGGCAGAACCCCTAGCTAACGCCACTGCTCAAAGAAGTTAAAAATTTCTATATAGAAATATTGTCACAAGGTTTGGGATTCCATACTCCATTACCACAGACAATGGCACTCAATTCACAGACGCATGCTTCAGAAAATTGGTGGCCGACTTGAAAATAAAGCACCAATTCACGTCCGTAGAACACCCCCAGGATAATGGACAGGCAGAAGCCACCAATAAGGTAATATTAACCGGACTAAAATGGAGACTACAGGATGCAAAGGGAGCCTGGGCTGAAGAGCTCCCACAAGTCCTATGGGCATATCGGACAACTCTGCACTCCACGACAAGAGAGTCACCCTTCCGACTAGCCTATGGAATAGAGGCAATGATCCCAGTAGAAGTCGAAGAAGGGTCCCCCAGAACGATCTTCTACAGTAAAGAGGCCAATTCCCAACTTTAAAAAGAAGAGCTTGACTTAATTTTTGAAATACAGGAAAGAGCTCGTATCAGGGAAGAGGCGCTAAAATGCCGAATGGCCTCAAGATACAATCAAAAGGTAGTACAGTGAAGCTTCGCCAACAATGACCTCATTCTAATCCGAAATGATATCGGAACAAGTCGACCTGGAGAAGGAAAACTGGCGGCAAACTGGAAGGGACCCTACCGAGTCATAGAGGTACTCGGAAAGGGGTACTACAGGCTGTCCGAACTCGAGGGGCGAGAGCTACCAAGGTCATGGCACACCTACAACCTAAGAAGGTATTATAGTTAGGAGGTAATAAAGATCTTAAGATAAGGTGCATTCTTTTTCCTGAAAAAGATTTTTTAACGAGGTGCCAAACCAAGATCTATGAACTTCCTAACTTACAAGGGTGAGCACCCACATGTATATATTTGCATATTTTTTATTTTGAATAAAGTTTTTTCAGATTTTCTACAAATTCTCTTTATCAAGACACATTAATCTGAAATGCAAAAATTCATCACCCGATTATAAAGCTACAGATCGGCAAAAGTGAAAACCAAACTCACTGCTCGATCATGATAAGGTCGGCGAAGATGAAAACCGAATTCATCAAAGGTCAGGTGATGATTAGATTCTTAACGGTTTAGAATTCCCTAAATTTATAAACTGAAGTATTGAAACCTCGTGTTGTTCTCCCTAGGAATTGCAACAAAGTGTCTTGTTATTGGTTATGAGATATTTTGGGGTTTTTGGGATAAGAGGTATAAAATGTAAATGGCAATAAAAATAAACTAACAGCTAAAAAGGTCTTGGCAAAGGTTGGTGGTCAAGGATCTCTATCCTAATCAATAACCACAACATGAGAATTGGAAAGGATCAATCCCACTAAGTTAACCCCTAACTAATAGTAGAGGGAAGTCAAGTGAGCTATATCAATCCAACTCCATAAGTCCTAGTTCTCTACCAAGTCAATTAGTGAGATCTAGCGTTAATGGCTCCCAATCGTCAATTACTTGGACATTAGTAACTCAAGAGTTCCTAAGTTACCTTCCCAAGCCAAGAGCATAAAATTCTACTCTAAGATCGAACCAAGCATTTTACCAAACACTTGGAAGGCACAAAAAGAAAGCATAGTAAAATTGCAAGGTATGTAAATCTACACTACTCAATTGCAAAGAATTAGACAACAACAAATCAAATGAACAATAAAGGAACATGAATCATAAAATGCATTAAAAGAAAAGGGAAGAACAAAGTGCATGAACATAAAAGTAAAGGATTACAAGAATTAAAAGCAAAACTAGAGAGAGAAAATGTAAAAGAAGAAGAATTACAAAAAGAAAAGTAAATCGAAGCATGAATTAAACCTAGATCTAAGAAATTATAATCCTAATTCTAGAGAGAAGAGGGAGCTTCTCTCTCTAGAAACTACTCTACATGATGCTAAAACTTCAAAACAAATGCTCCTCCTTTGCTTGGACTTCAATTCTGCATGAAATACACTCAGAAACAAGTTGGATTTGGGCCTAGGCAGCTCAGAAATCGCCCCCAGTGTTTTGCCTTTAAGTGGGTCACGTGAGAGTATCGGCGCATACGCGCCATGTACGCGTGCGTGTGCCTATGCGAAACCACTTTTGTGCGTGCACGCCTTGTACGCATGCGCGCCCATTGATGCATTCTCAATCTTTGTTTCTTCATGCATTCTCCTCTTTGTATACTTTTCTCCTCATTTCTTCCATCCAATACTTGCCTTATGAACCTGAAATCACTCAACAAACACATCAAGGCATCGAATGGAATTTAAGTGAATCAAAATTACTAATTTAAGGGCCTAAAAAGCATGTTTTTACACTTAAGCACAATTCAAAGGAGAATTACAAAACCATGCCATTTCATTGAATAAATGTGGGAAAAGGTGGTAAAACCCCCTAAAATAAGCACAAGATAAACCATGAAATCGGGATTTATCAAATCTCCCCACACTTAAACTAAGCATGTCCTCATGCTAAAATTAAGAAAGAAGCAAAGGGATATCAGCATTTATTCAATAAAATCTAACTAAATGCATCCTACCTATATACAACTATCTACATGAATGCAATTGCTTGATCAAAATAAATCAATTCCCAAGAATACATGTATAAGAACAAGGGCCAAAGGTATTAACAACCATGCCAAACCACAATCGAATTGAGCTATTAAATATTTTTATAAACTTGCATGAAGAATGATGATCATAGGTGGAAACATGTGATTGAGCATCAAACCCTCACCGGATGTGTTTGCACTCTATTCGCTCAAGTGTTTTAGGGTTGATTCACTCAATTCCCCCATAATCATGCTTTCCAAGATTTGTTTTTCATCTAACAATCAACAATTATTTCATGCATGAATACAAATATCATGAGGTCTTTTCATTGGTTGTAATGGGGCTAGGGTCAAGGTAGGATGCATATTTGGTTAAGTGAGCTTGAAATTTGAATCTTTGATAAGCTTAAACTTCCCACCTAACCTATGCCATCCTATACAATTCAAAACTAACCTAGCTACCCATTTTTCACTTTTTCTTCTCATACTCATGCATTTTCTTTTCATTTCATAACTCATATGCATTGATTTTATTGAGCTTCGCTTTGCTTTGGGGCCTTTTGTCCCCTTTTTATTTCTTTCTTTTTCTTCTTTTTTCTTCTTTTTTTGTTTTTCTCATTTTTCTTTCTTTTTTTTTTGCCTTGTAATATATACAAAAATATCCATGCATAAGGTTTTACATTTAATCAATGCATGAGCATGTACCAAATTCCGAATAATTTCAATAAGAATACAAAACTACCCTTTTATTTACCCAATGTCCCAAGGTTTCCCACACTTAAATGACACACACACACACACACACTAGCCTAAGCTAATCAAAGATCCAAATAAGGACTTTATTTATTGTTTTCCACTTTAAGGCTTGTAATGTACTAAATTAAAGAACAAAGTGGGTTAATCGTAGGCTCAAATCGGCTAACAATGGAAGATCAAAGGTAAGGCTATTTGGGTGAGTGAGCTAAATGAAACAATGGCCTCAATCATATAAGTGCATGAATACACAAAATAATGGACATAAAGAATCAAACAAATCAAAGATTACAATCATAGAAAGAGAATAATGCACATAAGAAGGAAAATAGGTGGTTATAAGATGTAACCATACCACTAGGCTCAAATCTCACTTGCTTGTGTTCTTAGCTCAAAAATCAAGTTTTATGAAAAGTTTTCACTCAAATCAATTGATGGCCTATAGATAGAAATCTTGAAAAATTTCATCATTTTGACTAAGCTTATTGTATATATATATGCAAAAATAAGAAAATTCAACAAAAATCCTAAAAACCTAAAATGAAATGCAAAAGTGTTGGAATTAGAAATTTGTCACCCAAAATCACCGATCGGTCAGACGACCTCCCCACACTTAAAAGTTTGCACCGTCTTCGGTGCATGCAAAGATGAGCAAGGGGGTACGGCGACTCTCTGGATTGCTACCTTCAGCTGGTAGGTCAACCGGTTGCTGCGTGTTCTTTGTCTTGCTTCCGGTTTTGCTTGTGGTGCATCGTTCATGAAAAAAATAGAAAATAACACCATAAGATAAGAAAATACAAAAGCAAGGAAGCATACATTGGTGGAATGAGGTAATAATCACTAGAATTGAGTGAGTGAATTAGTGTGACAGTAATGACAAATGAGTGTGTGAATTCTAAATTAGGTGCCTTTTAGAATACACACTAGCACAAAAGGCGATGTCACAAAAGAAGCATGCACTTCACTTATCCTAGTGTGCTTGAGATGCTTTAAGTAAACTTGTAAGGTAAAACAAGCATTAAAGAAGCATGAAAGCATTCATGCTAAAAGCATATGGATGCGTATGATCAATAAGCACAATGCACTGAAGTAAATGCACAACGTCCATCAAAAAATTGCCTAATCGAAGA
Organism: Arachis ipaensis; assembly: GCF_000816755.2. NCBI lineage: Eukaryota > Viridiplantae > Streptophyta > Magnoliopsida > Fabales > Fabaceae > Arachis > Arachis ipaensis. The sequence goes on along the minus strand of NC_029791.2, from coordinate 49,044,105 downwards.
AAATAATTGAAATTACATGTTGGCCAAATCATGCAATTCAAAGGGATTTAAAAGCTTGAAGGCAATGTCATGTACTTCGTATCCACAAAAGTGAAGCATGAAAAACTCAAAATCAAGTAGCAAAATATAACCTCAAAAAATATAATCCAACAAAGATTATAGACATAATGATGTTGAGATAACATCCCGTTTAGTACTCAACAAAAATTAATGGTAAACAAGATTAACAATCCAACATTTACAATGAAAAAGAGAAAATGAAATGAAAACTAAATTGAAACCAGCTAACTAACTAATTAACTAACTAAAATAAATGGTTATCAATGGTATTTGGAAGTGGTGGATGAGGGCTAGAAGGAGGGAAGAAGAAAGAAGAAGGAAAGAAATGGAAAGAGGAGAAGAAAAGAAATGTATTGAAGGAAGGACTTCCGTGCGTACACTGCGCGTTCGCGTCGATGGCTTATTTCGAGAGTGTCGCGCACGCGTCATGTACGCGCGCGCGCAAGTTGGTTTGTGCCCCAGGCATAGTGCTGGCACAGCGTAGGCACAACTCTCGGGTCAATGTATGGAAAAATGAAATCTTGCAATCCACACGTACGCGTACAAGGCGCGTCAGCGTGGAAGGTTGAAAATGCTCAATGTATGTGTACGCGTGCAGTGCGCGTACGCGTGGATGGTGCTCTGTTTTGTTTTCAAAAATTTTCCATGTTTTTGCACCAATCCAAGCATTCTAAACCTCCAAGCAGCTACCAAAACACCATAAAACCTTATTTAACATATTAAACTATCAAATAAACTCAACAAACCAACAAAAGCATGAAATTTAAACTAATTACCAATATGTTCAAAAAGGAAAAATGAAAAGAAGTTACCATGGTGGGATGTCTCCCACCTAGCACTTTTGTTTATTGTCCTTAAGTTAGACTTATGGGGAGCTCCATCAAGGTGGCTTGCGCTTGAAGCCATCCTTGAACATCCACCAACGCTTGCATTTCCAATGAGCTCCATTCTTCAAGTTCAATTCTCCCAAGCTTTGATGGGGTTCTTCATAGACTATGGGCTCCCAAAGTTGATCCTCATGTATGCCGGGATCCCATATCTTGTTCTACACCCATCTTTGATTTGATTATCATTATTCCATTTGGGTGGCATACTCTTGGAATTCTCATTTAAGCAACCAAACAATGTCCTAGACCCAAGCAATCTAGTTCTACACCAACCGTTGCTATTAAGCTTTGAACGTATAGCCATCATGAACCTAGAATGATATTTTCAACCACTAGCCATCTCCCTTTTGCTCTTAAAGCCACAAATATATCTAAGTTGACCATCCGTCTCAAGCAAACCATATTCAAGGGGAATAATAAATCTTAAGTATAAGGAATTTACCCACTTGAATGAAAGAATGGATGGTGATGGCTTGGAGAGAGGTATCGCCAATGTCCTTACAAGCTCTACTCCCTCGTGATCTTCCTTGTCAACCTTCACCCCTTCACAAACTTCTTCACTTTCAATCCTTTGTTCATCATTTTCATTTAATTCTTTTCCATCACTCAAATCATAAATGGGAGGAAGAGAGAAATCTACCTCCACATCACCTTCTATCTCATTGGGAGAAGATTCTTCATATTCAAAGGATTCACTACCAAGAAGCTTGGATGCATGATCTTCATCACCAAGGGGACTCAATTCTTGCTCCATTCCTTCCAAGTCTTCATTCAATAATTGTTTTGGAGGTTGTGCAGTTTCCTCCTCAACATCAAATTCAATCTTCTTGGAGGGTTCTCTTCAACTCTAGGATCCCAAGGAGGTTCCGCATCTCCTAAATCTTCAACCATTGCTTCCTTTTCTTCAATGATCATAGGCTCCTCCAATTGTTCTAACACAAAGTGGTATTCCTCCTTCTCCACCAGTGTTTCCAATCTCCTCTTCATGCTTTGTTCCCCAATTGACTCTCCACATGTGACCATGGGAGTGGTTTGAGTGCTCAAATATTGGGAGGCTAACTGGCATACTACCTTGGTCAAAGTAGCCATAAATTCTAGTGTCTCCCTTTGCATTTCTCCTTGCCCTTGAAGTATAAGGCTAAGGATTTCATACATTAAGGATTGGGGTGGATAAGAGGGTTCATTGTCTCAGAAAGATGGTTCGTGATAGAAAAGTGGTTCTTCTTGGTAAGGGTGTGGTAGTGTATATTGAGGTGGTTCTTGGGAGTAGTAATCTTGGAATGGTGGTTCCATGTATGGTTCATATGGTTCAAAAGGAGGTTGGTATGGTGGATATGGATCATGGTCACATAGAGGTGTTTAGTGAAAAGAGGCTTGTGAGTATGGTCGAGGGTTATGTTGAGGATATGGCTCATAGGCATATGTTGGTGGTTGTTGAAAGTCACAAGGAGATTCACCATAGCCATTGGATTGGTATGCATCATAGAATGGCTCTTCTTCATAGTGCATTGGTGGAGGTTGTTGCCATGAAGATTGATCATATGCATATGGCTCCTCCCACCTTTGGTTATCCCATTCTTGATACACATTCTCATTATAGTCCTTATTTCCTACAACATAGTTGTAATCACACTCATAGCCAAAGTGAGAATTCATGATACCAAGAGAAAATAAAAATAAAATCAAATAAGAAACAAAGAAAATCAAATCATAAAAACTAGCAAGAGCTAACAAAAGCAAACATATTCACACTATTCACATATGTACAATAACCAATAACGTAACACCATTGCAACTCCCCGGCAACGGAGCCATTTTTGATGATTGGATTCTTGACGGTTTAGAATTCCACTAATGAATTCTCATTGTAAAGTATAGTTTCTAAACCAACAATAATTCTTTCGTACAAAAGATTGTTTGTCACAAGTAACAAACCCCTAAATTTATAAACCGAAGTATTGAAACCTCGGGTCGTTCTCCCAAGGAATTGCAACAAAGTGTCTTGTTATTGGTTATGAGATATTTTGGGATTTTTGGGATAAGAGGTATAAAATGTAAATGGCAATGAAAATAAACTAACAGCTAAAAAGGTCTTGGTAAAGGTTGGTGGTCAAGGATCTCTATCTTAATCAATAACCACAACATGAGAAATGGCAAGGATCAATCCCACTAAGTTAACCCCTAACTAATAGTAGAGAAAAGTCAAGTGAGCAATATCAATCTAAGTCCATAAGTCCTAGTTCTCTACCAAGTCAATTAGCGAGATCTAGCGTTAATGGCTCCCAATCGTCAATTACTTGGACAATAGTAACTCAAGAGTTCCTAAGTTACCTTCCCAAGCCAAGAGCATAAAATTCTACTCTAAAATCCAACCAAGCATTTTACCAAACACTTGGAAGGCACAAAAGGAAAGCATAGTAAAATTGCAAGGTATGTAAATCTACACTACTCAATTACAAGGAATTAGACAACAACAAATCAAATGAACAATAAAGGAACATGAATCATAAAATGCATTAAAAGAAAATGGAAGAACAAAGTGCATGAACATAAAAGTAAAGAATTACAAGAATTAAAAGCAAAACTAGAGAGAGGAAATGTAGAAGAAGAAGAATTACAAAAGGAAAAGTAAATCGAAGCATGAATTAAACCTAGATCTAAGAAATTATAATCCTAATTCTAGAGAGAAGAGGGAGCTTCTCTCTCTAGAAACTACTCTACATGATGCTAACACTTCAAAACAATTGCTCCCCCTTTGCTTGGAATTCAATTCTGCATGAAATACACTCAGAAACAAGTTGGATTTGGGCCTAGACAGCTCAAAAATTGCCCCCAGCGTTTTTCCTTTAAGTGGGTCACGTGAGAGTATCGGCGCGTACGCGCCATGTGCGCGTGCACATCGATTGGCTAATTCTTCATCCGCGCAGACGCGTCATGTACGCGTGCACGTGCCTATGCGAAACCACTTTTCCGCGTGCGCGCCCATTGATGCATTCCCAATCTTTGTTTCTTCATGCATTCTCCTCTTTGTATGCTTTTCTCCTCATTCCTTCCATCCAATACTTGCCTTATGAACCTAAAATCATTCAACAAACACATCAAGGCATCAAATGGAATTTAAGTGAATCAAAATTACTAATTTAAGGGCCTAAAAAGCATATTTTTACACTTAAGCACAATTCAAGGGAGAATTACAAAACCATACCAATTCATTGAATAAATATGGGAAAGGGTGGTAAAATCCTCTAAAATAAGCACAAGATAAACCATGAAATCGGGGTTTATCATCAGGCCAAACGAGAATCAAAATCGGCAAGATGAAAAGCGACAAAAACAGAATAATGCAAGAAGTTATAAAAAGCGATCCATGAATAGAGACCTGACGAGGTCTGAAACAAAAAATGGATTGCTAGAAATAACTTAGAATGGACCGACATAAAAGAAGTCAGACTAGATCAAAGCGACAAAAAGTTATAAAAAGTAACCCATAGAAAAGAGGCCTGGCCAGCCCTGAAAATGGATTGCTAGAAATAACTTAGAAGGGACCGACATGATGAAGTCGGCCCAACAAAACTACAAAAAGTTATAAAAAGTAATCATAAAAAGAGACCTGACAAGGTTCAAATAAAATAGATTACTAGAAATAACTTAGAAAAGACCGACATGAAGAAGTCAGCCCAAACCAACTAAAGCTGTAAAAAGGTAATCCATAAAGAGAGACCTGGCAAGGTACAACTAAAAATGGATTACCAGAAATAGCTTAGAAGGGACCGACATGAAGAAGTCAGACCAAAGTAACAGAGCTATAAAAAGTAAATCCCAAGGGATTACTAAAAATGATTCGCAAAGAAATCGACCAACAAAAGGCGTGTGCTATAAGGGACTCAAGCCGGACCCAGAAAGCAATGACCTCAATCTACAAGTACTATATCAAAAAATGCAAAAAAGAACAAGTCGAACAAAGCTAGCCTCAAAGGCCATTTTGACTAAAAAGCAGAAACCAAAATAAAAGTATATCAAAAGAGGTCGAGCATCAAGATGCCAACACTCTAAAAGATGCTTGGAAGTGCTGAACAAAGCTACATGCAAAGCATATCACAAAAGAACAAAGCTGGCATAACAAAAGGCTCAAGAGGCCACCCAAAAAAGCCGACCTCAAGTGCTTAAAGAAACCACTTTGTTTTTCTACATAAAGTTGCTATAGAAAAGCAACCAAAATATCCAAGTCAAGCAGACCACAAGATACAGAAATAAGAGTTTAAAAGCCCACAGACCGGGCTGTACACAATATATAAAAGAAAATTATAAGGGATTCAAAGACTCCCCAGTAGCAGTATCTCGGGGTGAAGGAGGATGAGTCTGAAGGTGTATCGCATCAACAGTCCCATCATCCCAGTTCAAGATCTGGACATTAGGATCGGACTCGGGCTGGCCGACCTCAGTAGTAGGAGTTGAAGAAACCGGGGCAGCGAAGGCTTTGGCAGATGGCATAGGAGGAGCATTTACATCTACATCATCATCATCTGAGCCATCAGGGACAATCTTACCATCTACTACAATGTTGTCCAAGCTGAATAGGGAGAGGTCGAGCTCGGGCACAAGAACTCGAACCTCAGCCTTCAAATTCTTATAAGCAGCATTCACGCTACCTACAAGATGACCCTGGCGCTCGGTGTAGTCAGCCTGAACAGAGTCCAACCTCCCTCTGAGCTCTACCATCTCACCATAAGTTAAGACATAGCTCTCCTTAGTGCCATCTCCTCCGCCAAGTTCACAGAAGCCATTGCAGCAGTAGCCCGAGCCTTCTCACCTTCCAACTCTTTTTCCAGCTTCGCCACCTTCACCTCAAGCTCCTCCTTCAACCCCTTGATCCTGTCGAACTCCGATTTGGCCTCCTCCATAAAAGCCTTTGTTGCATGAATGGAGAGATCCTGGGCAGTTCGGTATAAAGCTGCTCCTATATGTGCCATCTTAATACTGCTCCGGATAATAAAATCTAAATGACGAAGGAGGGAGATATAATCAGTAGGAACAACACCATAAGGAGCAATTTATTGATCAACAAACCCAACGGTATCAAAGTCAAGGGCGTCTAAATTAAAAGGCTCAACAGCCCTCTGCCTTTTTGGAGGAGGGCCAACAGTAGGAAAAGAAGTAGCAGCAGAAGTCTAGAGAGGATTCAACCAAATGGACCTGAGGAGTGAGAATCATCCTCCTCGGCCCAGCAGAGCTTAAGATTGGCTTCTTAGGAGGAACTTGAGAAGATCCCTCTCCTACAGCTTTAGCCGAGATATTCTGGGCAGCGGTAGCCTTCCTCGCCTTCTTAAAAGCTTTCATGGAATCATTGGTATTTACCATCTCTGAAAAAATAAATCAACCAAAAAACAAGTCACAAATTGGAAGAAAAAGAAGCAAAGGCAAGTAAAACAGAGCAAGGGAAGTCGGTCACTACCCATCTCAGCTCGAATAAGAGAGGGGTCCCCTAAAAATCTCTCTGTATCGAGATGGGGAGGTTGCCCCCAAATATCTTCTAGCACATTCACAAAAGCTTGCTCGACCTCATCAAGCATCTCCCACGAGTATCGAGAGACCACAACATTCTTTTGCCAACACAAGGGGAAGGCAGGTTCACCATTCGACTCTAAGAAAAATGGTTGAGCTCCCTCAACAGCTCAAACCTTAAAAAAGTAGTTCTTAAAATCCCTTAAAGACTCATCATACATAGAAAACACTTTGTGCCCTTGGACAGACCTGAAAGAAACCCAAGAAGCTTTCTTTTTGGTAGTCCCAGGCTTGGTTAAAACAAAGAGATATAGAAAAAGAGTTTGAGAAGGTGTGACATCCAACTCTTGGCAAAGTAATTGAAAGATCTTAATAAAGCCCCAAGAATTCGGATGGAGCTAGGAAGGAGCTACATTACATGACCACAATAAGTTAGTCTCAAAGGAGGTAAAAGGAAAAGTAATATTCAGCTGGCTGAAAAAATAGTCATAGGCATAGAAGAAGGGACATTCCCCCTAGGTCAGAGAAGGAAAGCAAACCCTTTCATCAGAGTTAGGCGCTACCAATTCATAGTTTTTCTCCTGATTCCTACGACTACAGATCCGGTGATGTTTTCTAAGTTCCACAATGTACTCAAAATTAACTACCGAAACACACATCAGGACGAGGGAGTCCAGCCAATCAGACATGCCCTCGGGGACTTTGGAGGAGGTCTCGACAATATTTTTGCGAGAAGATATGGTCAACTAGTCCTACAGCAAAGACAAAGAAAGAGGGATTACTAAATAAACAGCTCGGGCATAACAAAGAAAGCAGCTCGGACAAAAACAGATATAACTCGACCTAAGGCACACATGGCAAAAGGAAACCCCAGGACACAATCCAAGGTCCAGGGGCATCCTTTGGAGGCAGTAACAAAGCATGGACTTAGAAAAAACTACAAAGTTATCTCAGCAAGGAAAATAAACCCTCTTTCAAAGTCAAAAACACTCCGAGAAGAAAGTGACAAATCAAAAAGTCATCAAAAGTAGCCAACAAAAGAAATGGTCAACATCAAAACACGTCAAAATCATTAAAGGCACAAGCAGTTCATAAGCCACAAAAAGTACGATCAGAAGCAGAAGCAGTGACAACATGCAAAACCCTAAAAGTATCAAACTATCAGGGAATTCACTTAGGAGCATATATAAGTCGAAGGAACACCAGAAAACATTCATCACAGCAACAATTAAGCACGACGATACGAAAAAGGTTCAAGCTTTCCAACGTAAATTCAAGCAAAATCAAAACTTTTCCAAAAAATAGAACAATGCAAACACAAAGGAGAACGGTGAAAAAAGTAAAAGAAAGAAACAGAAAGAAAACCAACCTGCAAAAGGAGGGAGACGATGAATGCAGGGAGGTTGAAGACAGGAAACGAGACCAAGAATCACCTTTTAAACAAGCGAAGCACCAACAACCACCAATAGCGCCACAGAGAGAAGTGTGAAAATGTAAAAACAAAAGTCCCAGGCGAGCTAGAAAAAACCGAAGGGAAAGGATGGAGTTACAGTTAGCAAAGAGAAGAAGAAACGGAAGCAAAATCTTTTGGAAGTTCAATTCAAAATGAAAAAGAGGGAAAAACGGAAAAAAAGAAGAGTTAATAGTGTAACGACCCAATTTCTGGTACGTCATGATCATACTAGAAACTGAGCGCTACTAACTTGCCTTCCTAAATATTATCAATTATTTATTATATGAGCCTGATTTGTTGTTAAAAGCGTAGTTATTTTACGAGGTACCTTTTTTCTTGAAAACATTTGGACTAATAAACGAAATCATTCACAATCAATTCTCAAATAATAACAGAAACAACAGTTATAAAAACCACACTTGTACACATTTCAAACAATTAACAACATTAAGTTATCCAGCCTTCATTAGAGTAAAGATCTTTAGTTAGAACACCCCTAGATATAGCTAGATAATACTATATACATATATATACATACAACATCCCAAGCCCTGACCTATTCAAGAAGTCCCTAAGCTGGCACCCAGGCTAGCCTAGACTCTTCACTCACCTAGTCCCTCTAAACTACTAATGTGAGGAAAAGTACATTCTAGGTCTTCAAAACTCAAGTCAGGTGGTACGTCATCAGCGAACTACGGAATGGTACTCATGCTTCCATCTGAAGGGAGAAGGGAGAGAGAAGGGGTAAGAATTGGGAAGTTCTTAGCAAGGTCGGGGTTATTAGTTAAGTTCATTTATAATGGCCTTTTTCAAGTTTCTAAATCTATTGCAAATCGATGATTTTATAATCAAATATTCAAAACCTTTTTTAAAAGAAATCAGTTAATTAACTGGAAATCTAAACTCCCTTTTCGGATAAAAGAATCTTGAGAGTTTCCTAAAGGTATGAATGACCAACCTATTCCAAACATAGGTTCATTAAGTCTATGCTGAACCAGCTTGATATTTCATACCTCATTAAACCACAACTCAAGTCAATCATGGCCTCTGGCCCATCATATAATCAATCATGGCTTCAGGCCAAAACAGCTCATTCACAACCAATACACTACAACCCAACCAATTTCAGTCACAATCACAAGTAATGAGGTTCAAGCACAATCAAGAGCAGTTACATCAGGTATAGCAATTAGCAAGTAAATAGAATTATTCACATAGGAAAACCAATTACAATATGCACAAGCAAGTATGATGCATGTCTAGTCCTACTGCAGGTAATGAGCTCATTTGTCGGTTACATACCCGCTCCCGACGTTCCCAGAGTCTTTTGACTAGGTAAGGCTTCCCTATTGGCAATACCCAATGCAAGAGTCCTTTGACTTGCGAGGCAAACCACTGCAAGAGTCCTTTGACTTGCAGGGTGGAGCTAGTTAGCTTATATATGTCCAACACACTCACTGTAAGAGTCCTTTGACTTATAGGAGCACACACACACACACTCACTATAAGAGTCCTTTGACTTAATGGAGCGTATGCTAGTTGTGTTTTCTAGATACCTCTGTAAGAGTCTTCTGACTTACAGAATAGCACTATAGCTAAGTATCCCAGGAAAGCATTCTCAGTGGTCGCACCACCATCTATCTGACTGCCTCTCTGCAGCAGATTCTTACATAACCGTTCTCAAGCATCGCTCGAAGGCTCATAAGTCACATATAACCATACTTTCCATCACATAGAAATCATCTTTTTCATCTTTCCACAATCATAGGTCAAGCATCGCAGTGATCTCATTTCACATTTCTCTGTATTACAACATCACAACAGCACACTACTATATTATTTTTAACTCCCTTTCTTTCTAACATGTTTGCAAGTTTTTAGAACTTGTTTCATTACCATACATTCTTCGATATCTTATCTTATACCTTCACTTAGGGGTTTAATAAAGAGAATTAAGGAGTTATGGACTCAAAACTGCCATCCTGAGACTTTTAGGAAAAACTGTCTTTTTATCAATATTTTATTATTATTAATAGTTTCATTACCTTACATTCTTCGATATCTTATCTTATACCTTCACTTAGGTGTTTAATAAAGAGAATTAGGGAGTTATAGACTCAAAACTGCCATCCTGAGACTTTTAGGAAAAACTATTTTTTTATTAATATTTTATTATTTTTAATAAAATAATATTATTAATAAAATAATATTGTAATATTTTAATATTAAAATAATAATATTTTATTCAACTTTCAAAAATTGCATTTTGACCCCCGAACTTTTTAGAAATTGCATTTCGACCCCGTAACTTTTAATATTTGTAGTTTAACCCCTCAACTTTTCATTAATAAACTTTCAACCCCAAACTTTTTAATAATTGTATTTTGACCCCAAAATCATCAAAACCAAATGTTTTCACATTCTTCAAAAACCAAAAACACTTTTCTGAAAGTTCATCAAATTTCCACTTGATTTTCAGCTAGTTTTTCAATCTTTTTGGTAACCGATTTTTACCTGATTTTTATCAAACCAAAGAGCAATGTTTCAGCCATCAAATATACATCAAATAAGCATCAAATATCAGGAATTTCATGGCTGGAAAGCCATGTTTTCCAGCAGCAACAATAGAAACTTCAAAACCATCACAAACTTGATTTTCAAGCATTAAACAACAAGATTTCATGATCAAACCACCACACAAACACTCAAAATCAAGTCTCAAGAAACAAGATCTGATTTAGCACTCCAAGAACACAATCAATCATTGATTAATTTACCAAACTTTACCTCCTTTGCTGCTGCCAAAAGTTGAGCCAAAAATAAGCTTCCAAAAGCACTTTTACGCCTATTTTAACATAAAAAACAACTTTAGAACCATATGAGCCATGAAGGATGAAGGTTCATGATGGTGAAAAGAAGGTTTTTCTCACCTCAAGGCAGCTAAAAATCACGTTTTCTTAAAGCCTGTGGTGATTGAACAAGAGATCCTAAGAGAAAACATGAAGAAAACATCATCAGCTTGAGTTTCCACCGTGGCTGAAACTTCAAGGAGGAGGAGCAGCCATCATGCCTTGATTTACTCCATGAAAATTGATATAGAAATGAAGAGGAGGAATAGGTGTTCATTTTGGTTAGATTAGACTTTTGATAGGGGTTTTAGTTTGAGAAAGAACGGAGAAAGAAGCTTGAAGCTTTCATGGAAGTTCTCTTGGTTTCCTTCATGGAATTTTCAAATTTTGGCTTGTCTTGGAAGAAAAGGTGATGGTAATGATGAGTCTTGGGACCCATGGGGTTAAGATAAGCATTATCCTAAAGTTTGGTGTAAAAATATCTCAAGAAAGGATAATTACTGAAGCTAGATGTATTAGAATACAAGTGTTTCTTACTTTTCCCTTAAGAAAGCTTTGCTTGGAGAGCAAGAAAGGAAACATGTGATGGCTAACTCTGGGAGAGCCACGTGTCACAGGGTGCTTGATAAACTACTATTTTATAGTTTATCTTGTTGTACGCCTACATAACTTACCTCCCAGATCAAGGAAGGAAAGTCTCAGATCTATGTAGTTCTCGACCCCTTTTTTTTACACGGTTCCTGTACTCTTGTTGACTGAAGTAAAGTAATCCGGTGGACGGGACCCTTTTCTTTTCCCACACTTCAGAATAGTAGAAAGGAGTGTAAGATTGGTATTGGATGTATCGTTAGGCTGTGCCGAGCTCCGTTTTTTTTAGTGCAGGATTATAGGGAGGTTATATTAGCCTCCCAAGGTACTTACTGCCTGAATTGAGTGGATTTTATCAATCTTTACCCACTTATTCATACTATTTGCATGGTTTTACATTTGCCTTCCTAATTATGTGCTTTGATTGAAAACATGCTTCTTTGGCCTTAAGTTCCCTATGTTTAATCCTCTCTTATTACCATTAGATGCCTTGATATGTGTGTTAAGTGATTTCAGAGATTACAGGGCAGGAATGGCTCAGAGGATGGAAAGGAAGCATGCAAAAGTTGAAGGAAAACAAGAAGTTGGAGAAATTGCTAAGCTATCCAGCCTGACTTCTTCGCACTCAAACAACTATAACTTTAGCTACAGAGGTCCAAATGAGGTGGTTTCAGTTGCGTTGGAAAGCTAACGTCTGGGGCTTCGATTTGATATATAATACACCATAGTTTCCTGACGCTAGGCGACGCGAACTCGCGCTCCACACAGACGCGTCGTAGTGACGAAAATCAGCGTGGCAGATTTCTTCTCCAGCGATTTCTGGGCTGTTTTCGACCCAATTTTCGGCCCAGAAAACACATATTATAGGCTATAAAGTGGGGAATCCATTCATTCATAATCATCAGCTCATAATACACAATTTTTAGTTTTAGATGTATCTCTTTTAGGTTTTAGGATTAGGATTCCTCTTAAGGATTTAGAATTTCAACTCTTCATCAGGTTCAATATTTCTTTTACTTTATATTTCTCTTTTACTTTCAGACACTTTAATGCTCTCATTTAATTACTTATGTTGCCAGATTGGCTTATGAACTCTTTATGTTTAAATTGATTTTCTCTTATTAATGCAATTGAGGTATTTCAGATCATTGATTCTTATTTAGCTTTTTATGTTGTTGGCTTCAATTGAATAACTGGAAGCTCTTGAGTTATCAACTATCCGTGATTGGTTGTTATGTCGGCTAAATTGACTAGTATTCCACTAACTCTAGTCTTTCCTTAGGAGTTGGCTAGGACTTGGGAATCTAACTAATTAGTTCACTTGACTTTCCCTTGCTTTCATAAGGGTTAACTAAGTGGGATTAACTTCCATTCTCATAAGAGTAACTAGGATAGGACTTCCGAATTTTCATAGCTTGCCAAGAGTTTATTTTATAGTTATTTATTTATTTTATTTGTCATTTAAATTACTTGTTCCTTACGTTCAAAACCCTCAATTTACAAAACTCATAACCAATAATAAGAACATCTCCCTGCAGTTCCTTGAGAAGACGACCCGAGGTTTAAATACTTCGGTTATCAATTTTAAAGGGGTTTGTTACTTGTGACAACCAAAATATTTGTTCGAAAGGATTTTCTATTGGTTTAGAAGCTATACTTACAACGCGATCATATTTTTATATTTCTTTACCGATAGAAAAACCGATCGTCAAAATGGCGCCGTTGCCGGGGAATTGCAAATGTGTGCCTTATTATTGGTTATTGTAAATATTTACTTTTTGCTTGTTTATTTGTTTTTATTTTTGCTTTTTCATAAATTAAGAGGTTATTGGTTTTTATTTAGTTATTAAAAATTTTTCAAAAATTTGTTCTTGGTGTTCATCTTGATCTTTAAGTTGTTCTTCGTGTTCATCTTGACCTTCAAGTTGTTCTTAGTTGTTTTCTTCGTTTTGATCTAAAAATTTTAAGTT
>NC_029791.2:48987842-49027716 GCF_000816755.2 Arachis ipaensis | reverse complement strand
ATTCCTCTTAAGGATTTAGAATTTCAACTCTTCATCAGGTTCAATATTTCTTTTACTTTATATTTCTCTTTTACTTTCAGACACTTTAATGCTCTCATTTAATTACTTATGTTGCCAGATTGGCTTATGAACTCTTTATGTTTAAATTGATTTTCTCTTATTAATGCAATTGAGGTATTTCAGATCATTGATTCTTATTTAGCTTTTTATGTTGTTGGCTTCAATTGAATAACTGGAAGCTCTTGAGTTATCAACTATCCGTGATTGGTTGTTATGTCGGCTAAATTGACTAGTATTCCACTAACTCTAGTCTTTCCTTAGGAGTTGGCTAGGACTTGGGAATCTAACTAATTAGTTCACTTGACTTTCCCTTGCTTTCATAAGGGTTAACTAAGTGGGATTAACTTCCATTCTCATAAGAGTAACTAGGATAGGACTTCCGAATTTTCATAGCTTGCCAAGAGTTTATTTTATAGTTATTTATTTATTTTATTTGTCATTTAAATTACTTGTTCCTTACGTTCAAAACCCTCAATTTACAAAACTCATAACCAATAATAAGAACATCTCCCTGCAGTTCCTTGAGAAGACGACCCGAGGTTTAAATACTTCGGTTATCAATTTTAAAGGGGTTTGTTACTTGTGACAACCAAAATATTTGTTCGAAAGGATTTTCTATTGGTTTAGAAGCTATACTTACAACGCGATCATATTTTTATATTTCTTTACCGATAGAAAAACCGATCGTCAAAATGGCGCCGTTGCCGGGGAATTGCAAATGTGTGCCTTATTATTGGTTATTGTAAATATTTACTTTTTGCTTGTTTATTTGTTTTTATTTTTGCTTTTTCATAAATTAAGAGGTTATTGGTTTTTATTTAGTTATTAAAAATTTTTCAAAAATTTGTTCTTGGTGTTCATCTTGATCTTTAAGTTGTTCTTCGTGTTCATCTTGACCTTCAAGTTGTTCTTAGTTGTTTTCTTCGTTTTGATCTAAAAATTTTAAGTTTGGTGTCATTTTATTATTTTTCTCTTTCCTCATTTAATTCAAAAATATCTTATCTCTTTATTTTAATTGAATTTTCGAAATTTGCATAAAAAAAATTCAGATTTTATTATAAAATTTTTTATGATCTTATCTTAATTTTAAATTTTAAAATTTAAATCTTTTTCAAAAATCATATCTTTTTCAAAATCTTATCTTATCTTATTTCAAAATCAAATTTCAAATTTCCAAAATTAAAAATTCAAATTTCAAAATTTAAATTTAAAAATTTTAAAAATCAAATCTTTTCAAAATTTAAATCTTTTTCAAACCTTTATCTTATATTATTGACTTTTTCAAAATTCAGAATTCAAAATTTAAAATTCAAAATTCAAATTTCAAATTCAAAAATCAAAATTCAAATTTTTAAAATTCAAATTTCAAATTTCAAAATTTTAAATTTAAAAATTCAAATTTCAAAATTTAAAAATTCAAAATTCAAAATTTAATTTTCAAATTCAGAATTTAAATTTCAATAACCTTTTAATTTAAAATTGTTTTTATTTTTTTTTTAATTTTTATTTGTTACTATGAACTCTCACCCCTTTGGCTATGAGTCTGGTTACAATTATGTTACAGGAAGAGGAAATTACAATGAGAACAGGCATCAAGGTTGGAATAATCAAAGATGGGAGGAGCCACAAGGATTTGATCAACCCTCTTGGCAACAACCCCCTCCAATGCACTATAACCAACAACCATTTTGTGATGCGTACCAAGATGATGACTATAGTGGACCCCCTTTTAGTTACCAGCAAGCTCCATCATATGCCAATGAACCACCTCCTCAAAATAGCTTTGGATCACCATACTCACAAGCCCCTTTCCACCATTCACCTCCATATGACCCTAACCTGTCTCCACCATACCAACCACCTTATGAGCCAAATGAACCATACACAGAACCACCCCCATTCCAACACAACTACTCTCATGAACCACCACCTCAATATACACCATCTCCTTATCATTATCAAGATGAACCACCTTCTTACCATGAACCCTTTCTCCCAACAAATGAACCCTCCTATCCACCCCAAACCTCCATGGAAAAAGCACTTACCGATCTAAACTCTACTATACAAGCTCTCGTCGCCCAAATCAGACCACCAAATACCTTCAACAATCAACCCTCCAGCTCTAGTGCGCTTTCTTTTCAACCACAGAATGATCTCTCCATCCCATCACCACCATCCATGGAAGAGCACCCACATCCATCAATCCAAGAGAAGCATGATCCCAATGATGCTATTGACATGGAACAAGAGAGAAGGGATCATCTTCGCAAATCCATACTTCATAAGGAGCTAGAGGAGGCCCTAAAGGTGAAGGTAGTAAAGACCCTTGAAGTCAAAGAAGTGGTTGAAGAATTAGTGAAGGAAGACATCAAGGAGGAGTCTGATTTTGTCTTAGAGCAAGAGGAGGCCCAAAATGTAGAGATAGGAGGTTGAAAGGAGTTGTCATGGAAAGAAAATCATCGGGGATGAGTACGATTTTATATTAAAACTACTGGACAAAGCAGTAATTATTAAAGAGGAAGAAGTGGTTGAAAACTTGGGAGATGCTGAACCTCCATGGGAAAGTCAAGACATAGAGCCTCCTTCCAAGATGGTTGCATTTGATGTTGAGGAGGGTGTACAACCTCCAAGGCATGTCATGGTTAAGGACTTGGAAGAGGTCGATCAAGAGATGGAGATTCAAGAAAAAGAAGCACAACCTTCCATGCCCTTGGAAAGCAGTGAAGAGGAGATTGAATTGGAAGAAAGCTACCAAGAGGAAGAGGTTGAAAGTGAAGAAGCTTGCAAAGAGGTGGAAGTTATCAGAGAAGAGCACAAGGAAGTAAAGCCTGCAACTACCTTGCCAAAGTTGTTGGAGACCCCTCCCCCTAAGTTGCCATCATCCTTCACAACATTCAAGTGGGTAAAATTCATATCCCTTAGCTCTAATTCCACTTGAATATGGGCTACTGGAGACAGATGGTCAACTTAGAGCTCTTTGTGGCATTAAGAGTAAGAGGAAGATGGTCAGTGGTAAGAATTGTCCTGCAAGGTTCATTATGGTTGGAAGCTTTAAGTTTAAATGCAAGGGTTGGTGTAGAGCTCAATTAAATGGGTCTAGGAAGTTGTTTGGATGCTTCAGTGAGAATTCTAAAGCTGAACCACCCAGATGGAATCATGATAATCAACTTGAAGACGGGTGTAGAAACAAGATTTTGGATCCAGAAATATATGAGGATTAACGTTGGGAGCTCAAAGCTTGTGAAGAACCCCATCAAAGCTTAAGGAATTTACTTGGTATTGATAGAGCTTATTGGAAGTCCAAGCATTGGTGGAAATTTCAAGACGAGTTCAAGCACAAGCCACCATGACAAGGAGCTCAGCATATGTCCAACTTAAGGACTTTAACTAAAAGTGCTAGGTGGGAGACAACCCACCATGGTATGATCGTCCCTTTTTCAGTTTTAATTCTAGTCTGTTTTGTTTGTTTTTGAGTTTTGATTCGACTTGGAATCATGCATAACATTCATATTAGCATTGCATTCTGCATACTGCATTATTATAAAAAAAAAAAAGAAGAAGAAGAGAAAAGCACGCACACGACGTGACAGTGTCACTGACGCGTCCACGTCACCAGTGCGTTTTGAAGAAAAGAGAATTGGATAGAGAGTCACGCGAGAGCGTGGCTGGAGGCATGCCTTTGGCACAAATTGATCCACACGACCGCGTCGCTGATGCGTCCGCGTCATGTGGGAAAAATGCCACCCACGCGTCCGCGTCACCCCGCGAACGCGTGGCTCTGTAAAATCGACGTAAAGGGGTGTATGGTAGTATGTTGGGCTGGAATGGGGCTGGAACCATGCTAGAAGCACAAGCCCTACCACGTGAACGCGTTTCCCACGCGGCCGCGTCGTTTTCCAAAAATGGCCATCCACGCGATCGCGTCAACCACGCGACCGCGTCACCCCAAAATTTGGCAAAGAGAGTTTTGAACAGAGAGTTGCGCGAACGCGAGGCTTCCCTCGCGCTAATAGCACAAATCACTCCACGCGAACGCGTGACCCACGCGTCCGCGTCACTTCATAAAAGCGCTATCTGCGCGAACGCGTAACCCACGTGTCCGCGTCGCCTCCGCCGCACAGCTTATCCAAATCAGCGCCAAAAATCTTATCTTTTCTTCCTCAATCCTAATTTTTCCTCCCTCCTTTCTTACTTACTTCTTCTTCTGTTCTTTCCCTTCTCATTCTTCTTATCTTTCATTTTATTTTACTTAATTTATTTGCATATTTCATTCATTGCATCTTAATTTTGTGCATATTTTTTTTTCTTTTCTAAATTCATTATTTTTCCTTTGGTGTTAAAATTTTCTTATTTAACTGTTGCATCTTCTCTTGAATTTTTTTTGGTGCTTAGTGACTTGTGTTATTCTCGTTAGGTAATAATATTTAAATCAATGCCAATCTTTTATACTTGTATTTTTTTTGCATTGACATGAATTTATATTATCTTTCCTTACCCACTCTCTTCCCCATTGTTGCAAATTTTTTCACTCTTGATTTGCCATGTACTTCTACTATTCTCTCACTTGCATGTTGTGGCTACCATGTAATTGAGACCCTTATTATCTGGCATTAACACCCATATTTTATTTATTTTCTATCTTTATTTTGGGTTACTTTTCTTCTTTTCCCTCTTCTTTCAGGATGGCCACCACAAAGGGAGAGGAAAAGCCTCTTAATGGGAAGACAAACAAATCCACCTGCACAATCTTTGGAGAAAAGTATCAGTTGAAGCAACCCGTCCACTTGTACATCTTAGCATGCACCGAGGACGGTGCAATCTTTAAGTGTGGGGAGGTCGATACCGATCTCCATGGGTTAGTTACTCTTTAGTTAGTTGTTGCATTTGCATGTTTGATTGCATATTTATTTAATTTTGTGCATATTTTACCACCACTTGGTTAAAGTAATATTTTCTTTTTCAAGAAACTTTTTAGAGTATTTCACTAATTTGATTAAAATTTTTTGTTAAACTTGTTTGAAGAAATATTATACTGGAACATGGTTTAGAGTTCGAACACACAAAACCTGTGAGATTTTTGAGCTTATTTGATTGGTTGCATTTTATCAACCAATATTTTATTGATGTGTATTTTCTCTCTAAAATTGTGATCTTTGTCTTGCTTGATTCTATATTTCCATGGTTTGATGTATGCATGCACTTATATGATTGAGGCCTTTGTTTCACTGAGCTTACATACCCATATGGCCTTAACCTTTCATTATCCCTTGCAAACCAATTTTGAGCCGATTATACCCCTTTTGTTCTTTACTTTAGCACATCATTAACTCTAAGAAAAATACAATAATGCCCTTAATTTGAATCCTTGGTTAGCTTAGACTAGTGAGAGTGCTTATGATTTAAGTGTGGAGAAATTGGCTTTGGAAATATTTGGTTTGAGAATTGAGTATGTTAGAATTTTCTGAAAATGAAAAAAAAATGTTTAGGACATATTCATGCATTCAATAATTTAATCATATGCATTGAGAAAAACAAAAGAAAAAAATAATAATAAAATAAAATAAAATAGGAAAAAAAAAGAAAAGAGAGAAAAAGAAAAGAAAAAAGAGCAAATAAATAAAAGGAGACAAAATGCTCCAAAGTAAATGATGAAAGCAATGTATATGTACTGTACTTGAAATTAGAATGCATGAATATGTGTAAAACATGGTTAATGGATAGTTAGATGTGTTATTATGATTACATGGATTGTCTAAAGTTAGGTGGAAAGTTTAAGTTAATTAAGGATTCAGATTTTAGTCCACTTGCCCAAATACAATCCTACCTTGACCCTAACCCTATTACAACCCTTAAAAGACCTCTTGATATGTGTATCTGTACATTAAATTTTTGTTGATTGTTAGATGAAGAGCAAGCCTTAGAAAGCAAGATTAGTAGAAAATTGAGAGATCGAACCTTAAACACTTGAGCGATTAGAGTGTATACACTTTCGGTGAGGGTTCGATGCTCGATTCTTTGTTCCCGGCTTTCCTGAGCTATTTTCTTCTGCAAGTCTATTTGTACTTCATTTTTTTTTATTTGAATTAGTGAAATCCAGTTCATATTTGTTCTTAAAAGATTTGTTTACTTTTAACCAAGTAGGTAGAAACATTCTGCATATAGTTGCATTCATACAGATAGGTTGCATTTCATACATTCTATCATTCCTCTTCATTCTTTATAGCTTCTCTTGAGCTTAGCATGAGGACATGTTAATGTTTAAGTGTGGAGAGGTTGATAAACCACTATTTTATGGTTTATCTTGTGCTTAATTGAGTGGATTTTATCAATCTTTACCCACTTATTCATACTATTTGCATGGTTTTACATTTGCCTTCCTAATTATGTGCTTTGATTGAAAACATGCTTCTTTGGCCTTAAGTTCCGTATGTTTAATCCTCTCTTATTACCATTAGATGTCTTGATATATGTGTTAAGTGATTTCAGAGATTACAGGAGAAAGAGATGATCATTTTGGTCGGATTAGATTTTTGATAGGGGTTTTAGTTTGAGAAAGAACAGAGAAAGAAGCTTGAAGCTTTCATGGAAGTTCTCTTGGTTTCCCTCATGGAATTTTTGAATTTTGGCTTGTCTTGGAAGAAAAGGTGATGGTAATGATGAGTCTTGGGACCTATGGGGTTAGGATAAGCATTATCCTAAAGTTTGGTGAAAAAATATCTCAAGAAAGGATAATTACTGAACCTAGATGTATTAGAATACAAGTGTTTCTTACTTTTCCCTTAAGAAAGCTTTGCATGGAGAGCAAGAAAGGAAACATATGGTGGCTAACTCTGGGAGAGCCACGTGTCACAGGGTTCTTGATAAACCACTATTTTATGGTTTATCTTGTACTCAATTGAGTGGATTTTATCAATCTTTACCCACTTATTCATACTATTTGCATGGTTTTATATTTGCCTTCCTAATTATGTGCTTTGATTGGAAACATGCTTCTTTGGCCTTAAGTTCCCTATGTTTAATCCTCTCTTATTACCATTAGATGCCTTGATATGTGTGTTAAGTGATTTCAGAGATTACAGGGCAGAAATGGCTCAGAGGATGAAAAGAAAGCATGCAAAAGTGGAAGGAATACAAGAAGTTGGAGAAATTGCTAAGCTGTCCAGCCTGACCTCTTCGCACTCAAACGGCTATAACTTTAGCTACAGAGGTCCAAATGACGCGGTTCCAGTTGCGTTAAAAAGCTAACATTCAGGGCTTAGATTTGATATATAATATTCCATAGTTGCTCTAATGCTAGGCAACACAAACGCGCGCTCCACGCGGATGCGTCGCAGTGACAAAAATCAGCGTGGCAGATTTCTTCTCCATCGATTTCTGGGCTGTTTTCGACCCAGTTTTTCACCCAGAAAACACATATTAGAGGCTATAAAGTGGGGGAATCCATTCATTCATAATCATCAGCTCATAATACACAATTTTTTGTTCTAGATGTAGTTTTTAGAGAGAGAGGTTCTCTCCTCTCTCTTAGGTTTTAGGATTAGTATTCCTCTTAAGGATTTAGAATTTCAACTCTTCATCAGGTTCAATATTTCTTTTACTTTATATTTCTCTTTTACTTTCAGACACTTTAATGCTCTCATTTAATTACTTATGTTGCCAGATTGGCTTATGAACTCTTTATGTTTAAATTGATTTTCTCTTATTAATGCAATTGAGGTATTTCAGATCATTGATTCTTATTTAGCTTTTTATGTTATTGGCTTTAATTGATTAACTGGAAGCTCTTGAGTTATCAACTATCCGTGATTGGTTGTTATGTCGGCTAAATTGACTAGTATTCCACTAACTCTAGTCTTTCCTTAGGAGTTGGCTAGGACTTGGAAATCTAACTAATTAGTTCACTTGACTTTCCCTTGCTTCCATAAGGGTTAACTAAGTGGGATTAACTTCCATTCTCATAGGAGTAACTAGGATAAGACTTCCAAATTTTCATACCTTGCCAAGAGTTTATTTTATAGTTATTTATTTATTTTATTTGTCATTTAAATTACTTGTTCCTTACTTTCAAAACCCCCAATTTACAAAACTCATAACCAATAATACGAACATCTCCCTGCAGTTCCTTGGGAAGACGACCCGAGGTTTAAATACTTCGTTTATCAATTTTAAAGGGGTTTTTTACTTGTAACAACCAAAACGTTTGTACGAAAGGATTTTCTGTTGGTTTAGAAGCTATACTTACAACGCGATCATATTTTTATATTTCTTTACCGATAGAAAAACCGATCGTCAGTGCTGACTCATCAGATTTTAATAATAAAATATCAGTTTGAAGATAATTACTAAAACTAGATACATCAGATTACACTACTAAAGGATAAGCATGAGCGTTAATAGTATAAATGATACTAGTAACATGATAATCATGAGAATAAAAGATATATGATGAAGCATTAGCATTGCTAAGTTCATCTAAGAATGCCGGTATTATCCATTACCGGTAGATTTCTAGCTCTGTTATTATATTACTAAACATAGATCAACATTAACCACAACAGAGGAAATAATAATATAATATTCCAAATAAAATAATAATATATGAATATTATATTAATATAATTTTTCTCTCAAAATTCGAGACCAGCTCGTCACAATGAGACTAACCACGAAAATCAGAATTTTGAAATTCGGACCCGAAGTGGTTCAAAAATGCAACTTTTTGCGACGTGCCTGCTTAGATTAGGAGAGGTGTCTGGTGCAGTCAAGCTGCTGACTCAGCAGCTTGATGACATAGCACCTGTGCAGTGGAGGTGCTTATATGCACTAAAATTCCTAAAAATCCCATAAAAATTCCGTTTGATCCCGAAAAAACGTCGTTTCTTTGAGGCTAAAGGCTAGGCCGTTACATTCTACCCTCCTAAAAGAAAATTTTGTCCTCAAAATTTCAATTACCTCTAAAAAGAAACGGATAGTCTTTCCTCATCTTGTCTTTTAGTTCCCATTTGTACTCTTTAATACTACTTTGTTCCCACACCACCTTAACCAATGGTACTGTTTTCCCTTTCAGCTGTTTGTCACTTCGTTCCACAATTCTGGCTAGTAAAGTTTGATATGTTAAGTTGGCTCATAGATGTACTATCTTTGGTTGTAAAATGTGGCTTTTGTAGGGATTATATTTCTTGAGTTGTGTAACAAGAAAAACATCGTGAAGGTTTGACAAATAAGAAGGGAGGGCTATTTGGTATGCTATTGGATCGACTCTTTTAAGAACTTGAAAAGTACCTAAGTATCGTGGACTCAATTTCTTAGTTCTAAGAGTTCTACCTATCCCAATTGTAGGTGTCACTCTTAAGAAAATATGGTCACCATCACTAAACTCTAAGGGCCTATGCCTAATATTTGCATAGCTATTCTGTCGACTTTGAGCAGTTTGAATCTTCTATTGAATGTGCTTAATCCATTCAGCAGTCTCTTGTACTAATTCTGGCCCCAAAATCCTACCTTCATCCTTGTCATATCAGCATAATGGTGACTGACACTTTCTTTCATAGAAGGTTTCATACGGTGCCATTTTGATGCTTTGTTGATAACTATTATAATAAGAAAACTCAACCAACAGCAACTATTTGTCCCTGTTACCTTGTTGATCTTTCACCCAAGATTTCAACATATCTTCCAAAGTACGAATCATTCATTCTATCTATTCATCATTCTGTATGTGATATGTTGTACTAAAATGCAGCTTTGTCTCTCTTATTCCTAGTTTTAAACTTTCAAAAGCCGAGGATCATTTCTTCTTCCTTGATCATCATCTAGGATATGCCCAGATTCTTTCGACTTAAATCATCTGCGTTTACTTTCACCTTTCCAAGATGGTAACTTAACTTAAAGTCATAATCTTTCAAGAATTTATCCGTTGCCTCTATCTCATATTAAGGTCTTTCTGATCAAAGATATACTTCGGACTCTTATGATCGGAGAAAACTTTCAATTGAGCTCCATGCAAATAGTGTCTCCAGATCTTAAGTGCAAAAACCACCGCCACTCTTTCCTTAGGAGTTGGCTAGGACTTGGGAATCTAACTAATTAGTTCACTTGACTTTCCCTTGCTTCCATAAGGGTTAACTAAGTGGGATTAACTTCCATTCTCATAGGAGTAACTAGGATAAGACTTCCAAATTTTCATACCTTGCCAAGAGTTTATTTTATAGTTATTTATTTATTTTATTTGTCATTTAAATTACTTGTTCCTTACTTTCAAAACCCCCAATTTACAAAACTCATAACCAATAATACGAACATCTCCCTGCAGTTCCTTGGGAAGACGACCCGAGGTTTAAATACTTCGTTTATCAATTTTAAAGGGGTTTTTTACTTGTAACAACCAAAACGTTTGTACGAAAGGATTTTCTGTTGGTTTAGAAGCTATACTTACAACGCGATCATATTTTTATATTTCTTTACCGATAGAAAAACCGATCGTCAGTGCTGACTCATCAGATTTTAATAATAAAATATCAGTTTGAAGATAATTACTAAAACTAGATACATCAGATTACACTACTAAAGGATAAGCATGAGCGTTAATAGTATAAATGATACTAGTAACATGATAATCATGAGAATAAAAGATATATGATGAAGCATTAGCATTGCTAAGTTCATCTAAGAATGCCGGTATTATCCATTACCGGTAGATTTCTAGCTCTGTTATTATATTACTAAACATAGATCAACATTAACCACAACAGAGGAAATAATAATATAATATTCCAAATAAAATAATAATATATGAATATTATATTAATATAATTTTTCTCTCAAAATTCGAGACCAGCTCGTCACAATGAGACTAACCACGAAAATCAGAATTTTGAAATTCGGACCCGAAGTGGTTCAAAAATGCAACTTTTTGCGACGTGCCTGCTTAGATTAGGAGAGGTGTCTGGTGCAGTCAAGCTGCTGACTCAGCAGCTTGATGACACAGCACCTGTGCAGCAGAGGTGCTTACATGCACTAAAATTCCTAAAAATTCCTTAAAAATTCTGTTTGATCCCGAAAAAGCGCCGTTTCTTCGAGGCTAGGCCGTTACAAATAGGGTATTAAAAACCCTCGCACATTCCCAAGGCAAAGAAACGCGCGTTTCCAAAAAGAAAAGAAAGACGTTCCACATTCAGAGGGAAACTCTACAAGAAGAAATTGACAATGCTTGAGCTCGGCTTCTCTAAAAAAGGGTTGAAGTCCAAAGCCAGGATTCGACCTCAAAAGGAAGACCACGCTCGAGCAGGGGCACTGTTCATACCCTGGGTCGAGCTGTACGACCCGGGCTGACTGACAACAAGTCGACCAACCTGTTCGGACCTGAATTATCCGACCTCTTTGTAAAAGAGGTCGGCCAAATCACTACAGAGGCCCAAGAAGGACCAGACAAAGGGAACACGACCTAAATGTAAAGGTAGCCAAAGCCTAGAAAGATAAGGACGGTTCCCCTAAAGATAAGATGACTTCACTCAAAGATAAGATAAGATAACTATCTTATCTCTAGAAAAGATCACCCCACACCATTATAAATACACTGGAGCACCCAGGCATAACTCATACTCTGATTCTACATAAATACCTGCTTAATACCCTTGCTAACTTAAGCATCAGAGTCCCTTGCAGGTACCACCACCCTCCGGTGACAAAGGAAATGTTGCCAGTCCAACAAGTCGGACGCGACAGCTCCGGCCACCTCCCACCAGCCGGATACGTCATCTTCGACCCGTACAGAAGATCTCGTCCGAGATCGACCTACAGTTTCAGGTAACCCTCGGAACACGTATCTTTTCAAAACCATATCTTTTCATCAATCTTCTCTTCAAATTACTATCTTTTTTCTAATTTAAATTAAATTTAAACCATATCCCTTTCAACAACTTCATTTCAAATCTCATCTTTTCAAATCAAATCTCTTTCAATTCAATTCTTTTCAAATCTTTTTCCATCTATATCTTATCTTTCATATCTTTTCTTTATGAATACCATCTCTTTTCACAATCTTTTTCAAATCTTTTTTCATTCCATTTAATTTTCGATAATATCTTGTTATCATATCCTTAAAATTCAAATTGATTATCCTTCCCCTTTTATAAAGACCCATCCTCCCTCCCTCTTTCTCCACATTTAAACTCTCCCTTCTCCTTCACGCCTCTCTTCGCCTCTCCTACGCCTCTTTTCCTCTCCCTTTTGCTCGGGATGAGCAAACTTTTTAAGTTTGGTCTGGAAAATGCTTTGCTTTTTCAACTATTCTAATTCCATGGCTCCAAGAAATGGAAGATCTAAACCAAGAAATAAGAAAGAAGACACTCCATCAACACCTGTATTTAAACCTTATAGGTTCTACTCCAAGCTACATGAAGAACATTACTATGAAGTAATGTGCAAAAAGACTGTGATTTTGGAAGTCAAGTTTGACTTAAAAGAAGATGAATACTTGAAAATCCAAGAACAAATTCAAAAGATGGGTTGGGAAGTTCTGGCCAACCACGTAACCAATGTTGGAATAGTAGGCATCCGTGAGTATTTTTGCAAACCCGTGGATGACAGATAAACAAAATAAAGGGGGACAAGGATTCCATACATGGCGTACCATGGTCCAAGGAAAGACTCTGCATTTTGATCTGGATAAGGTGAAGGAAATTTTCAAATTACCCCCACAAAAGGATGACCCTGACTCCTTTAATAGGAGGGTACTAGCCAAACCAAGGCTAGATCAAGTCCTTGAGGACATATGTTTGCCAGGATCCAAGTGGATCAATGATAAAAAAAGCAAACCAAACCAATTGAGGAGAATAGATCTCAAGCCAGTTCCTAGAGGATGGCTGGAGTTCATTCGACGTTCCATACTTCCCACTAGCAAATGTTCTGAAGTTACTTTAAGGAGAGCTATGATGATCCATTGCATCATGTTGGGCAATGAGGTGGAAGTTCACCAAATAATCCCCTGTGAGCTATACAAGTTAGCAAACAAGACCTTAACCCAAGCCAAGCTTGCTTTCCCAACAAACCTTGTCTCTCACTTGTGTAATGAGGCAGGAGTCCTGATTGATAGAGACACTGGTATTCCAGAAGACAATTGATGCGTGTGCATCATGTTGTATTTTTCTATACCAAAAAATCAATTCATAATGCTTAATTATAGGAGTGTTTTGGTGATTAAATTGAATATTACTTTGATTGCTTGAGTTAATGAATTTTATAGGAAATGACAGAAAAAGAAGCAATAAAAGCACTAATAGAGGAAGCACACTCCCAAGGTGGCAAAAGAGTTGGAAACAAACTCAAAGAGAGGCAAAGAGGATTTGAAACCCTGATCTCTTCACACTCCAACAAAAATAACTCGAGCTACAAAGCTCCAAATGAGGCTATCTTAGTGCCATTAGAAAGTAGACTTCCAGAGCTTTCCAACCATATATAACACTTTATAATGGACACTAGATTTGAGGGTACAAATCGCTATTCTTTCATTACTACGTACTAGGCGTGCGGCTAGGCATGCCTAGGTGTGACACGCTGGGCCAAATTTCCTGCGAGCATGCCAGAATGACCTCTACACCTTCGAAAGATCATAACATGGGCTAGAGAGGTCCAAATGACATGCTTCTAGTGGCGTTAGAAAGCTGATTTTCAGAGCTTTCCAATGATATATAATAATTTATGGGGGACATGAAGTTTGGAGCCAAGAATGACCCATCTTTCAACGTTGAAAGATTGCCAAAGCCCAAATTGTCACCAAAGTGCCAGTTCAATAACACTCCACATTCGGCCACTTCTAATACTCCAATTCCTTCATTTATTCTTCAATGTTTCAAGCCTCTAAGAAGAGAATTTAAATTTCACAAGCCCAAGTCAAGCCACAATTAACAATCAATCAAGGCCACAAGAATCATCTAGAAGTAATTAGGAAATTTGCATTTGATTATAATTTCATTTGAATTTGTAATTTAGGTAGCTTATAAATAGGACTTTAGGTTCATCATTTTACACACACCATGGAGGGGTGGAGGTGACTCTACTCCCCTTTCACTCTCATTCTCTTCTCTTCTACCATTTCTTTTATATACACTTTTGTAAATATTTAGTTATGAGCTTCTAATTTCCAACATTGGAAAAGAGAGCTCTATTGCTATTTGATGGATTAATTTGTTTTTATTCTTCTTATTCTCTTCATCTCTCCTTGATTTACTAGAAAGAATTTCGTTCTTCATTTTATCATTCAATCATCTTGTCAAAGAGATTGAATGAACTTGGGTTTTATACGAACCTTGGAAGAGGAATCATAAAACTATGCTTGAAATCCTTTCTCACATTGAGTGGATTTGGGTTTTGGGATTAGATAATTGTGACGCTAGATCTACCCATTACTTGGATCCATGAGGATGTGTGGTATAATTAGGGACCATTCTTCATCTCTTTTCATGAGCAATTAGACCAAGAGATTAGCTATTGATCAATTAGAGAGATTAAATCACCAAGGAATCGGGATTTGATCAGTCATGATTGCCAAAAGGTCAATGAGTTGCATGATTGAAGAGGAGATGAAAACTACTGATCTTGAGAATGCAATATCTCTTGATGCCAATGTTAATTTCATTCTTAATTCTTGTTATTTACTTCTTGTCTTTAATCCTTGTCATTTACTTATGCACATTTATGTCTTTATTTACTTTTGCGCATTTATGCCTTCCAAGTGTTTGTAGAAATGCTTCACTTGGTTTTACTTTCTATTTATTTACTTTCTTGCACTTTACTTTCTTGTACTTTCCATTCCTTGCAATTTACATTCTTGCACTTTAATTTTCAGCACTTTACATTCTTGTCATTTATTTGTTCTTTATTGCTTTCATTTAATTTCAAGTCATTTAAATTTCTTGTTGCTTATCATCACAATTATGACCGTCTAACTAGAATAATTAATCAACTATTGCTTGCTTAATCCGTTAATCCTCGTGGGATTGACCTCACTTGTAACAACCCCGATTTTCGAGTACGTGAGATCTTTTCTGAAAGTACGGATTTCTCCGGAAGATCATTAAGGGGAGAACCTATGCTATATCATCAAGCATCTCAATTCTCATTGTCATTATATTATCGTTAATTCAGGAGATAAGCCCAACAATGCAATTGCAAAGAACCTAATTTTTGAACCGTATCAGTTATGAGTTTTGATTCTAGTTTTCGTAAATAGTCTCTGTTTGACAAATAGGACTCGATTCATGAGAGGAGAGAGATAATAGTATAATATTATCATTATATTAGTATTAGAAAATTCTTGAATGATATTATAAGGTTACCTGGTCTGTTTTAGTTAAAAACAGAAAATCGGTTTAACCGGGTGTACGGTTTACTGGTGCAGCTTAGCACCAGCACTCTCTGATGACTTTAGCAATGATAAGTCCTCATCATACATAGTCTATTATCATAATAAACATGTTACTAGTGTCATTTATGCTAGTAGCTCAGAAAATAATTTTTAGAGATGTTTTTACAAGTGTTCCGATACACCTAGTTTTAGTAGTTATACACCTGAGATATTTTAATATTATTTTAATCCACCTCCAAGCCAACCAATCACAACTCACCTTACACCCCTAAGACACTCCAAGGCTGGTCATTTACTCCCTTTTGGCCGAAAATAACAAGAGAGAAAAGAGAGAAACTTTCATGAACACTTAATCTTCAAAGCTTGATTTCTTCTGAACTAAAACTCAAATCAAAACTCCGATTTCACCAAAATGATCCTCTCTTCTTCCTCTACATAACCATGTGACTTATCAAGGCTAGAAATAAGATGAGATGGCTGTCTCCCTCCCTCTTCAATTCGGTTTTCAAGGAAACATGCTTAAACAAGTGTTTTCTTGATGTTCTTCCTTAGATCTCTTGCTTAGCTTGACTTGTGGGCCAAAGATCTTTGATTTCCTGCACGTTTAAGGTGAGGATAACCTTCCTAAGATGCTGCTGAAGTTCGTTTGGTTGATGGTTTAGAGTTTTAAAGTTGTTCTTGATGTGTTTTAGGAGGAAAAAAATTGCTTTAAGAACACTTCAAAGAGTAACCGGATTTGGAGCAGCAAATCAAGGTAGGGTTTGACGAATTTAATCTTGATTGATTGTGTTTGATTTGTGTGATTATGATATGGTTTGACTGTGCTTGAAATTGATTGTTTGTATGAGTAATTCTTGTTGAAATTTTGGTGAAAATTTGATGAAATTTGATGAAATTCAAGCTATGAATATGTGTTCTTGTGGCTGCTGGAAAACGAAACCCTAGAGCTTAAATTGGGGTTCAATTTATGTTAAAATAATGTAGAAAAGATTGGGTTTTAGTGGCTGGGAATTTATTTTGAATTTTGGTAAAAATCGGTTGCTGAAAAGACTGAAAAACGGGTAAAACCAGAGAAAGAATCTGAAGAATATACGAAGAACATGAAGATCACTTAGAGTGTGGTAAAGAACATTGAAGAACACCTTTTAGATCTTAGAAAGGGCAAGGAAGTAAATATTTTGGTGTTTGACGGGTTGTAATTTCTGAAAGTTAGGGTGGTTAAAGTTGAAATATTAAAAGTTACGGGTGGTAAAAAGTGAATTTATAAAGTAAAAGGTTAAAGGAAGGTCATTTTCGAAAATATATTAATAAAATAATAAATAATAATAAAATATTAAATAATAATATTTAATTAAAAATAATATTTTAATAAAAATAATAAAATAATACGAAAAAGGCAGTTTTCTATAAAAGCTTTAGAAAGACAGCTTTAAGTGCAGAATCTCATAATTACCTTCATAAAACACTTAAGAAGTGGTAATAACATGATAGTGAGGCAAAGATAAAGGAAAGATAAGAAGTTAAAGAAAAGATAAAAACCAAAGAAAATTCTGTAAAGTTTTAATGACAGAAAAACAGACAGAAATTAGTGAACGAACTAGGGCAACATAGTTAGTCCTTGAGTTGCGACTAGGGTTAGGTATAATATGAAAAGTTAAATTGTTTCAGTATAGACTTAATGAACCTATACTTGGGATAGACTAACTATTCATACCGAAATTTACATAAGCTTTAAATACATACGTTAAACAGAGAAATTAGAGCAGAGTAGAGAAAACACAGAGAACAGAGTAACCAAAGAAAAGTAAATTGATACAGAGAAAAGAGTAACTAGAGTAGAATAAAGGGATACAGAGAAAAGAGTAATCTGATAAAAAGAAATAGTTTGAGTTAAGATGCATAAGAATGTGAAAGTGATGATGAATAATGAGAATGATAAAGAATGATGATAATGAGAAAAGAGTAATATAACAAAGAGAATAGAGGAGAAGAGTATAAAAATAAAGTGTTAAGCCTTGTGGCATAATATTCTATTATATGTTCATCTGATGCTTTTCTATTGGCCCTAAAGGTCCTGTAGGCCCAAGTTCACCTACAGTGAGTTGTTATTCCTGTAGGCCGAAGTTCACCTGCAGTGAATATCAATTGTGTATCTCAGGGTGTTGCTACTGTAGGCCGAAGTTCACCTACAGAGAGTTGTGATACTTGTAAGCCGAAGTTCACTTACAGGGGCACAATTTCTGTAAGCCAAAGTTCACTTACAGAGGTTCCATTTCTATAGGCCGAAGTTCACCTATAGAAAGTTGTTGTGTTGTGATTGAACTATTCCTGTAAGCCGAAGTTCACTTACAGGAGTGCTATTTCTGTAGGCTGAAGTTCACCTACAGAGATAAAGCCATATCTAGGACTAGTTCCTAGGTAATGTCGGGCTGCAGGGTGTAAACTGACACGTGAGCTCATGGCCTGCATAGGACAGACATGCATCATACTTGGTTGTGCATTTCCTCTGTTATGATTATTGAATGAATGTATGCTCTGTTTGTTTGTATTCTATTCTTTGTATTTGCATTTTATTTTCTTGTATTCTTTTGTTTGTGTTCTGCTTTCTGTTTTTTCTATTTTCTCTATTTATCTGTATTTTCTGTTTACTACATCTCTATATTTTGCAATTTATCTGCTAAATAACACGGAATTAATGAACTTAACTAATAACCCCGACCCTACTAAGAACTCCCCAGTTCTTACCCCTTCTCTCTCCCTTCCCCCTTCAGATGGAAGCATGAGTACTCTTCCGTAGTTCACTGACAACCGTTCACAAAAAGGATTCCGCTCTAGGTAGTCTTTTGAGTCTAGGGTGAATCTCGTTCTCTGTTTATCTGTATATACTGTGAGACCAGCCAACGTCTGCACCCCGTTTGTATGCGCACTTTAGCCTAAATCCTGTGTACGAGACTCCTGTTGTGTCGCTACTTGATGGAGTACCAGTAGGACGTCATATGGAAATGTATGATCGTGCAGAGGATTAGTAGACGACCTTCCACCTTTTGATGAAATTCGACTTGACTCGAGTTTTGACGACCTAGAATGTACTTTCCCTCGCTTTAGTAGTTTAGAAGGACTAGGTGAGTATAGAGTCTAGGCTAGCCTAGGTGCCAGCTTAGGGACCTCTTGAACAGTTAAGGACCTGGGATGTTGTATGTATGTATATGTATATAGTTATTATCTAGCTATATCTACGGGTGTTCTAACTAAAGGTCTATACTCTAACAAAGGCTGGATCATTAAATGTTGCTAGCTACTTGTGATGTATTTATGTGTGGTTGTTTATAATTGTTTTATCTGTTATCACTTGTGAATTGATTATGAGTGATTCCGTCTATTAATCCAAACGTTTTCAAAAAAAAATACACCTCGCAAATTAACTACGCTTTTAACAACGAATTAGGCTCATATGATAAATAATAGATAATAATTAGGAAGACAAATTGGTAGCGCTCAGTTTCTAGTATGATTTAGACATATTGAAAATTGGGTCGTTACAATTTGGTATCAGAGCAATTCGTTCCCAGTAGAGCCTAGGGAGTGGACTGACTATGCTTTACTGCATACTCTGTTTATGTGTCTCATGCTATTAGGGTATCTTTAAGATACATTTGGCATGAATGTCTATGAGTGCTCATTTTGGGAATGTTCGTGCTTAACTTGAGACATTAAGATTGATCACCTTAATGTTGATTGTTTGGTGCGGATAAGACCTCAATGACTATGAATAGGCATGGTTTACTCGAGCTCGGAACGATGAATCAACGTGAGCCACAGCTATCTTTATAGCTGTTATGATCTTCATGGCTATGGTTATGTGAGATTTGGATGCTGTAAGGAACGAACTAATATCTTTGTCAGGATGGCTTGAAGGAAATAGACTGCTTGAAGATGGATTCTGCATGTGGCTGAAATTTTGAGGGCAAAATTTTCTTTTAGGAGGGTAGAATGTAACAACCCCGATTTTCGAGTACGTGAGATCTTTTCTGAAAGTACGGATTTCTCCGGAAGATCATTAAGGGGAGAACCTATGCTATATCATCAAGAATCTCAATCCTCATTGTCATTATATTATCTTAAATTCAGGAGATAAGCCCGACAATGCAATTGTAAAAAACCTAATTTTTGAACCGTATCAGTTATGAGTTTTGATTCTAGTTTTCATAAATAGTCTCTGTTTGACAAACAGGACTCGATTCTTGAGAGGAGAGAGATAATAGTATAATATTATCATTATATTAGTATTAGAAAATGCTTGAATGATATTATAAGGTTACCTGGTCTGTTTTAGTTAAAAACAGAAAATCGGTTTAACCGGGTTTACGGTTTACTGGTGCAGCTTAGCACCAGCACTCTCTGATGACTTTAGCAATGCTAAGGCCTCATCATACATGTTCTATTCTCATAATAAATATGTTACTTGTGTCATTTATGCTAGTAGCTCAGAAAATAATTTTTAGAGATGTTTTTACAAGTGTTCCGATACACCTAGTTTTAGTAGTTATACACCTGAGATATTTTAATATTATTTTAATCCACCTCTAAGCCAACCAATCACAACTCACCTTACACCCCTAAGACACTCCAA
The DNA here is from genome assembly GCF_000816755.2 of Arachis ipaensis. NCBI lineage: Eukaryota > Viridiplantae > Streptophyta > Magnoliopsida > Fabales > Fabaceae > Arachis > Arachis ipaensis. Next base: position 49,007,659 of record NC_029791.2, on the reverse strand, counting down.
GTCTGGTCATTTACCCCCCTTTTGGCCGAAAATAACAAGAGAGAAAAGAGAGAAACTTTCATGAACACTTAATCTTCAAAGCTTGATTTCTTCTGAACTAAAACTCAAATCAAAACTCCAATTTTACCAAAATGATCCTCTCTTCTTCCTCTACATAACCATGTGACTTATCAAGGCTGGAAATAAGATGAGATGGCTGTCTCCCTCCTCCCTCTTCAATTCGGTTTTCAAGAAAACATGCTTAAACAAGTGTTTTCTTGATGTTCTTCCTTAGATCTCTTGCTTAGCTTGACTTGTGGGCCAAAGATCTTTGATTTCCTGCATGTTTAAGGTGAGGATAACCTTCCTAAGATGCTGTTGAAGTTCGTTTAGTTGATGGTTTAGAGTTTTAAAGTTTTTCTGGATGTGTTTTAGGAGGAAAAAGTGCTTTAAGAACACTTCAAAGAGTAACCGGATTTGGAGCAGCAAATCAAGGTAGGGTTTGACGAATTTAATCTTGATTGATTGTGTTTGAGTTGTGTGATTATGATATGGTTTGACTGTGCCTGAAATTGATTGTTTGTATGAGTAATTCTTGTTGAAATTTTGGTGAAAATTTGATGAAATTTGATGAAATTCAAGCTATGAATGTGTGTTTTTGTGGCTGCTGGAAAATGAAACCCTAGAGCCTAAATTGGGGTTCAATTTGTGTTAAAATCATGTAGAAAAGATGGGGTTTTAGTGAACGAACTAGGGCAACATAGTTAGTCCTTGAGTTGCGACTAGGGTTAGGTATTATATGAAAAGTTAAATTGTTTCAGTATAGACTTAATGAACCTATACTTGGGACAGACTAACTATTCATACCGAAATTTACATAAGCTTTAGATACATACGTTAAACAGAGAAATTAGAGCAGAGTAGAGAAAACACAGAGAACAGAGTAACCAGAGAAAAGTAAATTGATACAGAGAAAAGAGTAACTAGAGTAGAATAAAGGAATACAGAGAAAAGAGTAATCTGATAAAGAGAAATGGTTTGAGTTAAGATGTTGTAAAAGTAAAAGCTGTAAAGTTTGTATAGTATGATTGAACAGAGAAAGAAAGAAGTACTGCATAAGAATGTGAAAGTGATGATGAATAATGAGAATGATAATGAATGGTGATAATGTGAAAAGAGTAATATAACAAAGAGAATAGAGGAGAAGAGTATAAAAATAAAGAGTTAAGCCTTGTGGCATGTTATTCTATTATATGTTCATCTGATGCTTTTCTATTGGCTCTAGAGGTCTTGTAGGCCCAAGTTCACCTACAGTGAGTTGTTATTCCTGTAGACCGAAGTTCACCTGTAGTGAATATCAATTGTGTATCTCAGGGTGTTGCTACTATAGGCCGAAGTTCACCTACAGAGAGTTGTGATACCTATGAGCCGAAGTTCACTTACAGGGGCGCTATTTCTGTAAGCCGAAGTTCACTTACAGAGGTTCCATTTCTATTGGCCGAAATTCACCTATAGAAAGTTGTTGTGTTGTGATTGAACTATTCCTGTAAGCTGAATTTCACTTACAGGAGTGCTATTTCTGTAGGCCGAAGTTCACCTACAGATATAAAGCCATATCTAGGACTAGTTCCTAGGAAATGTCGGGCTGCAGGGCGTAAACCGACACGTGAGCTCATGGCCTGCATAGGACAGACATGCATCATACTTGGTTGTGCATTTCCTCTATTATGATTATTGAATGAATGTATTCTCTGTTTGTTTGTATTCTATTCTTTGTATTTGCATTTTATTTTCTTGTATTCTTTTGTTTGTGTTCTGCTTTCTATTTTTTCTATTTTTTCTATTTATTTGCAATTTATCTGCTAAACAACATGGAATTAATGAATTTAACTAATAACCCCGACCCTACTAAGAACTCTCCAGTTCTTACCCTTTCTCTCTCCCTTCCCCCTTCAGATGGAAGCATGAGTACTCTTCCGTAGTTCACTGACAACCGTTCGCAAAAAGGATTCTACTCTAGGTAGTTGACGAAAGGAACTTTTGCGTGGTCTAGAAATTTGCGGATAAATCCTCGTTGCAAGTATAGCTTCTAAACCAACAAAAGTCCTTTCATACAAACGTTTTGGGTGTCACAAGTAACAAACCCCTTTAAAAATTGTTAACCGAGTATTCAAACCTCGGATCATCTTCTCAAGAAACTGCGAGGAAGTATGTTCTTATTATTGGCTATAAAGGTTGTAATCGGGGTTTAGAAGATGAGAAGCAAGTAATTTGAATGACAGGTAAAGTAAATGGCAATTAAAAATAAATAAATACTGTAAAGCAAACTTTTGGCAAGGTAAGAGAAGTTGGAGGTCCAACGTAGTTATCTCTCTCAACTATAATGAAAGTTGAATCTAAACTCCACTTGATCAACCTGTACTAGGGCAAAGAAAAGTCAAGGGACTAATTAAATTGACCTTTGAATCCTATTTATTTCCTAAGAAAAGGTTGGGATTACTTAAGTTCAACTCAATTAGCAAGATAACGATTATCAATTATGTTGAGTTTAATAACTGTTGAGTTACTGAATTCTTAACCAGGACCAAAAAAGGAAAAAGTAAAATTGCTGGAATAATAAAAATATCCTTAGATGGGAAGCAATGGTAACTTAAATCAAAGAGAACAATCATAAACTGAAAATACCTTAATTATCATTAATTCAAATAACAGTCTGCAACATGGGAGAAATTCATAAATTCAAATATAAAGGTAAATAGCCAACTCAGATACTGGAATAAATAAATAAAGTGAAAGAGAAGTTTAAAACAAAGAAATATAAAACCTGGATTGAGAGTCACTCTTAAAATAAGAAGAAATCCTAAATCCTAAGAGAGAGAGAGAAGATCTCCCTCTCAACTAAATCTAAATCATTGAAAAGTAAAATATGCGAGCTCTCTTTGAATGGGTGCATTCCCACACTTTATAACCTCTGGTCTATGCTGTCTGTACTTGGATCTGGGCCAAAAAGGGCTTCAGAATTCGCTGGGGGCGTATTCTATAAATTCTGATACGTGGCCTCTGTCACGCATCCGCGTGGGTCACGCGGTCGCGTCATTCGGAGCTTTTCCTTGCCACGCGGTCGCGTCAGTCATACGGCCGCGTCGCTGCTGATTCGTGCTTGGCACGCGATCGCGTCATCCATGCGATCGCGTGGATATCAGTTTCCTTGAAGCTCCGTTTTGCTTTCTCCTTCCATTTTAGTATGTTTCCTTTTCCATCCTTTAAGTCATTATGCCTTAGAAAATCTGAAACTACTCAACACATTGATCACGGCATCGAATGGAAATAAAGGTAATTAAAATAATTAATTTTTAAAGCTTAGGAAACATGTTTTTCTCAATATGACATAATAAGGAAGGGAAAGTAAAACCATGCAATTAATGTGAATAAGCAGGTGGAGGATTGAATGAATCACTCAAATTAAGCACAAATGAACTCATGAAATATGGGTTTATCAACCTCCCCACACTTAAACACTAGCATGTCCTCATGCTAAATCCAAGGTAAATAATTAAGGTTAAAGTGATAGAATGTCATGCAATGCAACCTAATTTAAATGCAACTACCTAAATGAATGATGCATCATGCAACTCTAATTTATTCACTCATATATAAAGCTTACATGTAGTCAAGTTAATTCACATTCTCAAGGAGTCATGTATATATATAGCCAACCCTTAAATAATAAAGCATTTTAGCAAATGATATGGGAAAGAAAACATTGTACAAACTTGCAAAACAATTAGTAAATTTAAGCATAGATATATGTTGATGAGTTATTGAACCCTCACTGGACTTTGTGTTTACTCTCTAGTCACTCAGTGTTTATTGGGTTTATTCACTCTATTTTTCTTTTTATTCTTAATTTCTATAGCTTTGTTTTTCATCTAACCAATCAATAATTATAGAATATAGTCATACCAAAAAGTCATGAGGTCTTTAATTGAGGTTGTAATGGGGTCAAGGTAAAGGTAATGATTTATGTATAGGGTCAAAGTGAGCTAATAAGTGAATCCTTAATTAGACTAAAAAGGCTCAAGGGGGCTAACAAGGGTGATGTAAAAGGTAGGCTAATTTGGGGTAAGTGAGCTAAAATCAAATGATGGCCTCAATCATTCTTTTGGTATGTATCTATTCTATATTCTATAATTGGACATATAGATTAAAGCAAAGTAAAGAACATCAGAATAAAAAGAAATGAAACACACAGAAATGAAATTATGGTTTGAATACAACCATACAATTTAAGCTCAAGACTCACAGGCTGTGTGTTCTCTAACTCAAGCATCATATATCATTTATATATTGTATGCAGGTTTAGTTAAAAGTTCCCATTATTCTCATAAAAAAAATTATTTAGGGTAGCTTTTAAAGTTTTAATGTTCCTCCTTGATGAAATGTTGTCAGCTTAACTACATCATGTAATGCTATATACAAGGTTTATGGATTTAAATCTGATATATTCAATTTCCTAGCTTACTTCCTTTTTATATTTTTCAATTTTAAACTATACTATCTTTTGCTAAAAAGGGTAAACTATACTAATTAATCCACTAATAAATCAGAATTACAAACTAAACTAAATAACTAAAATAAACTAAATGGCTAAAATATGAACTAAAGATGCAAAATACAGAAAATAGAATAAAAATACATAAAAGCAATGTATAAGTACTCAGAAAATAACAGTAAAAAGAAAAATACAGAAAAATATCCAAAATAAAAGAAAAAGTATGTAGTGGTTCACCAAAATAAACGCCAGAGATGGCGACCTCCCCACACTAAAAAGGAAGCATCGTCCCCGATGCTCAATCAAGCCGGGTGTGAAGGAGTGTTATCACTAGGAGGGATGGTAGCTGGAGTCTCAGTGGTGGTGGTGGGCTGAGGGTCTGGCTGCTGTGGAGGAGGTGCTGACTGGATCGGGATCTCAAGATCTGCAGCCTCAATCTGATGTGGGATCTCTGCCTGTGGTGCGGCTGGTGCTGCCTCCTGGGGATGGGTGTCTGCCTCGGGCGCATCCGCCTCCTCCTCAGATGCCTCGGACGGTGTGTCGGGCTCGGAGGGGATGTCACCAGATCGTATCATCAGCTTTAGGTGCTCATAGCGCCGCTTGTTGCGACGCTCTATCTGGTCAAGTCGTCGGAACAAGCGGTGCACCAGATGATAGATGGGCTCTGTGGCAGGTGGAGGTGCAGTGGTGGTAGCAGGGGTAGGTGGTGCAGCAGTGGAGGAAGAGGGTCCAGCAGACGGTGGGGCTGACTCATCAGTAGCAGTGAATGGTGGTGGTCTGTGGCCCAAGGCTAAGAAGTTCCGGTTGTGCGGAATGATCTTCCTGCAATCCGCCACTGGTGGTCTCTCATCGGCAGCCTCCTATGGCATGTCAGCTCGACGGCCAAGCTGAGTAACTAGATATGGAAAGGGGAGGGTGCCTCGTACGTGGACCCTGGCCATATAATGCCGAATGAAACGTGGCAGATAAAGGTCCTTACCCTCCAGCACACACCAAAGGAGGGTGATCATAGCAGCCGGGATCTCCGTCTCGTGAGTACTCAGCATCACATAATTACTCAAGATCTGATGCCATAACCGAGCCTTATCGTTTAAGTATGCTCTCTTGATCCCTCTAGGCATGGTAGTGTCCTAACCCATCTCCCAAGGGACTATCGGGTCGAGAGCTATCCGTGCCTTTACAGCATCCCAATCAAACTGCATCTGACGCATGTCCTCCTCAGCCTTTGAATAACCATCAGGCTGATCGGACTTAGCTGGGAGCCGGAGAATGTCCTCTAAGGCCTCTTCAGTGACCAGAATTTATTTTCCTCTCAGGTTCACTGCATCTAGGGTAGTGAGATAGTAGTTGCAGTAGAATTCCCGTACCCAAGATGAATTGATCTCTGTCAGTGTTCTTTCCAGAAAGAACCAGCCCCTTTGCTTGATTTGCTCAGTGGTGTACTGCTGGAGTGCTTCTGGAATCTTCAGAGTTCGCTCCATGTATAGATTTCTGGAGTTTGCAAAAGCCGGGTACTTCAGCTCACAGTACCAGTTTGCAAATTTTATAGGGTCATTCGCAGGGAGCAGCTGGTCAGCTTTTTCCTGCTGTGTGAAGTTCTTCTCCCGCCATGAAGAATCGTGCATTAGAGCAATGATGGACTGGGAGGAATCTCCTCTCTTGCGCTTGCCAGTAGCCTTGCTTTTTCCTTTCCTTTGTGAGGCAGACATCCTGAAAAACAGAAAACCAGGATATGGATAAAATAGGAAAGCAAATAGGCAATTAAATAAAGCAAACTCAAAGCGGCAAGGGAGAAATAGAATAAGGAAAATGAGTAAATGAAATGTGATTGAATTTATGTTAAATGGAAAAATAACAATATGCCATGGTTAGAAAGTTAGAGGAAAGTGAAAATAAACAGAAAAGAGATCAAAAAGGTTAGTATGATTAGAATTTGAAAAAGAAATTAGTAAATTAAAATTAGTGAGTTAGTAAAGTGCGGGTTAAAGTAAGTGGCATAGAAAAATTCCATATAACAAGGATTCACAGGTAAGAATAGAAGTACTCATAATCGAACAAGGAAAACAGGGTGATGCTGATTCGAATAAAAATAAAGAAAGCAAAAATTGGAATCAGTGAATCACAAATGCAATTTATGAACCAGGAAATCAAAGAGGATAAGAAAGTCTGCCATAACATTAATGAAATGGTTTGGGTAAGGCAGAGTAAAACCGACTTTAGAAAAGCCAAACCAAACAAGAATGAAAATAATTTACAAAAAATTTGGGCAGCATTCCAACTAAAATTAGATTATCCCGGAAAATAAACAGCAATCATAGCAGCTCATATGAATTAAAAACTTGCTGCAGTTACCAATAATGAATAGAAACAGGAAAATTTAGAGTAACAAACAGCAATTGCAAGAAATCATAGCATATGAACGAGGTCACAGGAACAGCAGAGTTGCAGTTATGATAAAACATAAACAGGAACAGTGCAAGTAAACAGACCTAGATCCACTAACCAGAGCCTAAGCTACCTAACAACCTAAAAATCTACTACAGCATGCGTATCTATCTATCCTAATAATGAACAGAAACGGAAAAAAATTACAGAAAAATGACGAACGGATAAAAGGGGATTGCGTTTTGCGGAACCTGGTAGGCGGGAGGGTGGAATGGGGAAGAAGGTGGCTGCGGCGGCGTCCGGCGTGGTGACGGGGCACGGTGTCGCGGTGGCGGCTGAGGGGGCAGTGGCAGAGGGAGGGTTTAGGGTTAGTGATAGGAGAAGGGGGGTTTGCAGGTGGGTGGCGGAGAGAGGGGAGGCGCTGCTGGATGGCTGGCGGTGGGGGGCGGTGGTCGCGGAGGACAGTGGTGGAGAGGGGAGGAGAAGGGATGAAGGGAGAAGAAGGGAGGGGAGGGGGTTGCGGCGGCGGCGTCTGGGTGGTGGCGCGGTGGCGGCTGGATGGTGTTGGGTGGTGATTGGAGGGAGAGGGAGCAGAGAGGGAGAAAAGGGTTGGGAGTGGGAGCTGTGCGACTGATAGGGTTCGCGTGGCTGGGGGGGTTATACTTTCGAATCCACGCGGTCGCGTGGTTGGGGTGAAAATGGGAGTGATGTGATCGCGTGGGCGGCGCGATCGCATGAGAGGGGGGAAAGAGGGGTGACGCGATCGCGTGGGTTGCGCGATCGCGTCGCTGGAATTCGTGCGAAACGCACGACTCCAACGCCATTTTAGCGCAACTCTCTGTCTCCTTTTGGGGTGATGTGCAATCCATGCGACGCGATCGCGTCGCTCACGCGGTCACGTGGGATTGGTATTGTGTAAGTGACGCGATCGCCTGGGGCATGCGATCGCGTGGGCCAATTTGTGCGAAACGCACAAGGGCCGCACGATTCCAACCTAACTTTCTGTTCGCTGGATCCTTACGCTGATATATATATCACGCGGCTGCGTGGGTCACGCGGTCGCGCGGGTGGTGTTTTTTCGCAACATGAAGCGATCGCATGGGGCATGCGGTCGCGTCGTGCACCTTTTTATATATATATGCATGAAAAATGTAGAATGCAATGATTAACATGAATGCTATGCATGATTCCAGGTTTAATAAATTAAAATGAAAAAGGAAAAAATGAGAGCAATTAATAAGAAATAAATTGAAAAAGAAGCGACCATACCATGGTGGGTTGTCTCCCACCTAGCACTTTTAGTTAAAGTCCTTAAGTTGGACATTGGAGGAGTATCCTGTTATGGTGGCTTATGTTTAAATTCGTCTAAAAATCTCCACCAGTGTTTGGAATGCCAATAGCCTCCGGGGTCCCAAACCAAGCATGCAAAGCTTCTGAGCAGCTCCAAACAGATTTTCAGGCTCCCGGGACTACGAATGTCAGAATAGAGTCCAGGATTTCAAGCCTTGCTTTTAAATCCGCCTCCCTCTTGATCTGCATGTTTCCATTCGGGCGGGTTAAAAAGTAGAATCTCACCTTGGTGACCAAACGTTTTCCGTGATCCATGTAATTGAGCATGATACCAATCTGTGTACTTTAAGGTGAAGCGTGGAACCTTATTGAACCTTGTGGAAGATTCTTCGATCTCAGAGAATTCACTTGCGGATGCAAGTTCATCACTAAGAGAGCTAGACTTGTGACTATCATCATCAAGGGAATTTGTTTCTTGGATTATTCCGTCTGATTCTTCATAAACGATTTTCCTTGGAGATTGTACAGTATCCTCCTTAGCATCAACTGTAGCATCCTGGACGGAGTTTTCCTCACTTCTGGATTCCCATGGAAGTTCAGCATCTCCTAGGTCTTCAACCAACTCTTCTTCTTGAACAATGACAGCTTCTTCTAATTGTTCTAGTACAAATTCATGCTCTGTCTTGTCCACTGGAGTTTCTGGCATTTCCTTCATGCTCTGCTCTTCATTGGGCTGTCCACATGGAGCTGTGGTTGATCCTTGTGTATTTGAGCGCCTAGAAGCCCATTGAATTAGTGCTTGCACCAGTTGTTGAATGGTTGTTTGAAATTTAATTACTGTTTCTCTTAGGCGATCCTCTGCTTCTTGGGTTGTTGGACTTGGACATGATACAAAGGAAAGTGGTGGTGATTGGGAGCGATTGGATTGGTATTGGGGTAAGGAAGGATCATATGGTGGCGAATGGTGAAGAGAAGCTTGTGAGTGTGGTGGTTCGAGGTTATATTGAAAGGATGGTTTACATGCACGGGGTGGGGCTTGTTGGTAGTTACAAGGTTGTCCACCATGTCTTTCAGCTGGGTATGCAATGTAGAATGGTCTTTGTCCAGGATATCTCGGAGGGTGTTGCTGCCAAAAGGGTTGATTAGATCCTCTTGGTTTCATCCATCCTTGATTGGTCTGACCTTGATGCACATTCCTACTGTAACTTCTATTTCCTTTAACAATATTAGAACCAAACTCAAAGCGAGAGGGGTGAGAGTTCATAGTAGCAAATAAAGTTAAAAAGGAAAAACAAAAATAAATAAACAAGTAAAAAGAGAAGCTTGTGAGTGTGGTGGTTCGAGGTTATGTTGAAAGGATGGTTTATATGCACGGGGTGGGGCTTGTTGGTAGTTACAAGGTTGTCCACCACGTCTTTCAGCTGGGTATGCACTGTAGAATGGTCTTTGTCCAGGATATCTCAGAGCGTGTTGCTGCCAAAAGGGTTAATTAGATCCTCCTGGTTCCATCCATCCTTGATTGGTCTGACCTTGATGCACATTCTTGTTGTAACTTCTATTTCCCTTAACAACATTAGAACCAAACTCAAAGCGAGAGGGGTGAGAGTTCATAGTAGCAAATAAAGATAAAAGGGAAAAACAAAAATAAATAAGCAAGCAAAAGAAAAAATATTTACAATAACCAATAATAAGGCACACATTAGCAGTTCCCCGGCAACGGCGCCATTTTGACGAGAGAAACTTTTGCGTGGTCTAGAAATTTGCGGATAAATCCTCGTTGCAAGTATAGCTTCTAAACCAACAAAAGTCCTTTCATACAAACATTTTGGGTGTCACAAGTAACAAACTCCTTTAAAAATTGTTAACCGAGTATTCAAACCTCGGATCGTCTTCTCAAGGAACTGCGAGGAAGTATGTTCTTATTATTGGCTATAAAGGTTGTAATCGGGGTTTAGAAGATGAGAAGCAAGTAATCTGAATGACAGGTAAAGTAAATGGCAATTAAAAATAAATAAATACTGTAAAGCAAACTTTTGGCAAGGTAAGAGAAGTTGGAGGTCCAACGTAGTTATCTCTCTCAACTATAATGAAAGTTGAATCTAAACTCCACTTGATCAACCTGTACTAGGGCAAAAGAAAGTCAAGGGACTAATTAAATTGACCTTTGAATCCTATTTATTTCCTAAGAAAAGGTTGGGATTACTTAAGTTCAGCTCAATTAGCAAGATAACGATTATCAATTATGTTGAGTTTAATAACTGTTGAGATACTGAATTCTTAACCAGGACCAAAAGGGGAAAAAGTAAAATTGCTGGAATAATAAAAATATCCTTAGATGGGAAGCAATGGTAACTTAAATCAAAGAGAACAATCATAAACTGAAAATACCTCAATTATCATTAATTCAAATAACAGTCTGCAACATGGGAGAAATTCATAAATTCAAATATAAAGGAAAATAGCCAACTCAGACACTGGAATAAATAAATAAAGTGAAAGAGAAGTTTAAAATAAAGAAATATAAAACCTGGATTGAGAGTCACTCTTAAAATAAGAAGAAATCCTAAATCCTAAGAGAGAGAGAGAGAGAAGATCTCCCTCTCAACTAAATCTAAATCATTGAAAAGTAAAATATGCGAGCTCTCTTTGAATGGGTGCATTCCCACACTTTATAACCTCTGGTCTATGCTGTTTGTACTTGGATCTGGGCCAAAAAGGGCTTCAGAATTCGCTGGGGGCGTATTCTGTAAATTCTGATACGTGGCCTCTATCACGCGTCCGCGTGGGTCACGCGGTCGCGTCATTCGGAGCTTTTCCTTGCCACGCGGTCGCGTCAGTCATGCGACCGCATCATGTGCGTTTGCTTAAGGCGCGCGGTCACGTCAGTCATGCGGCCGCGTCGCTGCTGATTCATGCTTGGCACGCGATCGCGTCATCCATGCGATCACGTGGATATCAGTTTCCTTAAAGCTCCTTTTTGCTTTCTCCTTCCATTTTAGTATGTTTCCTTTTCCATCCTTTAAGTCATTCTGCCTTAGAAAATCTGAAACTACTCAACACACTGATCACGGCATCGAATGGAAATAAATGTAATTAAAATAATTAATTTTTAAAGCTTAGGAAACATGTTTTTCTCAATATGACATAATAAAGAAGGGAAAGTAAAACCATGCAATTAATGTGAATAAGCAGGTGGAGGATTGAATGAATCACTCAAATTAAGCACAAATGAACTCATGAAATATGGGTTTATCAGTAGTCTTCTGAGTCTAGGGTGAATCTCGTTCTCTATTTATCTATATATACTGTGAGACCAGCCAACGTCTGCACCCCGTTTGTATGCGCACTTTAGCCTAAATCCTGTGTACGAGACTCCTGTTGTGTCGCTACTTGATGGAGTACCAGTAGGACGTCATATGGAAATGTATGATCGTGCAGAGGAGTAGTAGACAACCTTCCATCTTTTGATAAAATTCGACTTGACTCGAGTTTTGAAGACCTAGAATGTACTTTCCCTCGCTTTAGTAGTTTAGAAGGACTAGGTGAGTATAGAGTCTAGGCTAGCCTAGGTGCCAGCTTAGGGACCTCTTGAACAGGTCAGGACCTGGGATGTTGTATGTATGTATATGTATATAGTTATTATCTAGCTATATCTAGGGGTGTTCTAACTAAAGGTCTATACTCTAACAAAGGCTGGATCACTGATGAGCGGATAATTTATACGCTTTTTGGCATTGTTTTTAGGTAGTTTTTAATATGTTTTAGTCACTTTTTATTATATTTTTTATTAGTTTTTAAATAAAAATTATATTTCTGGACTTTACTATGAGTTTGTGTGTTTTTCTATGATTTCAGATAATTTCTGGCTAAAATTGAGGGAGTTGAGTAAAAAATCTGATTCAGGCTGAAATAGGACTGCTGATGCTGTTGGATTCTGACCTCCCTGCACGCAAAATGGATTTTCTGGAGATACAGAAGTCTAAATGGCGCGCTCTTAATTGCGTTTGAAAGTAGACATCCAGGGCTTTCCAGCAATATATAATAGTCCATATTTTGCTCAAGGATAAACGATGTAAACTGGCGTTCAACGCCAGTTCCATGTTGTATTCTGGCGTTAAACGCCAGAAACAGGTTACAAGTTGGAGTTAAACGCCAGAAACAGGTTACAACCTGGCGTTTAACTCTGGAAACAGCCTAGGCACGTGTAAAGCTCAAGTCTCAGTCCCAGCACACACCAAGTGGGCCCCAGAAGTGGATTTCTGAACTATCTATCTTAGTTTACTCATTTCCAGTGCACTTGCTGGTTAGTGGTACGGAGTTGTGAAAAGTGTGAATCACAATTTCGTGCACCAAGTTTTTGGCGCCGTTGCAGGGGATTGTTCGAGTTTGGACAACTGACGGTTTATTTTGTTGCTTAGATTAGGAAAAATTTATCTTTTTAGTTTAGAGTCACTAAAATTGCGTCTTCTATTATTGTTTTTGGTTGAAATTTTCTTTTTAATCCTTATTTTCTCTTTTTTAATTTTTCGAAAATTTTTATAAACTAATAATTGAGTTTTTTCTGTTTGAGTTTAGTTTCTTATTTTAAGTTTGGTGTCAATTGCATGTTTTTATTTTCTTTTAAATTTTCGAATTTGTGTTCATTGTTCTTTCTTAATCTTCAAGTTGTTCTTGCTATTTTTCTTGTTTGATCTTTAGTTTTTCCTGTTCTGTCTATTTTCTTGTTTTTCTTGTGCTTTTTTCAAAATATCAGTTTTCAAAAATTTTTATTTATTAAATACCTTGTTAAAACACGTTAAATTTATAGCTCAATTGGCTAGAGTGTTGTGCTTATGTTCTTGGTAATTGGCTATCTCCCTTTTAAAATCTTTTTTTCAAAAATAATTTTTCTTTGATTAAATCGTGTGCCAAACTTTAAGTTTGGTGTTTTCTTGTTAATTTTTCTTTGGTTTTCGAAAATTTTATTTTGATTTTCTAAAAATTTTAAGTTTGGTGTTCTATCTTCATGTTCTTGTTATTCTTGTGAGTCTTCAAAGTGTTCTTGAGTCTTTCTTGTGTTTTGATCTTAAAATTTTTAAGTTTGGTGTTCCTTGGTGTTTTTCCTCAAAATTTTCGAAAATAAGGAGCATTAGATCTAAAAAATTTTTAAGTTTTGTGTCTTTTTATTGTTTTTCTCTTTCTTCATTAAATTCAAAAATATTTTCCCTTTTTATTCTAATTGATTTTTGAAATTTTCCTTTAAAAATTCAGATTTTTATTTTAAAATTTCTATTTTATCTTATCTTAGTTTTAAAAATTTCAAAATTCAAATTTTTTTTCAAAAAAATCATATCTTTTTCAAAATTTTATCTTATCTTATTTCAAATTTCAAATTTCAACTTTCAAAATTTCAAAATTCAAATTTCAAAATTTAAAATTCAAAATCTAATTTTCAAATTTAAAAATCAAATCTTTTCAAAATTTAAATCTTTTTCAAATCCTTATCTTATATTGTTGACTTTTTCGAAAATTCAAATTCAATTTTCAAATTTCAACTTTCAAATTTCGAAATTTTTTAATTTAAATTTCTTATCTTCTCTTACCTAGCTTATCTTATCTTTTCTAATCTCAAATCTTAAAATCAAATCTTTTTCACATCTTTTCTTTTTATTTATTTTATTTTATTTTCTTACAAGTATCTTTAATTTTAAGACATATCTTTTTCAAAACATCCTAACGAATTTCTCTCTCTTCAATTTTTTTTTTGAAAATCCTCACCTACATCTTTTTTCAAATCTTTTTAATTAATTGATTTAGTTTTCAATTTTCTTTTATTTCTTTTTCTTCAAATTTTCGAAATTATAGTCAATTTTTCATTTATTTTATTTTATTTTAATTTCGGTTTTCAAAAAAAAAAATTATTTGCAATCCGCATCATCTCCCTTTCTCCATCATGGATCTAAGTAGAAATGAACAGTCCAGAAGGACTCTGGGATCATATGCTAATCCCACTACTGCTGCATATGGGAGTAGTATCTGTATACCTCCCATCAAAGCAGGCAGCTTTGAGCTGAATCCTCAGCTCATTGTCATGGTGCAGCAAAATTGCCAGTATTCCGGTCATCCACAGGAAGAACCTACTGAGTTTCTGGCACAATTCTTACAAATTGCTGACACAGTACGTGACAAGGAGGTAGATCAGGATGTATACAGACTATTACTATTTCCGTTTGCTGTAAAAGATCAAGCTAAAAGGTGGTTAAATAACCAACCCTCAGTAAGCATAAGGACGTGGAAACAGTTATCAGACAAATTCCTAAATCAATATTTCCCTCCAAAAAGGATGACACAGCTAAGGCTAGACATCCAAGGCTTTAAACAAGAGGATGATGAATCCCTTTATAATGCCTGGGAGAGGTACAAAGGGATGCTAAGGAAATGCCCCTCTGAAATATTTTCGGAGTGGGTGCAATTAGACATCTTCTACTATGGGCTTTGGGCTTACAGAAGGAGCTCAGATGTCCTTAGACCACTCAGCTGGTGGATCTATACACATGAGAAAAACTATTGAAGAGGCTCAAGAGCTTATTGATATAGTTGCCAGAAACCAGCATCTGTACATAAGTAATGGGTCCTCCATAAAAGAAGAAGCCAAAGCAGTGTCTACTGAACTTGGTCCTCCAGAACAAGTTGCTGAACTCAATCAACAATTTTGATTTCTAACAAAACAGCTAGCAAAATTCAAGGAGATGCTACAAGACACTAAAAATGCTAATAAAAATATGGAGGCACAATTGAATCAGACAAAACAGCAGTTATCAAAGCGGATAACAGAAGAGTGCCAGGCAGTTCAATTAAGAAGTGGGAAAACATTAAATACCTTGCTTCAGAGCAGCAGAAAGCCAAGGAAAGAACAACTGACAGAGGATGAGCAAAATATCATCCAAAATCCCTCTGAGGACAGTAAGAGCCTAGAGAGGAATGATTCTGGCGTTCAAACGCCAGAAACAGGCAAGGAGCTGGCGTTAAACGCCCAATGGAAGTTCAGTTCTGGTGTTCAAACGCCAGGAACAGGTAACAAGCTAGCGTCCAACGCCAATCAAGCTTCTAACCCTGGCATCCAAACGCCAGTGAAGGATCAGACACACACAAGTGCTGATAGCAACCCTTCTAAAAAGGCTCCTCCAACCACCTCTGTAGGAAATAAACCTGCAGCAACTAAGGTTGAGGAATACAAAGCCAAGATACCTTATCCTCAAAAACTCTGCCAGAAGGAGCAGGATAAGCAATTTGCCCGTTTTGCAGACTATCTCAGGACTCTTGAAATAAAGATTCCGTTTGCAGAGGCACTTGAGCAAATACCTTCTTATGCCAAGTTCATGAAAGAGATCTTGAGTCATAAGAAGGATTGGAGAGAAACTGAAAGAGTTCTCCTCACTGAAGAATGCAGTGCAGTCATTCTGAAAAGCTTCCCAGAAAAGCTTAAAGATCCCGGGAGCTTTATGATACCATGCATATTAGAGGGTGATTGCACCAAGACAGCTTTATGTGATCTTGGGGCAAGCATCAACCTAATACCTGCATCCACTATCAGAAAGCTTGGATTAACTGAAGAAGTTAAACCAACCGGATATGTCTCCAACTTGCTGATGGCTCCATTAAATACCCATCAGGCGTGATTGAAGACATGATTGTCAGGGTTGGGCCATTCGCCTTCCCCACTGACTTTGTAGTGCTGGAAATGGAGGAGCACAAGAGTGCTACTCTCATCCTAGGAAGACCTTTCCTAGCAACTAGATGAACTCTCATTGACGTCCAAAACGGGGAAGTAACCCTGAGAGTCAATGAGGATGAGTTTAAGTTGAATGCTGTCAAGGCCATGCAACATCCAGACACACCAAAAGACTGCATGAAAATTGATCTTATTGACTCCTTGGTAGAGGAGATCAACATGGCTGAGAGTCTCGAATCAGAGCTGGAAGACATCTTTAAAGATGTTCAGCCTGAAATCGCAAAACCTCTGAGCAATCTGCTAGCTGCTGACATGCCATTTGTGTTTGACACAGAGTGTCTGCAGGCGTTTGAAACCCTGAAAGCTAAGCTAGTCACAGCACCAATTATTTCTGCACCAGACTGGATATTACTATTCGAATTAATGTGTGATGCCAGTGACCATGCCATTGGTGCAGTATTGGGGTAGAGGTACGACAAGCTCCTGCATATCATTTATTATGCTAGCCATATTTTAAATGATGCCCAGAAAAATTACACAACTACAGAAAAGGAATTGCTTGCAGTGGTTTATGCCATTGACAAGTTTAGATCATACTTAGTAGGATCAAAAGTGATTGTGTACACTGACCATGCTGCTCTTAAATATCTACTTACAAAGCAGGATTTAAAACCCAGGCTCATAAGATGGGTGTTGCTTCTGCAAGAGTTTGATATAGAAATAAGAGATAGAAAAGGGACAGAAAACCAAGTGGCTGATCATCTGTCCCGGATAGAGCCAGTAGAAGGGGCGTCCTTTCTCTCTAATGAGATCTCTGAAACCTTTCCGGATGAGCATTTTTTCGCCATTCAGGAAACACCATGGTTTGTAGACATTGCAAACTATAAAGCTGCAAGGTTCATACCCAAGGAGTACAGCAGGCAACAAAAGAAAAAATTAATTACTGATGCAAAGTACTACTTGTGGGATGAACCCTATCTCTTTAAGAGATGTGCAGACGGAATAATCCGAAGGTGTGTGCCTAGAGAAGAAGCACATAAGATCTTATGGCATTGCCATGGGTCACAATATGGAGGCCACTTCGGAGGTGAGCGAACAGCCACCAAGGTCCTCCAATGTGGCTTCTACTGGCCTACCCTTTATAGAGACTCCCGAGAGTTTGTACGTAACTGTGACAGTTGCCAAAGAGCTGGTAATCTGCCTCATGGTTATGCCATGCCTCAACAAGGGATCTTAGAGATTGAGTTGTTTGATGTATGGGGTATTGACTTCATGGGGCCTTTCCTACCATCATACTCAAACACTTATATTCTGGTTGAAGTGGACTATGTATCCAAATGGGTAAAGGCCATTGCCACACCCACTAATGATACTAAGACAGTGCTGAAGTTCCTCTAGAAATATATCTTCAGCAGGTTTGGTGTCCCTAGAGTACTAATCAGTGATGGGGGCACCCACTTCTACAACAAACAGCTTTACTCTGCGATGGTCCAGTATGGAATTAGCCACAAGGTGGCAACTCTATATCATCCACAGACAAATGGGCAAGCTGAAGTCTCTAACAGAGAATTAAAAAGAATCCTGGAACAGACTGTAAGTACCCGTAGAAAGGATTGGGCAAGAAGCTTGGATGATGCTCTGTGGGCTTACAGAACAGCATTCAAGATTCCTATAGGGACCTCTCCATACCAGCTTGTGTATGGTAAGGCCTGTCATCTGCCCATGGAACTGGAGCACAAAGCCTACTGGGCAACCAGATTCCTAAACTTTGATACCAAATTAGCTGGAGAAAAAAGATTGTTCCAGCTGAATGAGCTAGAGGAATTCAGACTCACTGCTTTCGAAAACGCCAAGCTTTACAAAGAGAAAGCAAAAAGGTGGCATGACAGAAAGCTGTTATCTAGAGTCTTTGAACCAGGACAGAAGGTTCTGCTGTTTAACTCTAGGCTCAGGCTATTCCTCGGGAAACTAAAATCCCGGTGGAGGGGACCATATGTGATTACAAGTGTGTCACCATATGGCTATGTGGAGCTTCAAGACATTGATTCTAATAAGAATTTCATTGTTAATGGACAGAGAATCAAGCATTATCTTGAAGGCAATGTTGAGCAAGAATGCTCAAGGCTGAGGCTAGATTAAAAGCTCAGCAAGGTCCAGCTAAAGACATTAAAGAAGCACTTGTTGGGAGGCAACCCAATGTTATTTAATTATATTATTTATTTTCAATTGCTATTTTATGTTTTCTTTAGGTTGATGATCATGTGAAGTCACAAAAACTACTGAAAAATCAAAAACAGAATAAAAAACAGCACACCCTGGAGGAGGAGCACTCTGGCGTTTAAATGCCAAAAACAAGCATTTGTCTGGCATTTAACGCCAGAAACAAGCACCAAGCTGGCGTTTAACGCCAGAAACAAGCATCAACCTGGCGTTAAATGCCAGAAACAGGCTACATTTGGGCGTTTAACGCCAAAAACAAGCAGTAAGCTGGCGTTTAACGCCAGAAATGCATGCTAATGGAATTTTACACGCCTAATTGGAGCAGGGATGTTAAGTCCTTGACCCCACTGGATTTGTGGACCCCACAGGATCCCCACCTACTCCACCTCTTCTTCTCTACTCTTCCCACCTTTTCATAACACTCTTCCCCAAATACCCTTCACCAATCACCTCCATTACTCCTCCAAAACCATCATATAACCCACCTACACCTACCCACTCAAATTCAAACCATTCACACACCTCCATCTCCTCTATTTTCTTCTTCTTCAACTCACTTCTTTCTTCTTTTGCTCAAGGACGAGCAAACCTTCTAAGTTTGGTATGGTAAAAGCATTGCTTTTTGTTTTCCATAACCATTTATGGCACCTAAGGCCAGAGAAACCTCTAGAAAGAGGAAAGGGAAGACAAAAGCTTCCACCTCTGAGTCATGGGAGATGGAAAGATTCATCTCAAGGGTCCATAGCTCAGTAGTAAAGCATTTGACTGCACAACAAGAGAGCCCACTCATGGACCTCAACAAGAGCATGAGGAATTCCCTCACCAAGAAATCCCTGAGATGCTTCAAGGGATACATTTTTCTTCACACAACTATTGGGAGCAACTAAGGATAGGAGCACCAAGATCACTAGGGATGAAGCAACAAAGGCAAGGAAGAGACATAGAGGAGCTCAAGAGCACCATTGGTTCTTCAAGAAGAGGAAGACACCAACCTCACTAAGGTGGACCCGTTCCTTAATCTCTTTGTCTATTTATTTTTCTTTGTTTCTCGTTTACTATGCTTTATGTTTACGTTTGTGTCTTATTACAGGATCATTAGTATTTAAGTGTCTATGTTTTAAAGTTATGAATGTCCTATGAATCCATCACCTTTCTTAAATGAAAAATGTTTTCTGAAAAAGAAAAAGAAGTACATGAATTTCGAATTTTAAAATAGTTTAATTATTTTGATGTGGTGGCAATACTTTTTGTTTTCTGAATGAATGCTTGAACAGTGCATATGTCTTTTGAATTTGTTGTTTATGAATGTTAAAATTGTTGGCTCTTGAAAGAATGATGAAAAAGGAGAAATGTTATTTGATAATCTGAAAAATCATAAAAATGATTCTTGAAGCAAGAAAAAGCAGTGAAGAACAAAGCTTGCAAAAAAAAAAAGATGCGAAAAAAAAAGAAAAAAAAAAAGAGAGCAAGAAAAAGAAAAAGCAAGCAGAAAAAGCCAAAAGCTCTTTAAACCAAAAGGCAAGAGCAAAAAGCCAATAGCCCTTAAAATCAAAAGGCAAGGGTAATAAAAAGGATCCAAGGCTTTGAGCATCAGTGGATAGGAGGGCCTAAAAGAATAAAATCCTGGCTTAAGCGGCTAAACCAAACTGTCCCTAACCATGTGCTTGTGGCATGAAGGTG
>NC_029791.2:48930274-48987786 GCF_000816755.2 Arachis ipaensis | reverse complement strand
AGCGGCTAAACCAAGCTGTCCCTAACCATGTGCTTGTGGCGTGAAGGTGTTAAGTGAAAACTTGAGACTGAGCGGTTAAAGTCGAGGTCCAAAGCAAAAACAGAGTGTGCTTAAGAACCCTGGACACCTCTAATTGGGGACTTTAGCAAAGCTGAGTCACAATCTGAAAAGGTTCACCCAGTTATGTGTCTGTGCCATGTATGTATCCGGTGGTAATACTGGAAAACGGAGTGCTTAGGACCACGGCCAAGACTCATAAAGTAGCTATGTTCAAGAATCAACATACTGAACTAGGAGAATCAATAACACTATCTGAATTCTGAGTTCTTATAGATACCAATCATTCTGAACTTCAAAGGATAAAGTGAGATGCCAAAATTGTTCAGAAGCAAAAAGCTAATAGCCCCGCTCATCTAATTAAGATTGATCTTCATAGATGTTTTTGGAATTCATTGTATATTCTCTTCTTTTTATCCTACTTTGTTTTTAGTTGCTTGGGGACAAGCAACAATTTAAGTTTGGTGTTGTGATGAGCGGATAATTTATACGCTTTTTGGCATTGTTTTTAGGTAATTTTTAATATATTTTAGTCACTTTTTATTTTTTTATTAGTTTTTAAATAAAAATTATATTTCTGGACTTTACTATGAGTTTGTGTGTTTTTCTGTGATTTCAAGTAATTTCTGGCTGAAATTGAGGGAGCTGAGCAAAAAATCTGATTCAGGCTGAAAAAGGACAGCTGATGCTGTTGGATTCTGACCTCTCTGCACTCAAAATAGATTTTCTGGAGCTACAAGGGTCCAAATAGCGCTCTCTCGATTGCGTTGGAAGGTAGACATACAGGGCTTTCCAGCAATATATAATAGTCCACACTTTGCTCAAGGATAAACGATGTAAACTGGCGTTCAACGCCAGTTCCATGTTGCATTCTGGCGTTAAACGCCAGAAACAGGTTACAAGTTGGAGTTAAACGCCAGAAACAGGTTACGTAAACCTTGTCTGTGGTATTTCGAGTAGGATTCAGGGATTGAATGACTGTGACAAGCTTCAAACTCACAAGAGTTGGGCGTAGTGACAGACGCAAAAGGATCAATGGATCCTATTCCAGCATGAGTGAGAACCGACAGATGATTAGCCGTGCGGTGACAGCGCACCTGGACCATTTTCACTGAGAGGACGGATGGTAGCCATTGACAACAGTGATCCACCAACACACAGCTTGCCATAGGAGGAACCTTGCGTGCGTAAAGAAGAAGACAGGGGAAAAGCAGACATTCATAAGACAAAGCATCTCCAAGACTCCAACATATTCTCCATTACTGCATGACAAGTATTTATTTCATGCTCTTTTATTTTTCGCAATTCAGACTGATAATAATAATTAATCTCCTGACTAAGATTTACAAGATAACCATAGATTGCTTCAAGCCAACAATCTCCATGGGATTGACCCTTACTCACATAAGGTATTACTTGGACGACCCAGTGCACTTGCTGGTTAGTGGTACGAAGTTGTGAAAAGTGTGAATCACAATTTTGTGCACCAATCACTAAATGTTGCTAGCTACTTGTGATGTATTTATGTGTGGTTGTTTATAATTGTTTTATCTGTTATCACTTGTGAATTGATTATGAGTGATTCCGTCTATTAATCCAAACGTTTTCAAAAAAAAATACACCTCGCAAATTAACTACGCTTTTAACAACGAATCAGGCTCATATGATAAATAATAGATAATAATTAGGAAGACAAATTGGTAGCGCTCAGTTTCCAGTATGATCTAGACATATTGAAAATTGGGTCTTTACATCACTCTTGTGAGTTTTATTACTTGATACGACCTAGTGCACTTGCCGGTAGTTATTAACGAAGAAGAAATTTGTTTCGTTATTGAGTTTTTGGCGCCGTTGCCGGGGATTAATTGTGATTAACAAACTACCGGTTGATTGATTATCTAGATTAGGAATTTTTTTTTGTTTTTGTCATTTACTTTATATTTTTTATTTCTCTTTTCTTATTGCAAGTGTTTGTGTTATTGCCTCACTAAGAATTCCTTATTTGTGACATAAGAAATTTCAATTTCTCTTGGTAATTGTGATGTTTGATACAAGAGCATTTTCAAATTAAAATGCAGTTTACCTCACATTTTGATCAATCATATTACATGGGATATCTCCCACCACCACAAAATGATTCATGTCATTATCCTTATGGGGTTGGGGACGAGATTTT
This sequence comes from Arachis ipaensis, assembly GCF_000816755.2. NCBI lineage: Eukaryota > Viridiplantae > Streptophyta > Magnoliopsida > Fabales > Fabaceae > Arachis > Arachis ipaensis. Next base: position 48,985,553 of record NC_029791.2, on the reverse strand, counting down.
TATGCTCCATACCCCATTCATCAAGAACCATCATCCCTTAATTGTCCAACCTATGCACTTCCACAAAATCCTCAAAAAACTTTTCTAGCATTTAGAATAGAGGAACTCTCCAAGAGATATTTCTTCATTGCCCAACTCTGTGAGTTCTTAAGGCAAAATGTGAGAGAGGTGATTAAAGATATGGAAGCCTTAATGAGGAGTCAAGAAGAACAAATGAGACAATTGGCACAATATTTTGTGGATGAACCAACCAATATCTTGTCTAAATATGAGGAATTGGTAGAGCAAGAGAAAGAGACCTTTGTACCAAGTGAGCCATCATTCCAAGAAGTTTTTGATGAAGAGGACACTCCAACCATCACACAATACCCAAGTTTTGAAAACAAGGAAGTGAAGGCAATCAATGAAAACACTCAAAGAAGGATTGTGACCAAGAAACCAAAGATAACATCAATAAAAAAGAGAAGGTCAACAAAAAGCAATCCAAACCCCACCCCAACAAGCAACTAATAAAAACAAAAGAAGGCTTGTTAGGAGGCAACCAAATCTAGGGGCATCAATTTTCTCTTCTTCTCCCTCGAAGTCATTTCTCTTAACCAATTGGAAGAAGAGGAAGAAAATTCACGAACCAACATGTCAAGCTAATGACACTAAAAGAGCGCTTGTTGGGAGGCAACCCAACTTTTGGTAAGAATTTCTTGCTTTACTTAGTTTTAATTTCAGATAAATTGGCATGAGATTGCATAGAATAAGTTTGGTGTTGTCATGCAATAATTTGATTTTCAATCTTTACTAGGTACTTGCATCAATTTAAAACGAAAGTATCACATTAAGTTTGGTGTGGCCACTTACCTTTCATGTAATGTACCATGCACAACCCACTTATTAATGCAATCACATTGTCTCTTTTCTTTGTGCCTTGATTATTATCTTTAATTTTGCGTGCTTAAACACATGCATTAATTACATCTCTTCTTGAAGACATTCATGATTAATCATAAATTCCATCACTACTATTTTACTTGTTGCTTGAGGACAAGCAATCATTCTAAGTTTGGTGTTGGGGAAGGAAGGAATAGGAGGAAAATGACATCAACAAAGATGAAGATCTACAAGGTGGTTAAGTTTCTTTTTCACTTATTTATTTTCTATACTTTCAATTGCATGATTGTCTTCCATTTTTTTTATATGCATGTGTATTCTTGTGAATAAGCATAGCTTGATATTTGAATTGTAACATGTTGCTATGATATTATAACTACCATCTTAAATTTTGTGAGTCAAAGTAATTAAGTATCATGATCATAAACAAACAAGGTAATTAAAGAAGAACCTAGCATGAGCATATAAGTATTGGAAGGCTAGCATGACTATTACTGCTCAATTGCATTTGAATTTGTTTAATTGAAGTTTTCATCTAGGACATTTTATGAAATTTTTGAAATCATGAAAATCTTGAAGAAGCAAATGCAAATAAGGCAATAAAAGAAAAGGGAAAGAATGAGAAAGATGAAGGCTCTGAGTACCAATGACAATTCATTTGTTAAGTAATTGTGGTGTTTATGTATCAAGCAAAAATCTTGAAAACAAAACACTTAGAGTCAAGGCTAGGCTCAAGTGCAAAGCACTCCCTCAAAGCTCAAGGCTCTGAGCATCAATGATTAGATAGTAAAGAAAAGAAATAAATGAGCTAAAAGAGTCCTCTAATTAAATGCTTGTGGTGCTTATGTATCAAGTGATAATACTTGAAAATAAAGCATTTAGAGTCAAAGCTTTCAACAAATGGTGCAAAGCACCCAAGAAGCTAAGAAAAGAAAAAAATGAAAAGCTTGTTTCAAGGAAGGAATATAAAGAAAAGATTTCATAAAATGAGCTAGATAGAAGCATCAATCATTTGAATTTCTTTTGTGATTGTAGCATGCATAAGAAACTAGCCAACCATGAACATAAAAATTACTACTCTTCTCACCTTGGTTTGTCAAAATGTATTGCATGATTCTTTGTTTGCTTGAGGACAAGCAAAGTTTAAGTTTGGTGTTGTGATGCATGTGCATCATGTTATGTTTTTCTATGCTTTTTCATATAAAAAATCAATTATTAATTGTAGGAGTGTTTTGGTGATTAAATTGAATATTGCTTTAATTGCTTGAGTTAATGAATTTTGTAGGAAATGATAGAAAAAGAAGCAATAAAAGCACTAATAGAGGAAGCACACTCCCAAGGTGGCAAAAGAGTTGGAAACAAACTCAAAGAGAAGCAAAGAGGATTTGCAACCCTGACCTCTTCACACTCCAACATAAATAACTCGAGCTACAAAGATCCAAATGCAGTGATCTCAGTGCCATTGGAAAGTAGACTACCAAAGCCTTCCAACCATATATAAAACTTTGTAGTGGACACTGGATTTGAGGGTACAAATTGCTATTCTTTCAGCACTACATACTCGGTGTGCGGCTAGGCGTGCCTGGGCGTGGCACGCTGGGCCAAATTTCCTGCAATCACGCTAGAATGACCTCTGCACCTTCGAAAGATCATAACCTGGGCTAGAGAGGTCCAAATGACATGCTTCTAGCATTTCTAGAAAGCTAATTTCCAGAGCTTTCCAATGATATATAATAGTTTATGATGGACATGCAGTTTGGAGCCACGAATGATCCCTCTTTCAACATTGCAAGATTGCCAAAGCCCAAATTGTCACCAAAGTGCCACTTCAATAACACTCCACATTGGGCCACTTTTAATACTCCAATTTCTTCATTTATTCTTCAATGTTTCAAGCCTCTAAGAAGAGAATTTAAATTTCACAAGCCCAAGTCAAGCCACAATTAACAATCAATCAAGTCCACAAGAATCATCTAGAAGTAGTTAGGAAATTTGCATTTGATTGTAATTTCATTTGAATTTGTAATTTAGGTAGCTTATAAATAGGACCTTAGATTCATCATTTTACACACACCATGGAGGGTTGGAGGTGACTCCACTCCCCTTTCACTCTCATTCTTTTCTCTTTTTCCATTTTTTTTATATACACTTTTGTAAATATTTAGTTTTGAGCTTCTAATTTCTAACATTGGAAAATAGAGCTCTATTGCTATTTGATGGATTAGTTTGTTTTTATTCTTCTTCTTCTCTTCATCTCTCTTTGATTTACTAGAAAGAATTTCGTTCTTCATTCTATCATTCAATCATCTTGGGAAAGAGATTGAATGAACTTCGGTTTTAAGTGAACCTTGGAAGAGGAATCATAAAACTATGCTTAAAATTCTTTCTCACATTGAGTGGATTTGGGTTTTGGAATTAGATAATTGTGACGCTAGATCTACCCATTACTTAGATCCATGAGGATGTGTGGTATAATTAGGGACCATTCTTCATCTCTTTTCATGAGCGATTAGACCAAGGAATTGGCTATTGATCATTTTGGAGAGATTAAATCACCAAGGAATTGGGATTTGATCACTCATAATTTCCAAGAGGTCAATGAGTTGCATGATTGAAGAGGAGATGAAAAATAATAATCTTGAGAATGCAATATCTCTTGATCCCAATATTAATTTCATTCTTAATTCTTGTTATTTACTTCTTGTCTTTAATTCTTGTCATTTACTTATGCACATTTATAGTTTTATTTACTTTTGTACATTTATGCCTTCCAAATGTTTGTAGAAATGCTTCATTTGGTTTTACTTTCTTACACTTTATTTTCTTGTACTTTCCATTCCTTGCAATTTACATTCTTGCACTTTAATTTTCAGCACTTTACATTCTTATCATTTACTTTCTTGTTCTTTATTGCTTTCATTTAATTTCAAGTCATTTAAATTTCTTGTTGCTTATTATCACAATTATGACTGTCTAACTAGAATAATTAATCAACTATTACTTGCTTAATCTGTTAATCCTCGTGGGATCGACCTCACTCTTGTGAGTTTTATTACTTGATATGACCTAGTGCACTTACCGGTAATTATTAACGAAGAAGAAGTTTTTTTCGTTATCAACAATCCAATCACCAAGGAGAGTATGGAGAGCACCAGGGGACCAGGACCTGACAAGACTCAGCAACCAGTCGACCCTCCTAAGAGGAAGACGCATGAGCCACCTCAAGAGCAGAGCACCCCTCCAATTGAATATTGGACTAAACTGGCAGCATCCATCAAACAGTTGCAATCCACTATGGATCGGTTAAGAAAGGAACAAAAGAACCAGTCTTGTATGCTACAGAAGCTAGTGGAAGAACATGAGAGGCAGGTGCAAGCATTAGAAGAGCAGAAGTGCCAGAAAGTAGTTTCTGAAGAAGGCAAGAACCACCATGATTAAGGTGGTTGAGTTTCATCCCTATCATGTGCCTATTTTAATTCCTATTTCTAATATCTAAGATCACATGATCACTAGGAGGATTTTTATTTTTCATTTTTAGTTTATTTTCCAGTAATTAATTTTTAATTTCCATCAAGTAAGTATGAGATATTCCACTTGTCATTTCATTAAATTTAAATAAAATTTTGTTTCCTTTTAAGAAGCGGTAAAATACAAAATTTCTTGAGTTGATTATACAACATTCATTATAATCCAAAAGTGGTGGCATTGCATTTACTCTCTGAATATATGAATTAATTGTGCATAATGGTCTTGAAGTTGAGAGCATTAGCTCTTGGAGGAATAGTGAATCTAGAAAAATATTATTGGTTATCAGAAAAATTCAAATTATTTATATTCTTGAAGCAAGAGGAACAACATTCCTAAAAAAAAGGAAGAAGAAGAAGAAAAAAAAAAGGGATCCAAGGCTTTGAGTATCAATGATTAGGAGGGTTAAAAAGTATCCTAAAAAGCACAAATGAGCTGCTATCCCTAACTAAATGCTTGTGGTGTGAAGGTATCAGTGTCATGTGGAAAGCTTGAGACTGAGCAGTTAAAGTTCCGATCCAAAGCAAAAGAGTACGCTTAAGAACTCTGGGCACCACTGTTTGGGAATTTAAGAAAAGCTAAGTTCGAATCCTAACGATTCCCCAGTCAAGTGCCTATGGCGGTTATGTATCCTGTGGTAATACGGGAAAACATAATACTTAGAGTCACGGTTAGGCTAAAAAAGGTGCAAAGCACCAAAAAGGAAGCTGTGTTTAAGAATAAGGAAGGGCTTAAAGAAGAGAACCAATAATATCATCCAGATTTCAATCCTGAGAGATGCCAATGCCTCTGAACTTCAAAGAAAAGTGAGATGCCAAAACTGTTTAGAAGTAAAGAACTATTAGCTCCACTCAGAAATTGGAACTGAGCTTCATTAAAAACTTTGAGACTTGTTGTATTCTTCCCTCCTTTTTAGTCCTACCTATTTTTGGTTGCTTGAGGACAAGCAACAATTTAAGTTTGGTGTTCTAATGAGCGGATATTTTGTACGCTTTTTGATGTTATTTTCATAGTGTTTTTAGTATGTTTTGTTAAGTTTTACTATGTTTTAATAGGTTTTAATGAAAAAATCACTTTTTGGATTCTGCTTTAAGCTTTTATGTTTTTCTATGATTTTAGGTGAATTTTGAGTGAATTTGGCAGAGTAGGCAAGGAAAGCATAGCAGATGCTGTCAGAGTCTGACCTCCGTGCATTCAAACGAGCATTTCTGGAGCTACAGAGGTCCAAATAACGCATTCTCAATGGAATTGGAAAGCTAACTTCCAGGGCTTTCCAGGGCGTTGAACACCTAAACTACTCCCTAGTGGGTGTTCAACACCCCAAGAGGACCAAGGCTGGCGATGAAATCTAAAACCTGGCATTCAACACCACAAAGGGGGCAAGGACGCAGCACACTCACCCCCTAGTGGGCGTTTAACACCCAATTCTTCAAGTTAGACGCCAAGCTCAACTCAAACACTCACCAAGTGGGCCCAGAACTGGATTTTTGCACCTTTAGCTTAGCTTATTTCATTTTTGTAATTTCCAATTATTATTAATGTCTCTTTAGGCTTAGGTTAATATATATAGAAAGAAGATCACTCTTGATAAGGATCTTCACCACCACTTTCGAACATTACATATTATTCTCTGTATAGTATGAGCAACTAAACCTCCTAAGTTAGGGTTAGGAGCTCTGCTGATTTCTATAGATTAATGAAATTACTTTTCTACTTCAATCTATGTTTGATTCTATTCTATGATCCATTGTCATTCTTCATCCTTATGAATGTCGATTCTACATGAGTTCCTTACGAGTCCTGACCTAGATAGTATTGAGCTATAGCTTGAGGATGCATCATGGGTTCCAACAAGTTATCTGGGTTAATTGAGGTATGTGACATAAAACCTCGTTAGTCAAGGGTAATTGAGGTTCTTGTGGGTCTAAGGGTTAGAACCATAAGAGCATCAGTCTCTGATCTGGAAGATCCGACCTTGTCTGTGGCATTTTGAGTAGGATCAAAAAAGAGATTGAATTGCACGTGCTTCACCCTCTCCCAGATTGATCTACTTCGTTCGGATGTTTGGTTTGGACCTGAGGAGATTAATGACCACCATCAATAGCTTAATCACTTACAACCTTGCCATTGAAGGAATCTTTCATTATTAAAGCTGTGAGTATGACGTGTTAATCCAGAAGAAGAAGCATCTCCGAAGCCTTAACTATTGCTAATTACTGTCTCTACGTTCTATTATTGCTGCTTGTTTATGTGCCTACAACAAACAACAACTATCCTTTTATTCGCCTGACTAAGATCTATAGGATAACCACAACTTGCTCAATCCTGTAATTCTCGTGGGATTCGGCCCTCACTCACTTGAAGTATTACTTGGACGACCCGGTGCACTTATTGGTTCAGTTGTGCAAGTCACAAATTCGCGCACCAAGGCATCCTCCGGGGTGTTCTGTTTCTCTTCTATGCGTTCCTGTTTCTGTTCTAATGGCTATACATGATCACAAACGTTAGAAAAACAAAGAAAACTATAAAAACAAGAAAATAAAATAATAAGAAATCAAACTAAAATAATAGAAAGAAACTAGAAAAGAAGAACATACTCTGGGATACTTAGGGTTGGGTTGCCTCCCAACAAGCGCTTCTTTACCGTCACTAGCTTGACCTCGCTGTTGTCATGTTAGCAACAGTGTAGAGCTATCTTGCTCAATATTATCCCCTAGGTAGTGCTTGACCCTCTATCTATTAACTGTGAATCTTTCATCAGAATGTCTACTTTGGAGTTCTACATGTCCATATGGTGATACTCCTATGACCACAAACGGTCCCGTCCACCGCAACTTGAGCTTCCAAGGGAAGAGCTTGAGTTTAGAATTGAAGAGTAAAACCTTCTGGCCAGGCTTAAAGACTCCGGAAGATATCTTTTTATCATGCCATTTCTTGGCCCTTTTCTTGTAAATTTTAGCATTCTCAAATGTAGCATGTCGGAATTCATCCAACTCATTCAGCTGGAGCAACCTTTTTTCTCCTACATCTTTGGCATCAAAGTTGAGGAATCTGGTTGCCCAATAGGCACTATGTTCCAGTTCACTGGTAAATGACATGCTTTGCTATAGACCAGCTGGTAAGGTGACATTCCAATAAGGGTCTTGAAAGCTGTTCTATATGCCCAGAGGGCATCATCAAGTTTCCTTGCCCAATCCTTCCTAGAGGTGCTCACTGTTCTCTTCAGGATTCTTTTGATCTCCCTGTTAGAGACCTCGGCTTGCCCATTTTTTTGCGGATGGTAAGGAGTTACCACTCTATGGCAAATGCCATAACTGTGCTGAATGGAGTTGAGCTGTCTATTACAGAAGTGGCTGCCTCCATCATTAATCAGTGTCCTTGGGACACCGAATCTGCTGAAAATGTATTTTTGGAGGAATTTCATCACTACTTGGGTATCATTAGTGGGTGATGCAATTGCCTCAACCCATTTAGACCCATAGTCTATAGCCACAAGGATGTATATGTTCTCATAGGAGGGTGGAAAGGGGCCCAAGAAGTCTATGCCCCATACATCAAACAGCTCAATTTCCAGGATTTCTTGTTGTGGCAACTCGTAATTATGAGGGAGATTTCCAGCACGTTGACAACTATCACAATTGCGGACAAACTCCCGGGAGTCCTTGAAGAGCGTTGGCTAGTAGAAGCCGCACTGAAGAACCTTGGTGGCTGTTCGCTCACTACCAAAATGACCTCCATACTCTGAGACATGACAGTGCCAGAGAATTTGCTGCGTTTCTTCCATTGACACACAACGGTGGATGATACCATCCGAGCATCTTTTGAAAAGATAAGTTTCGTCCCATAAGTAGTACTTAGCATCATGTTCGAGTTTTCGAACTTGCTGTTTATTGTATTTCTTGGGGATAAACCTTATAGCCTTGTAATTTGTAATGTCAGCAAACCAAGGTACTTTGCATATTGCAAAGAGTTGCTCATCAGGAAAGGTCTCGGATACCTCAGTAGTGGGAGGGGGCATCCCTACTGCAGGTTCAATCCGGGACAAATGGTCAGCTACCTGATTTTCTGATCCTTTTCTGTCCCTGATCTCTATGTCAAATTCTTGCAGGAGTAGTACCCATCTTATCAATCTTAGTTTAGAATTCTGCTTGGATAGAAGGTATTTGAGAACAGCATAGTCAGTATAGGTAATGACTTTAAAGCCTATTAAATAGGATCTGAACTTGTCAATGGCATAGACGACTGCAAGTAATTCCTTCTCTGTGGTGGTGTAGTTCCTTTGTGTATCATATAAAAAACGACTGACATAATAAATGACGTGCAAAAACTTATCATGTCGCTGTCCTAAAACTGCACCAATGGCATAATCACTGGCATCACACATCAGTTCAAATGGTAGGTCCCAGTTAGGTGCAGAGATGACAGGTGCAGAGATAAGCTTTGCTTTTAGAATTTCGAAAGCATGCAGATAGTCTTTTTAAAAAACAAAGGGAGTTTTAGTGGCTAGAAGATTGCACAGGAGTTTTGCAATTTTAGAGAAGTCTTTTATGAACCTCCTATAGAATCCTGCATGTCCCAAGAAACTTCTGATTGCCTTAACATTAGTAGGTGGTGGTAATCGTTCAATTACTTCTACCTTAGCTCGATCAACCTCTATTGCCTTGTTTGAAATCTGATGTCCAAGAACAATTCCTTCAGTCACCATGAAATGACATTTTTCCCAGTTTAAAACCAGATTTGTTTCTTGGCATCGTTTCAAAACCAAGGCGAGATGGTTAAGGTGGGAATCACAAGAATCACCAAAGACAGAGAAGTCATCCATGAATACTTCAAGGAATTTCTCAACCATGTTTAAGAAAATGGAAAGCATACACCTTTGAAAAATTGTAGGTGCATTACAGAGGCCGAACGGCATTCTTCTGTAAGCAAACACTCCGTTTGGGCATGTGAATGCTGTCTTCTCTTGATCCTGAGGATCTACTGCAATTTGATTGTAGCCTAAATAACCATCTAGGAAGCAGTAGAATGCATGCCCAGCCAGTCGCCCCAACATCTAGTTTATGAATGGCAGGGAGAAATGATCCTTTCTTGTGGCATTGTTGAGTCTCCTATAATTAATACACATACGCCATCCTGTAACTGTTCTTGTGGGAATTAGTTCATTCTTCTCATTGTGGATCACTGTCATCCCCCCTTTCTTGGGTACAACTTGTACAGGGCTTACCCAGGGACTATCTGAAATGGGGTAGATGATCCCAGCCTCCCACAGTTTTGTGACTTCCTTTTGGACTACTTCCTTCATAGTTGGATTCAGTCGCCTCTGTGGTTGCACCACTAGTTTAGCGTCTTCTTCGAGCCTGATATTATGCATACACCGAGTTGGACTAATTCCCTTTAAGTCACTCATGGTCCACCCAAGAGCTATTTTGTGTGTCTTCAGCACTTGGATAAGTTCTTTTTCTTCCTGTGGCTTTAAGGCAGAGCTTATGATTACAGGATAGATGTCTCCATCCCCTAGAAATACGTATTTTAAGGAGGATGGCAGTGGCTTGAGCTCAAGTTTTGGGGGGTCGTCCTCCACATTAGGAGCTTTTAAAGTCTTCTCCAGCCTTTCTGGTGCCTCCATGTCAGGTCTGGCATCTTTAAGGATGTCATTCAACTCCTCCTCGAGTCTCTCAATTGCATGTACCTCTTCCATTAGGGAATCAATGATATCAATCCTTATGCATTCCTCTGGGGTGTCAGGGTACTGCATGGCCTTGGTAGCGTTCAGTACGAACTTGTCCTCATTAACTCTCAGAGTCACTTCCCCTATTTCCACATCAATGAAGGTCCTTCCTGTAGCCAGAAAAGGTCTACCTAAAATGATGGATGCATTCTTATGTTCTTCCATATCCAATACCACGAAGCCTGTGGAAAAGGCAAAGGGTCTAACCTTCACAATCAAGTCTTCAACCACTCCTGATGGAAACTTGAGGGAGCCATCAGCAAGTTGAAGGCATATATGTTAGTGCGCTTGACTTCTTGGATCCCAAGTTTCTCTATCAATAATGAGGGCATTAGGTTGATGCTCGCTCCAAGATCATATAGGGCTATCCTTGTGCAACCGTTTCCGAGGGTGCAGAGTATCACAAAACTTCCAGGGTCCTAAAGTTTCTCCGATAGTGTCCTCTGGATGACTGCACTATATTCTGTAGTGAGGAAGATTGTCTCAACCTCCCTCCACTCCTTCTAGTGGCTTAATATGTCCTTCATAAACTTGGCATATAAGGGTATTTGTTCAAGGGCTTATGCAAATGGGATTTTGATCTCCAGTGTCCTGAGGTAGTCTGCAAACTGAGCAAACTGCTTATCTTTTTCTGCTTGACAGAGCTTCTGAGAAAAAGGCATCTTGGTCTTATACTCCTACATTTTGAGTGGCGCAGGGTGAGTGTCCATAGTACCAGGAGAAGGGTTACTAGCTTGCTTAGGAGAGGTGTTCCCTGAACTTGCACCTGCATGGCCTCCCCAACTAGGCGTTCAACACCACTGCTAGTCCCTTCCTGGCGTTGAACGCCAGCACTGCCCCCTCCTGGGCATTGGACGCCAATGTTACCCCCTTGTGGGTGTTGGACGCCCTTGGTGACCCCTGTTGGGGTTGAACGCCAGTGCTGCTCCCCTCTGGGCGTTCAGTGCCCTTGGTAGTGCCCTCGGTTGCTGTGTTTCCCCTTCTGCCGTTTCCTCTCTCCCCTGCTTCTCATTGTTCTGAGACTGGGTGTTCAGGGTCCTTCCACTTCTCAATTGGATGGCTTGACACTCTTCTCTTATCCGTTCAGACAAATGCTGTTCAGCCTGGTTCAACCGTGCCTCTATATTCTTGTTGGAGGCACGGGTTTCTTGCAACACTTCTTGTAGACTTAGCAACTATTGTGTGAGGGAGTATAGCTGCTGGGTCAATAATTCACTTTGTTTTGGAAGGCCTGATTCAGTGGACACTGCCTTGACCTGTCCTTTCATTGCAATCTCACCAGATGAGTATAAATGCTGGTTGCTGGCGACTACTCAATAAGTTCTTGAGCTTCTTCGATTGTCTTTCTCATGTGTATTGAACCACTTGTAGAATGATCTAGAGACATTTTAGCTCTATCTGTGAGTCCATAATAGAAGATGTCCAGCTTTACCCATTTTGAAAATATTTTCGTGGGATATTTCTGCAACATCATTCTTTATCTCCCACAAGCATCATGAAGAAACTCATTCTCTTCTTGTCTGAAGCCTTGAATGTCCAGCCTTAGGTGGGTTAGCTTCCTTGGGGGGAAGTATTGGTTCAAGAATTTTTCCACCAACTTATCCCATGAGTTTAGGCTTGATAAACCCCATTTTTAGGGTTTATCTTGTGCTTAATTTAGTAGATTTTATCCATTATTCTTACAGTTATTCATATAATTCGTATGTTTTACATTTCCCTTCCTAGTTTTATACTATAATTGAAAACATGCTTTTTTAGCCTTAAATTTACTAATTTTAATCCCCTCTTATTACCATTCGATCCCGTGATATGTTTGCTGAGTGTTTTCAGGGTTTATAGGGTAGGAATGGCTTAGAGGATGGAAAGGAAGCATGCAAAGGTGGAAGAAACACAAGAAATTTAGGATTTCAGAAATTGGTCATGACGTGCACGCATGGACGATGCGTTCGCGTGACTATGCAGCAGACAAGCGACGCGTATGCGTGGATGACGCGTACGCGTGGCCAAAGAATTGTCAAAGTGACGCGTACGCGTGACAAAGCGTCACGTGCTACAGATATCAGAATTCGCTAGGGACAATTTCTGGGCTCCTTTTTGACACAGTTTCAGGCCCAAAAATCTAGATTAGAGGCTACAGAGTGGAGCAGAATCGGGGATGAATCATTCACTTCTCATCCACATATTAGTTAGGTTTAGATGTAGTTTTCTAGAAAGAGATGTTCTCTCCTCTCTCTAGGTTTTAGGTTTTTAGGTTTATTTCTCCTCAAATTCAGAATTCTATATTGCTTTAATTTAGTTTTCTTCTACTTTTGGTTGTTCTAGTACTTTGGTTTATTTATTTCTCTTGTTGATTTCTGTATGTTACAAATTTAGTCTATAAATTCTTCTTGTTTCTTTCAATCCATATTAATGCAATTTATGTTTTCTATGCTTATTGTTGCTCTCTTTAATTACTAGTCATTGATGCTTGCAATTGGTTATTTAGATTTAATATCCCTTGTTAATTTTCTATGTTTTTATTTTGTGCCTTCCAAGTGTTTGATAAAATGCTTGGGAGGATTTTAATTTAGATTTTTATGTTCTTGACTTGGATTGATTATTTAGAGACTCTTGAGTTATCAAAAGTCTTTTGTTGATTGGTGATTGAAAATTGCTAGTTGGCTTAGGCTTTACTAAATCTAGTCTTTGATTAAAACTTGTGAACTTAAGTTGATTTTGCTCACTTGACTTTCCTTCAGTGTTAGAGGTTAACTAAGTGAAAGCAAAAGGCAATTACCATCATAATTGATGATGATAATTAGGATAGGAATTCCAATTCTCAATCCTTGTTAGGACTTTTCTTAGTTGTTATTTTATTTTCTTGTTATTTACATTACTTGTTCCTTATTTCAAAACCCAAAAATATACTTTTCCATAGCTAATAATAACTACACTTCCCTGTAATTCCTTGAGAGACGACCCGAGATTTAAATACTTCAGTTTATTTTATTGGGTTTGCCTAAGTGACAAACAATTTAAACTTGATTGAGGTTTATTTGTCGGTTTTGAACTTTACTTGCAACGCGATTATTTTTTGTGAAATTCTTTACCGACGATTTTTTCTCCATCAAGGCTTACTTTGGACTGAGCATCCAGCCACCTTTTTTCTTGGCCTTTTACAGCAAATGAAAAGAGCAGTAGCCTGTAGACATCCTGGTCTACCCTGCTAGTTCTTACTGTGTCAAATATCTGCAAGAATTCAGCAAGGAATTCTGTGGGTTCTTCTTACAGAAGTCTATGAAACTACTAGTTTTGCTGCACTAGAGCGATTAGCTGCGGGTTGAGCTCAAAATTGTCTGCTCTAATAGGGGGCACACAAATGCTCCTTCCATAGAAGTCAGGAGTGGGAGCTGTGTAAGACCCCAAAGTTCTTCTGGGTTGTGCTTCTCCCTCAGGATTCCTAGTGCTCCTAGTGCTTCTATATACACAAAAAGAGGCAAAGAAAAATGGGAGTCTCTATGTCAAAGTCTAGAGAGCTCCCAGTGAGATATCTAAAAGAAACAAGATTTTTCTTTTTGAAAAAATTCGAAAATAATTAAAAAATTAGAAAAAAAATAATTAAAAATTTTGAAAAATTAAAAAAATAGAAAGAAAGGGGTTTAAAAATTTTTAAAATTCAAAAAGAAAGAAAGAAAGAAAAACTAGACAAACTCTAATCTTTAAAATTCAGACAAGATAAAGCAAATAATTAATTAAAAAGATTTGAAGATAAAGATAGAAGATTTGGTTTTAAATTTTTTTTGAAATTTAAAAAGAAAGAGTCAATCAAAGATTTGAAAATTTAAATTTGGAAAGAAAAAGTTAAACAAGATAAGATAAGATTTTAAAAATTAAGATAGGAGATTTGATTTTTAAAAATTTTGAAATTTAAAAAGAGAAAGTCAAAGAAAGATTTTAAAATTCAAATTTTAAAGAAAGAAAAACTAACCAAATACTAAACTTTAAATTTGAATAGTACTAAACTTTTAAATTTTGAAATTAAAAAGAAAGATAAGATAACAAAATTTTAAAATCAAAGAAAAAGATAAGCTAAAGATCAAAGAAAAAAGGATAAGCAAGAAAATTAAATTTAAATAAAAAGATTACTAACAGGACACTAAACTTTAAAATTTTAAAAGAAAATAAAGAGAAAATATCAAACTTAAAATTTTGAAATTAAAAATAAGATAACTAAAGTGAGAATTAAAAATCAAAAAATAAACAACATAAAGATCAAGAATCAAGAAAGATAAGATATGATTTGAAAATTTAAAAATCACTAACAAGAAACACCAAACTTTTTTTTAAATTTTGAAAAAGAAAGAAAAAACACTAATGGAACACCACACTTAAAAATTTTGAAATCAAATGACACCAAATTCGAAAAAATTGAGAGAAAAATACTAAAAGACACCAAACTTAAAAATTTTGAAATCAAACACGAGAAAATACTCAAAAATATTCGAACAAAAAGAGAGTAAACAAGAACAATTTTCGAAAAATCAAGAAGAAGAAAAATAATTAACCAAAACTATTAAGAGACACCAAACTTAAAATTTTGCAAATAAGAGAAAATTAATAATGAAAATTTTCGAAAAAATAGAGAAATAAGTAAGACTCAAAATTGGAAAATCAAAAGGAAATAAATGGTCAAAACTGATAAAAACACCTGATCTAAGGAACAAGATAACCGGTAGTTTGTCAATCATAAACAATCCCCGACAATGGCACCAAAAACTTGGTGCGCGAAATTAGAACTCGCACAATTGAACCGGTAAGTGCACCGTGTCGTCCAAGTAATACCTCAGGTAAGTGAGGGTCGATCCCACGAGGATTATCGGATTGAGCAAGCAGTGGTTATCTTGCTGGACTTAGCAGGTGAATAGAAAAGGTAGTTGTTGTTGTAAATGCATAAAACAGAATAATAAAGAAAGCAATACCAAACTGGTGTAGAAACAATGATAGGAAATCAGTTAAGGCCTTGGAGATGCTTATCCTTTCGGATTAATACTTCTTACTGACTATTTTAACAATGAGTGATTCATTCAATGGCATGGCTGTAAGTGATTAAAGTTGGGGCTAGTGGTCATTAATCTCCTCTGATCCAGATCAAATGCTGGTGCTAATGGTCATCCAATCTGAACGAGGGTGAAGCGCACGCAATTCAATCTCTGATGATCCTACTCAAAACGACACAGACAAGGTCAGATCTTCCGAATCGGAGAATGAAACTCTATGATTCTAGCCTTAGCACTGCAGAGACCTAAATTACCCATGAATAACAAATTTTATGTCACGTATCCCAATTAGCCCAGATACTCTCTTGGAACCTATGATGTATTCTCAAGCTGCAGCTCAATACTGTCCGACTAAGAATCTGGAAGAGCCTATGTAGAATAAGGGATCATACTCTCATTCCATCCCAGATTCATAAAGATGAAGAACAAAAATACATCATATAACGGAATTAAACATGTATTAAAGTAGAAAAGCAATAATATTAATCAATGGGGATGAGCAGAGCTCCTATCCTTAACTTAGGAGGTTTAGTTGCTCATACTTTACAAAAATAATATGAAAAATGTGTATAGTGTCAAAAGGTTCTGAACAAGGGTGATCTTTATACTAATCTAATATTAAAAATTATAAAAATGAGATAAACCAAGCTAAGGGTGCGAAAATCTACTTCTGGGCCCACTTGGTGAGTGTTTGGGCTGAGCTTGGCATCCAACTTGAGGAATGGGTGTTGAACGCCCATTAGGGGGGTGTCCACGCTACCTTGTACTCCCTTGGGGCGTTGAACGCCAGTTTTGGGCATTCAAACTCAAGGGGTTCACTTGTGGATGCAAATTTATTACTAGGAAGACTTGAATCATGATCCTCATCACCAAGGGAACTTCCTTCTTGATCTATTCCGTCCAATTCTTCATAGTGAACATGCCTTGGAGGTTGTGCACTACCCTCCTTAACATTAGTTTCAAGCTTCTTGGCGGAATACTCTACAACTCTAGATTTCCATGGAGGTTCAGCATCTCCTAAGTCTTCGACCACTTCTTCCTCTTCAACAGTTACAGCTTCCTCCAATTATTCTAATACAAGGCCACATTCCTCACTTTCCACCAGAGTTCCTAGTCTCTCTTTCATGCTACGCTCCTCATTAGATTCTCCACATGCGGCCATGGGGGTACTTTGAGTGTCGAACAGCAGGGAAGTTAAATTATCTACTACCTCGGTCAAGGTAGCTATGAACTCTAGTGTCGTCCTTTGCATCTCTCTTTGCTCTTGAAGAAGAACACCAAGAGTGTCATCCATTGGAGATTCGGGTGGATATGAAGGTTCATTTCTTGGGAGGAAAGGTGCATAATAGGAAGGTGGTTCATCATGATAAGGATGAGGCAGTTCAACACTCTCCATCTTTTTCACTTGTTGCACAACACACTCCAGTCCCTTGTTCTCAAGTTGAGATTTGTTAGCCATGAGAGCTTCGTGTGCCTTTCGGCTTTCCTCTCGCTCCATTTGATGGATAGGTGCTTGAAGTCGATCCATTACTTCCTTAAAATGATCATTGGGCTTTTGTTCCGATTAGCTAACATAATTAGGATCATTTTGTGGTTGAAAGTTCGCATACATTGGAGGTGGTGTATATTGAGGTGGCGGTTCTTGGGAGTAATTGGGTTGTGGTGATTCTATCTATGGTTCATATGGCTCATAAGGTGGTTGGTATGGTGGGTAAGAATTAGGATTATATTTGGTAAAACGGGGCTTGTGAGTACGGTGGTTGAGGGCTATATTGAGGAGGGGGTTCATAGGTATATGGTGGTAGTTGTTGATTATCACGAAGAGGACCACCATAACCGTTGTCTTGGTATGCATCATGGAATGGTTGTTGCTCATAGTACATTTGAGGGGGTTGTTGCCAAGAGGGTTGATCAAATCCTTGAGGCTCTTCCCATCTTTGATTTTCCCATCCTTGATGCAAGCCTTCATTGTAACCTCCATTCTCTACAACATAATTGTAGCCAAACTCATAGCCAAAGGGGTGAGAATTCGTGGTAACAAAAGAAAATAAAAACTAAGACTAATAAGAAATAATGAAAATAAACTCCTAAAACTAGAAACAACTAACAAAGAAACAAAAGGCACACATAATCACAGTATTCATAATAACCAATAATAAGACACACATTTTCAATTCCCCAGCAATGACACCAAAAATTTGACGGGAAAAAATTGTCGGTAAAGAATTTCACAAAAATAAGCGCGTTGCAAGTATAGTTCTAAACCGACAATTAAAGCTCAATCAGTATTTAAATTGTTTGTCACAGATACAAACTCGATAAAACTAACCGAAGTATTTAAACCTAGGGTCGTCTCTCAAGGAATTGCAGAAAAGTGTATGTATTTTTGGGTTTTAAGTTTAATAAGCAAGGAATGTAAGTAACAAGAAAATGAACAAATAACTAAGAAAGCTCTTAGCAAGGAAAAAGAATTAGACATCCTATCCTCATTATCATTGTCAATTGTGATGGTAAATGTGAATTGCCTTCACTTAGTTAACCTCTAACCAATGGAGGAAGGTCAAGTGCATACAATCAACTTGAGTTCACAAGTCCTAGTCAACTCAAAGTGAGAGACTAGCTTTGGTGAAGTTCAAGCTAACCGACAATCTTCAATTACCAATCAACAAAAGAGTTTTGATAACTCAAGAGTCTCTAATTGATCAATCCAAGTTAAGAACATAAAAATCTAATTTAAAATCCATCCAAGCATTTCATCAAACACTTGGAAGGCACAAAGTAAAAATATAGAAAATTGACAAGGAATATTAAATCCAAACAACCAATTGCAAACATCAATGACCAACAATTATAGAAAGCAACAATAAACGTGGAAAACATAAATTCCATTAAAAGAGATCAAACGTAACAAGAGAAGAAGATGAACTAAAGTGCTTAAACAAATAAAAATAAGAGAACTAAATTAAAGGAAGATTGAACTTGAATTTGAGAAGAACTAAAACTAAAACTAAAAGAAACCCTAAACCTAGAGAGAGGAGAGAGCCTCTCTCTCTAGAATTCTACATCTAAACCTAAAATTGTGTGAATGAAAGTTAGTGATTGATTCATCCCTCCAGCCTCACTCTGCAGCCTCTAATCAGTATTTTCGGGCCTGAAACTAGGTCAAAAGCAGCCCAAAAATTGCCCCCAGCATTTTCTGTAAATTGCAGCATGTGACACTCGTTACACGTACGCATCGCTAAACGAAATCCTGGCCAAGCGTAGGCGTCGGCCACGCATGCGCGTCGTATGTCTGCTGTACCAGTCACGCGTTCGCGTCATCCACGCGTGCGCGTCGCTACCAGATTCTGAAATACTTGATTTTTTGTGTTCCTTCCACTTTTGCATGTTTCCTTTCCATCCTCTAAGTCATTCCTGCCCTATAAACCCTGAAAACACTCAGCAAACATGTCACGGCATCGAATGGTAATAAGAGAGGAGTAAAATTAGCAAATTTAAGGCCAAAGAAGCAGGTTTTTCAATCATAGTACAAAATTAGGAAGGAAAATGTAAAACATGCGAATTGTATGAATAAGTGTGAGAATAATGGATAAAATCTACTAAATTAAAAACAAGATAAACCCTAAAAATGGGGTTTATCAGTAGGTCACCTGACCTCCCCACTATCTCTTTCACCAAGGAGGACGCCGCTAGCATCAGCCCAGGGTATGACGACTCTGTGGTAATCACTATCAAACCAACATCTCGGATACGTCTCGCTATACACCACCTTCAGGAAAGGAACCCGGTACAAGACACTACGCATAGATTACATAGTCGTCGACGTAAGTTCAGCATACAACGCCCTCATAGGCCGGACGACCCTAAACCAGCTTGCTGTGGTAGTCTCCACTCCACACTTGTGCATGAAGTTCCCAACCCCGAAAGGCATAGCTACCATTAAAGGAGACCAAAGGCTCGCACGACGATGCTACAATGAAAACCTGAACCTTAAAAGCGACCCCAGCAAGAAAGAGGCTAACTCCATCGAACTCGGAGGCACCCGAGTTTGCGAAGAACTCTGCCCCAACCAGAAGGCGAGACAGAAGAGGTTCAGATCAGAGACACCCCAGAGAAAGCAACAAGTATAGGAGCAAACCTAAGAGAATACCTAAAGGATCTGCTAGACAAGCTCTGAAAGGAAAACTCCGACCTCTTCGTATGGAAGGCTGCGGATATGCCTGGCATAGATCCCGGCTTAATGTGCCACAAGTTGGCAGTGTACCCCGGATCTCGACCAATACAACAAAAGCGCAGAAAGCTTGGCCCGAAGAGATCGCAAGTCGTGGAGGAACAGGTGCAAGCCTTGCTAGAGGCAGGGTTCATAAGGGAGGTTAAGTACCCATTGTAGCTGGCCAATATCATATTGGTAAAAAAAGACAAATGGTAAATGGTGGATGTGTGTAGATTACACCGACCCCAATAAAGCCTACCTAAAAGACCCCTATCCCCTCCCGAACATCGACACCCTGGTCGACGCGTCGTCGGGATACAAATACCTTTCCTTCATGGACGCCTAATCAGGGTACAACCAGATCCCAATGCATATGCCGGACCAAGAAAAAACCTCGTTCCTAACCCCGAAAGCAAACTACTGTTATGTAGTAATGCCGTTCGAACTAAAGAACGTGGGAGCCACATATCAGAGGTTAATGAACAAAGTATTTGCCGACCACATCGGAAAGTTGGTAGAGGTCTATGTGGACGACATGCTAGTAAAAACCCAAAAAGAAGAAACACTGCTACCTGACCTGACCAAAGTATTCGACACCATAAGAAAGCACGGGATGAGGCTAAACCCCACAAAATGTACCTTCGCAGTAGAAGCTGGGAAATTCCTAAGGTACATGCTTACCCAGAGAGGCATCGAAGCAAACCCAGACAAGTGTCAAGCTATACTCGACATGAAAAGCCCGACCTGTGTAAAAGAGGTACAACAACTGAATGGAAGGCTAGCGGCCCTGTCGAGGTTTCTAGCTGGATCGGCCCTAAAGTCTCTCCCCTTCTACGCGATACTAAGAAAAGGAAAAAGGTTCGAGTAGACTTTAGAATGTGAGAAAGCCTTTCAGGACCTCAAGTCATTCCTGAAACAACCATCCATCCTGACCCGACGTCAAGAAGGAGAAGAACTGATACTATACCTCACCGTCGGAAGTCAAGTGATAGCACCAGCCTTGGTCCGAAAAGATGACAATGAATAACAACCCATCTACTTCATCAGCAAGGCCTTATAGGGGGCCGAACTAAACTATCAGAAGATAGAAAAATTCACTTACACCCTAATACTCACCTCCCGGCGACTCCGACCATATTTTCAAGCCCACACCATCAAAATATGGACAAATCAACCCATGAAAGGCATCTTGCAGAAAATAGACTTAGCTGGAAGCATCCTACAATGGGCAGTCGAGTTGTCCAAGTTTGACCTGAAATATGAAGCTTGCACTGCCATCAAATCCCAATACCTGGCCGACTTTGTCGCAGAGTACACGAATACCCCTGGGACTCCCATAGAATGGAACCTCTATGTCGACGGCTCATTGATACGTGGTTTTATATCGGTTAGGAATTTCACACAAATAATTCCGTTGATAGTATAGTCCAAACCGATAGTCAATCCTCGCAATCAAATTTTAAAAGATTGGTTGTCACATGTACAAACCCCAATAAGAATTAACCGAAGTATTTAAACCTCGGGTCGTCTCACAAGGAATTCCAATGAAGTGTTCAATTATTGGCTATGAAAGAAACAAGGGGGTTTGATTTGTAATTGGCAAGAAAATATGAAAGCAAGAAAGTAAATAACAAGAACTAATACAAGAAAGGAAAAGAACTCTTGGCTAAGACATGGGAAATTGAGATCACCATCCTTGTTTACAAACCATATATTAAAAATCATGAGGGACTAACCCATTAAGTCTACTTCTAAGCTTTAAGTACGTACAATATCTACTCCTAAGCTTGAAGTACGTCAAATAGGCTTGATCAACATCAACCCATAAGTCCCAACCTACCTACCAATCAGCTTAGTAGTAGGTTGGCATCAATGGGTATCAAATTGACCACCAAGGGTTCTCAAATCACCAATTCATTGAGACCCAATGACTCAAGGTCACTCAATTCCCTTAACCTAGGCCAAGAGTAAAGAAAACTACTCTAAAACTATTGAAAACATTTTATCAAACACCTAGAGTACAATAAAAGTAAACATCATAAAATGCAAGAATTAACAAAACCCATAACTATCATAAGCAAGAAATCAATAATAGCAATGAAGATAAACATAAAAGATGACATGGAAAGATAAAATTGCATTAGAAGAAATCAAGATCCAACAATGGTTCATCAACATAAAAGAGAACAAAATAAGAAATTAACAAGAGAAGTGACTAAACTAAAATGCTAGAACAAATAAAAGTAAAGGAAAACTAAAATGAAACAAGATTAAAATCTAGATAAAAAAGGAAATGGAAATAAGAACCCTAAATCTAGAGAGAGGAGAGAGCTTCTCTCTCTAGAGTTATACCCTAAAACATGACATGGAAACTCCACTATGACTACTTGGTTCATTCCCCCTTCAATCCCTGGTTCAATAGCATCAGAAATGGGTTGGATTGGGCCCAAAATGCTTCAGAAATCGTTGGTCACGTGTTGCCTTTAAGTGAGTCACGCTGATCCTGCGATGTGCACGCATAGGCAACGTGTGCGCGTCACTTAAATGCAAGGAAATTATATTAAATTGCATATCATTTTGAAACCCCAGATGTTAGCTTTCCAACGCAACTAAAACCGCCTCATTTGGACCTCTATAGCTCAAGTTATGATCGATTTAGTACGAAGAGGTCAGGATTGACAACTTAGCAATTCCTTCTTTTCTTCATGAGTTCTCCATTTTTGCATGCTTTTTCTTCATTCCTTCAACCCAATCTTTACCTTCTAATCCTGAAATCACTTAACAAACATATCAAGGCATCGAATGGAATTAAAGTGAAATAAAATTAGTGATTTAAAGGCCTAAAAAGCATGCATTTACTCTTAAGCACAACTTAGGAGAAATTCACAAAACCATGCTATTTCATTGAATAAATGTGAGAAAAGTTGATAAAATCCCCTAAAATCAACACAAGATAAAGCACAAAATTGGGGTTTATCAAACATCCCCACACTTAAACTAAGCATGTCCTCATGCTAAACCAAGAAAGACAAGAAAAGGGTTATGAACTTTTATTCAATGCAAATAGACTATATGCACCTATCCACATGCATGCAACTAAATGCAAGATGCTTCTACCTACTTGGTTAAAAGTAAATCAATTCTTCAAGAGCATGTATATGAACATGTAGGGCTAAGTAGTATGACGATTCATGAATTCTACCAATTCAAATATCAAAATGAAGTTCAAATAGACTTGCAAGAAGAAAGCTTGTGAAAGCCGGGAACAAGGAATTGAGCATCGAACCCTCACCGGAAGTGTATCCACTCTAGTCACTCAAGTGTATAGGGTTGATTCACTCAATTCTCTTCTAATCATGCTTTCCAAGATTTGTTTTTCATCTAACAATCAACAATTATTCAATGCAGGCATACATTTATCATGAGGGCTTTATTCATAGGTTGTAATGGGGCTAGGGTAAAGGTAGGGATGCATATGGTCAAGTGAGCTTGAAATTTGAATCTTTGATTAACCTAAGCTCTCATCAAACACATATAACAACCTATAAAATTCTAATACAATACCTAGCTACCCATGATTCCCACTTTTTCACATACTCATGCACTCTCTTGAATTCACATTCCATATGCATTGTTATTATTACTTTACTTTGGAGCATTTTTGTCTCATTTTTATTGCTTCCTTTTTCTATCTATTTTTCTTTCTTTTATTTTTATATTTTTTTTCACATTTTTTTCACAACAAAGTACATACAAACGTATCAATGCATATGGTTTTACATATTTAATGCATAAGCACATACCTAATCCCGTGATTTTCAACAAAAATACAAAATACACTTTTACCTCAACCAATGTCCCAAGTTTCCCATACCCAAATGATACACACCCTCACTAGCTTAAGCTAATCAAACGGGTAAAAACAGAGAAAGAATCTGAAGAATACACGAAGAACACGAAGAACACTTTGAGTGTGATGAAGAACATTGAATAACACCTTTTAGATCTTAAAAAGGGCAAGGTTGTAATTATTTTGGTGTTTAGGGGGTTATTTTGTAATTTTTGAAAGTTAGGGTGGTTAAAGTAGAAATATTAAAAGTTACGGGTGGTAAAAAGTGAATTTATAAAGTAAAAGGTTAAAGGAAGGTAATTTTCGAAAATTTAATAATAAAATAATAAATAATAATAAAATATTAAACAATAATATTTAATTAAAAATAATATTTTAATAAAAATAATAAAATAATACGGAAAAGGTAGTTTTCTGTAAAAGCTTTAGAAAGACAACTTTAAGTGCAGAATCTCATAATTATCTTCATAAAACACTTAGGGAGTGGTAATAACAAGGTAATGTCAGGCTGCAGGGTGTAAACCGACACGTGAGCTCATGGCCTGCATAGGACAGACATGCATCATACTTGGTTGCGTATTTCCTCTGTTATGATTGTTGTTTGAATGTATGCTTTCTTTGTTTTCATTCTATTCTTTGTGTCTGTGTTTTGTTTTCTTGTATTCTTTTGTTTGTGTTTTGCTTTTTATTTTCTGTATTTATCTGTTTCTTCAGTCTACTGCTTCTCGGTATTCTGCTATTTATTTGCTAAACAACACAGAATTAATGAACTTAACTAATAACCCCGGCCCTACTAAGAACTCCCTAGTTCTTACCCCTTCTCTCTCCCTTTCCCCTTCAGATGGAAGCATGAGTTCCCTTCCGTAATTCGCTGACGATCGTATGCAAAAGAGGATTCCGCTCTAGGTAGTCTTCTGAGTCTAGAGTGAACTCCGTTTCTGTTTATATGTATATACTGTGAGACCAGCCAACGTCTGCACCCCGTTCGTATGCGCACTTTAGCCTAAATCCTGTGTACGAGACTCCTGTTGTGTGGCTAGTTGATGAGGTACCAGAGAGACGTTATTTGGCAATGTCTGATCGTGCAAAAGAGTAGTAGATGATGTTCTACCTTTTGCTGATGTTCCACCTGACTTGATTTTTGAAGACTTAGAATGTACTTTCCCTCGCTTTAGTAGTTTAGAGGGACTAGGTGAGTATAGAGTCTAGGCTAGCCTGGGCGCCAGCTTAGGGACTTCTTGAACATGTCAGGGCCTAGGATGTTGTATGTATATATATGTATATAGTTATTATCTAGCTATATCTAGGGGTGTTCTAACTAAAAGTCTATACTTAAATAAAAGTTGGACTACTGAATGTTGTTGACTGCTTGTGATGTATTTATGTGTGGTTGTTTATAACTGTTTTATCTGTTATCAGTTGTGAATTGATTATGAATGATTCCGTCTATTAATCCAAATGTTTTCAAAAAAAATACCCCGCAAATTAACTACGTTTTTAACAACGAATCAGACTCATATGATAAATAATAGATAATAATTAGGAAGACAAATTGGTAGCGCTCAGTTTCTGGTATGATCTAGACATATTGAAAATTGGGTCGTTACATTGAGAGGCAACCCAACCTGAGGTAGTTTTCTTTTCATAGCTATTTCAATAAAAATTCAAGAGTTCCCCTGTATTGCAAGGAATTAAGTTTGGTGTTGCACACCAAAAGGAGTATAAAAAGGGTGAATGTGTGATTTTAATTTTGGTGTCCCACCTAAATCTGATGAAAAGACACTATAACCCTTTGAAGAACATCAGGAGTCATAAATTCCAAAGCAATCAGGGAAATCTCTTGACAGTTGCTTGATATTTTTACTGGTTTACTTAATAAAAGCACAAGGTATCATGCATATGATCAATCTTACTATGGACAGTAGCAAGGGACTAAGTTTGGTGTTCCCACACCAAAGTAAGTTCAAGAACCTACAACTATTCATGCATGCTAACCATTTTCTTAAGTGCATGGGAACAAGAAACTTCCAACGATTATGCAGGAAAGCATTCAGCCTCTTGAAAGAATTATACATCATCACCAAAAGAGATACAAAAGTTATAGATGATGATGACAAAAGGGAAGCTGGGAGACACTCCCAAGAGGTTGTATTGTCACTTAATTTCTTTTTCTTTGAAATGTTCTAAATTGGAAGTTTCTATGTACCCTGCTGATTAGTTTAATTAGTGCAAATTTTGATGTCTGCCAAGTGTTCTGGTTTAAGTGCTTGTTTTCATCTTCATCCACTTAAATGATATGTCTTGTCCCTTTGCCTTTTGATTCAATAAGATAAAATGATTGAAACAAAAAGTAATTGTCCAATATGGTAGAAATAAGAATGAGGATCAATGGTGGTAATTGCTTGACTAGATTAGCAAGTTCAAGAATAAAGCTGCAGGATAGAATGTTTCTTTTTATTGTAAACTTAAGTGCTGTTGTGAATCTTTGATAAATAATTATCCTTGGAAGAGAAGAAAAAGTAAGAAGGAAAGAAAGAAAAGCCAAGAATTAGCAACAAACAAATGAAAGAAACAAAGAATAAAAGCAAGACACCAATAGCTTGGACCTTAAGACACATGCCTGTGGTGTCTTTGTACTAGGATTTGCTTGGATGATTAGGTTCTAAGGAGTGTTTCAACACTCGGTAACTTGGGTTAACTAACCCGGGATTATCAACCAAAAGTCCACTATCAAGAGCAACCTAGTTACAAGACATTTAGTAACCCAAAGAGGTGCTGGGCATCAATGTTCTTAAGAAGAGTTGTGAGCCAAGTGTCTATAGTGAAGATGTGTTGAATGAAAATTAAGCTAAAAAGCTGCTACAACACATGACACTGAGCTACAATTGAAAAATAAGTTTTTGAAGCAAAAAGAAGAAAAGAAAAATCTAACAAGGATCAATAAACAATAAGGTTCACATCAGTAACTCTAGTTAGCATTGAAAGAGACAATTCACATCTGGAAGTTGATAATAATTGAGCAGCATTCTGTCTGCATAAAACCCCATGATCCAAATTTAATTACTTGCTAATAAGGACATATATGCTTATTTGTCTTCATTCCTTTTTCTCATGTTTTAGTGCTTGCTTGGGGACAAGCAAGATTTAAGTTTAGTGTTGTGATGACAAGTCATCTTATGCTAGTTTTACATGCATTTTTCATTAGTTTTCATTAGGTTTTATGCACTTTCTTAAGCAAGAAGTAAGCAACTGGATTGAAAATTCATGCATCTCCTAAGTCAAGTAAACATGGTTGTTTATGTGCTTTTTCATGAGGTTTTGTGCTACTTTTAATAGATGTTATGAATGATGCAATTTCCTTATGATTATAGCAAACTTTAAGGTCATTTGTTTGATTGATTGTAGGTGAAAATGAAGCAAGAAAAGCAGAGGAAGAAGCAAAGCAGAGGAAGCAACGTTGGTGGCCAAGTTGGTCCACCAATGTTACCTCAAATGTTGGAGGCAAATGCAGAAGCTGGTGCCTACGTTGGAGGGAATATTGGCAAGCCAACATTACCTCCAACGTTCTTGATATAGTATGCTTTCTGGAATAAGGAAAAATATGGTGACGCGTACGTGTGCTATGCGCACACGTGGATAGAGCAACGTTTGAGGGAATGTTGCCAGTCCAACGCTGATGCCAACGTGCACGATCTAAATTCCAAAATCTAAATTTTGAAAAAGTGTATCGACGCGCGCACACATGCAACGCGTATGCATAAGCCAATATTTTGACAATCCACGCGCACGGGTAGGTGACGCGCACGCGTGGATAGAGCAACGTTTGAGGGAACGTTGCCACTCAAACGCTGGGTCCAACGTCTTCGCAAGGCTTTCAAAACTAGAATTGGGGGATTACATCCACGCGCACACGTAGGTTACGCGCACACGTGGATGAGCATTCTGATCCCAAACGCGCAAAAGGGCAGGGGACGCTTACGCGTAAAGTGGTAAATTACACCATCCACACATATGCGTGAGCCGCACGTATGCATGGATAGGCAAACATTGGCCCTCCAACGTTGAGTCAAACATTGATGACAGCAACCAGAATTGATTTTTCCAAGAGGACGTTTATCTCAACGTTGGCCCAAAAATGTTGACTCCAACTTTAACTCCAGAAATGCATAATTGGCACACTTCTCTTCCAAGCTACATTGGGAGCTAATTCAAGCAACCCCAATAAAGATCAAGAGGCCCAATCCAAGAACCGAAAAAGGCTGAATTAGAAAGTGTATAAATAGAGAAGAATTTGATTTAGAAGAGTGGAGTCAAGAGGGGAATTACATAGAGAGTTAGTTACAGATCTAAAATTTTATTTTCCTTCTGCATTTTCCTTTGGCATTTTTCTGTGATTTTCTAATTTCTGGTTTTACTTGAGCTATGATGAACTAAACCCCAACTTCATTAGGGGGAGGAGCTCTATGTAATTCCAATGAGTCAATAAAATTCTACTTCTTCTCAATTCAGTTGTGTAGCTATTGGGTATCTTCTGTTTTGATTGTGAATTATCTTCTCCGGAAGGGGATTTAATTCAGTGAATGCTTGTGTGAGCCTCAGAAGGGGAATCACTTGCATTAGAATTGGAGCTCTATCCTGCACTAATTGAGGTCTTAAGAATTAGTGTGGCTTATGGATGAGAGAAATATGCTCTAACTCTTCTCATGACAATTAGATCAAGGAATTGGCAAGATTGATTGTGATTAGAGAGATTGGATTGCCAAGGAATTGGGATCCAATCAATTTCAATTCGCCATAGATCTACTCATATGATTGAGAAAGGAGTTGAGACTCAATTGATTCATGATGGATTATGGTATCTCCAATCCCTGATGAATCACTTTCTTTAATTTTCTTCATTATAAACTTCTCTGATTTCATTTTTCATTTGATTTGTCTTGCTGTTTGATTTCCTGCACCCAAATCCCATTACAGTTCCTGCAATTCTAGTTTCTCTTCAATTTAGATTCTGCAGCTTTTACTTTCTTGCACTTTAAGATTCAGTCATTTAAGTTTCTATCCATTTAAGTTTCATCTCTTTTAGATTTCTTGCACTTTAATTTTTAGCAATTTTCCTTTCTTGTCATTTAAGTTTATGCTAATTTACTTCTAGCATCTAAATTTCTTGCTATTTACCTTTTGTTTAACAAGTTTCACTCAAATCATCACTTGTTAGCTTGACTAAATTCATCACCATACTAAAATTACTTAATCCTTCAATCCATATGGGATCGACCTCACTCCTGTGAGTTATTACTACTTGATGCGACCTGGTTCACTTGCCGGTTAGTATGTGCGGAATTCATTTTTTGCCCATCACAAGGTTATTAGATACGTTAGGAAAGCCCGACCAGAACCACACGTGCAAGTTTCCATGCTTGTGACTCATCCGTGATAACTAATTCGGACTTGCACGAACTAGCGGACCGATCACTAAGTGGGGATGCTCCCTCCAGCATGAGCGAACCTTTTCGAAACTGGTTAGGAATGGGCGTCACTATCCCAGCTCGGATCCAGCCAGGTTCTATTGATCATGTCTCCTTCCCCCTTCATGCGTACGCAAAACATGGCGAATTCCCAAAGCATGCGTACGTGCAAGGCATGCGTACGCATGACCATGAAATGCTCCAAACTTCATTTCTTCTTGAATTCTCCACTTTTACATGCTTTTTCTTCACTTCTTCAATCCATCCTTACCATGTAAGCTTGGAATCACTCAACAAACACGTCAAGGCATCAATGGGTTAAAGTGAATTAACTCTAGCAATTTAAGGGCCTAAAAAATATGTTTTTACTCTTAAGCACAATTTAGGAAGAAATCACAAAACCATGCTATTTCAATAAAAAAATACAAGATAAATTGATAAAATTTACTCATTTTAATACAAGATAAACAATAAAATTATGGTTTATCAGAGCAATATACATGTATTTTTTGTTTGAATACTTACAATGGAGGGGATATATAGAATGAAATATTACCTTGCGAAAATTCCTGGACAAATTAAAGTTTGTAATAAAGTGTCTGAAGATATTGAACTTTAATTCAAAAGGCTTTTAGAGGAAAACAAAAAAAGTAAAGTAGAAAAAAGAAATTTTGCAAGTGATTGTTATAATGTGGAAACACAAGCACAAGAAGAGTTTGAATCGCCTAATCCTGTACAACCTCCAGCTCTTGCAACAATAGGAGACAAAGAAAAAAGAAGAGCTATTGCTGATACTCCAATTGAAAGTTATTTTAAGGGAAGGACTATGCCAGGCTCTCAACTGACTTTGAAAAGTGTCTTGGCCAGTAAACAAGTTGTGCACAAGGTTAAGTTGGGGCGTGCAAAATGGATCCTTGATACACGTTTCCATTTAATGCAATTTAATCACCTTACTTTCAACTTGCTTTAGACGGTATTGTTGCAATTGGAACTAGTTTCAAGGGACCATCATATGATGAAATGAGAGTTCATTTGTTGACCGATCTTAAGAAAGAGTGTCAGTTGCTTGTTGAAAGCTATAGGAGCTCATGAAAAAGCACCAGTTGTACACTGATGGCAGATGTTTGAACAGATCAAAGACAACGTGTGTTAAATAATTTTCTAGTTTATTGTCCTGCTGGTATGTCATTTGTTAAGTCTGTTGATGCTTTTGATATGATAAAAACTATCGATACCTTGTTTAAATTATTTGCTGAGGTTATTGAGTGGGTTGGGTCTAGTAACATTATGAATCTGGTTACTGATAATGCTGCGAATTATGTAACTGCTGGAAAACTCATTTATGAAAAGTATCCAAATATTTTTTGGTTTTCTTGTGCTGCTCATTGCATCAATCTTATTTTAAAAGACATAGCAAGTATTCCTCACATAGCTGACATTGCCTCTCGTGCTTCAAAAGTGATTGTGTTTGTTTACAATCATATAATTTTCTTATCTTGGCTTAGAAAAAGACAAAGTGGAAAGAAATTGTTCGACCAGGAATCACACGTTTCGCCACTTCAAGGAAGATTTGCAGGCATTAATGGTGGATAAATATTTCACTTCTTGTAAATTAGCCAAGAGTGCCAATGGGAAGATGGTTAGCTCAATTATCTTGTATAGTAAGTTTTGGCAAGATTGAGTTGCTACTGTGAAAATTATTAGTCCTCTTTTTAAGTTGATGAGGATTGTTAATGCTGATGAGAAACCCTCTTTGGGATACATGTATGAAGGCATGCAAAGAGACAAAAATGCTATCAAGACAATATTTAGAAATAGAAAAGATGCGTACACGCCTTATACAAATATCTTGAAAATGAAGTGGGATAACCATTTGAAGAGTTATCGCCATGCAGCAGCTCACTTTTTGTATCCAGCTTTCTTCTATAGTGAGGGTTTTGTTGAGAAGGCACATATCTTAAGATATTTACTTGATTTACTTGATATTGACACACTTTCTGATGACTCAGTTACTGCAATGTAAGAGATACAATTGTATCGAGATCAAAAAGAAAGTTTTGGGAGGGAAAGTGCTTTGCGAGTGACAAAGAGACTCGAACCTGGTAAGTTATTTTATTTCTATGTTCAGTTTACTTTGAAAGCTTTTTAAATATTGTGTGATAATCAATATTTGACTGTTATATCGATGTAGGTGAATGGTGGAGGCTACACAGTGGGAGTGCTCCTAATTTGCAAAAAATAGTGATTGTCTTCTTTATCAAACATCTTTTTTATCTGCATGTGAGAGGAACTGGAGCCTTTTTTAACAAATCCATTCAAAGAGGAGTAACCAATTAGAGCATCAAAGGCTAAGTGACATTGTTTATGTGACTTATAATCTACGCCTTCAATCTAGGTTACATCACAAGAAGACGAATTATGATCCAATTGATATTTAAAGCATTGACACGGTAGATTTTTGGATAATGGCGGATGAAGATGATCCTGAGTTTACTAACGGAGACATTGAAGGCATTGAAAGTTTAATTTACACTGATAATGCTATACCTTCATATCCTAAAGGTGAGTGAAATAGCAAAACTTATTTCATTAACTAAGGATATATGTTGTTAAGTGTTAATTTTGGTTTCTTCTTATTTTTTATTCTATTTTATTAGATGGAGGAGATGTAAATATGCCTAATGTTGTGATTGATTCTTCAAATACAGCTTTTTTTGGGGATACTTCTAAAGATGGTGGCTTTGAATTACATGTTTATGATGGAGTTATTACAACACTTAAAGATGATTATAATTTGTAATGAGTTGTGCCTTTTATTAGTTAAAAAATTGTTTGTTAATGTTTCTTTTGATAGTAGAACATTACATGTTTGTCACTATGTGTGTTTTGGTTATTTTTAGTTATGAACTTTGATGTTTGAAGTTGTTTGTGAATTTCTAATATTAAATTATGGATAATTTATTATGTAAAATTGTAAAATTTTGAATTTTATTAAGTTAGAAATATTGAATTTATATATTTAAAATTATATATAAATTTTTTAATAATTTTATTTAATATTTAATCAAACCAGTTGTTTGATGGGGTATTTTTAAAATATTTCAAAAATTTTGAGGATAAAAAATAACTTTTACCCTTTTCAAAAATTATAAATAGAATCCATGTAATTTTAGTATTCTTTCATTTTTCACTTCAAATCAATGTTCTGAATCGGACTGAATTGACCGATCAAACCGGTCATATCGTGAACTGAGTAGTTATACAGTTCGATTCATACATCATAACTGTTAATATAAAATCTATATTTAAACTACTAAACCGATGAAACTAGTCGGTCAAACTGAATCGGAAATATCGAATTTTAAAAAAGAGTAAAAACCCTTTCCGGCCCCTGTCCTTTTTAAAATTTGACTACCCGACCCCTAACGTTTATAAAATATCAGATCGGCACTGTCCATCTATTCCGTGAGACCAATAAGCCCCTCCGTTGGTTTCTCCATTTAGAGTCGTCAGAAAAAGCTGAGGTGTAACCTGCAGCCTGTGACATGGCCTTGGGACATCCTACATGGAACGGTATGTGTTCGTTGGGACCATTAAGCCTCTTACAGTCAGCAAAATGACGTCGTTTTGCTTACCTCCCCTTTTGCATGTTATTATGAAATTTCATTCTTCCCCTTGTGCACACTTCAGTAATCATACATCACCCTTATTCTCAACATAAAATTACGAGGAAAACCTAAGAAAGCAAAATGTTTCCATCCAAGGCAAGCTGACAGAGACTTCCAACAGGGAGGTGGTGACGGTGTTGTAGACGGAGCAACTGACGGCGCTACTAAGGTTAGTGCCGCTATCTGATTTTGCAGCTTCGTTAGTTAGTGTTGCTCCAAATTTTTTTCCTTAATGTGGTTTTTGTTAATGATGTTGTCGCTTAGTGATCATCCCATGCATGGTCTAAAAATTATTGTCTTAACGATTGAAAGTTGATTAAAGCAATTATTTAAGTTCTAATTGTTGCACATTGATGTTCTAATAGATGTCGTATGAAATAGTTCCTGCTTTTCACCATAGGAGTTGGTTTGAATGGGATGAAGATGGTGTATTATACTACTATGATGGAAGTGTTCCGATATTTCCTCCATTAGACATAGATTATGTTAATTTCAAGGATTTGGAGGAAATGTTCAAAGGTTTAGGGTATACAAGCTACAAACAGATGTATTGGTATGATGGCAGTGCCCATGATTTAGAGTCTAGGCTACATGTTCTCAAGGGAGATAAGGAGATCAATGAAATGTGCGATAAAAAGATGGAGAATATGGAGTCAGATTTGTTGGTTATTTATTTTGAGCATGATGTTAGTCAACCAGAATATGGTCCATATGTTGTTGAGGTTGATTCTTCTTCTTCCGATGATGGATATGAGACCACTGAATGAGTACATCATCTCTGAGAGTAACAAGTAGATGGCAGAGTAGGCTGGGGATGAAGCCAGAGTCTTGTTTGAAGTCTAGAGATACCAAACAAGAGTTATTGTCAATTTTCAAAGACAAACATGTGCTTGCAATGTTTGGCAACTAACAAGTTTAATGATAAACATAGTGTCTGGTATGGTATCTTATGTTGTAGTAATGTGCATTCAGTAAAATTTGATTCATGTATCTTTTCCTGCCAGGGTCGCCATGCAAACATACAGTAGCTGCTATATCAAGACTAAGGAAACAGCAACTTAGGCCAAAGGATTTTGCACACAAATGGCTTACCATGGAAGCTGTAAAATCCGAGAGATTAGTAAATAATTAGCGAATAAATTAATTATTAAACAAAGTAATTAGAAAAGGAAATTTTATAGTTTAAGGAGATAGAGCTAATTAAAATAGGAATTTTGACACCAATTCTAAAGAATTTGGCCCAAGATTGGGCCGAACGGGCCAAAGCGGATGAACCGAGCCTATATTGGGCCCAAGGCCTAACCCAACGTGCTTAAGTACATGAGCTTCAGCTCATTCACTGTCTTCTTCATGCATGTGACGCTGAAATACACACAAGGGAAGGGGAAAAAGAACAAACCCTTGTTCTTACTTCAAATTCAAATAACTTTTGATCCGGAGCTCCAATTGACGAGCCGTCAGTGGCCACGCATTCGTCTCAAAATTCTCTACAAAAAACAATAATTAATTTGGTAAGGGATCCAATTTCCACTTTCAATTTCTTCTCCCCTAATTTCGAAATCCAATAGGTATTATGTTGAACTTTTTGAGTAATTTCGGTATTTAGGTTCAAATTAACCTAAGGGTATTATCGGGTTTAGCTTGTTTGAGCTGTGGGTCAAGTAAGAACCCTCCAACCCTTTGTGAGATGTTGATTTAGTAAACTCTATATTGATTATAGTGATAATCGTGATATTAGATTGAAATTGGTTATCGGTTTGAGTTAATTTGATAAATTATAAGCTAGAGGATTAGCTTTGGAGGCTGGGTATCGTTGGTGAGGGGGCTAGATTTACGGAGCTTGTGGTTTGAGATTGCTTGAGGTGTTTCAAGTTATCAGAAAATCAGCCAAGGTATGATTTTGGTTTCTCGTATTTAATATGTAAGGTTTTGTGAAAATATAGTCTAGTTCACCATAAGTTAGGTTGAAGCATGTATGTATGTTAAGAGTTAGTAATTTTAATGAAATGTCACATTATCTTGAAATTGGGTTGTTGATTGGCAATTATGTTGAGGATTGATGAGAATAACTAATGAAAATTGTGAATTGTGATAGTTGATGAGGATATTGAATGATGATGATGATAGTAAGATGACTTTTGAATTGTGTTGTATTGGTTTGTGAAATTATATATGATAAAAATGCTAGAAATTGGGTATTTACATGTGATAGAAGAGACAGAATAGGTATAAGATTATTTTATACATGATTAGTGCTGATTTGGGGTGTGAGTTATTGGTTTTTGAAAGAAACTTGGTGAAAATAGATGTTTTACATTTGTTGAGAAAAACTGGTTTTTGACCGAGCTTCGGCGAGGCATAACTTGGCTTCCGAACCTTCAAATGGTTTGAAACTTATTTTATATAAAATTGGATCCGTGAAGTTTATGCCATTTGAAGAACGGATGAAAAATATTTTAAAACGAAAGAGTTATGCCAGTCAGAAGTTTAGTGCAAAAATTAAAGGATGGTCTAGAATAACTGAATTGCGATGTTAATGATGAGATTAGGGATGACTGTGTGTGGCCGAAATGGTCAAGAGGGCAAGGTTTTGGAGCGATCCTACTTGTTTATTAACTTGAAAATGTATTCGGATGGCAAGTTAGGGACGGAAGTTCCCTCTCTTGTCATGATGGGGATGTGGGGAAGGTGAAAAGGCATTCTTCTTCATATTGTTTTTCCCACATTCTTCACTCGTTGCAAGGTGGAAAGGCGCTCCTTCGAAGTCGAAAGGCACTCTTCTTCGTATATCCTCCAGGGAAAGGTGGAAAGGCACACTCCATCGATGTGGAAATGCACTCTCCTTAGTTTATGATCCTCCTAGAGATGCGAAACCTAGAGACCAATGTCTGGGTTAGCTACCAGATGTGTCGGGTTCTGGCAAAGTAACCGACACGTGAGCTCACGGCCAGTAGAAAACACATTCATCATATGCATTTGTCTGTTTTGCTTGAGTTTGCATTTCTTTGAATTGCCTAATTGATAGTCTATGCTTACCTGCTATATTTACTACTTGCTGTAATTGTATTCTAATTGTTTGTCTTTGCTTGTATTGTTTGTCTGTGCATTGGTGAATCTAGAGGGTTGGAGGAGGTAGGAGGTGAATTGTAGAGTTAGAATTTCATGAGACATTAAGGGGATTGTAATTTGAGAGATTAAGTTAGGATTGAGTTAGAACCTTAAGAACCTTAGATATCTAGCCCTACTTATGGTTTCTATTTTAGTTCCTTAAGAATTATAATATGAGTGTCGGCATTCTAGGATTGCTTCTAGCTTTTCCGGGACCTTATTTATTATATATGTAGGCACCTTAACCATACTGAGAGCCCCTAGTTCTCACCCCATACATATTTTGTGGTTTTTCAGATGCGGTTGAGAAGCACCACTCTGTATTCTGGAGACTCTAATGAAGCAAAGAACTCTTGGGACTCAAGGATGTATTTTGTTTATATTTATATTTCGTACGCAAGTTTCCGTTTACGTGAGTGATACGACTTTTGTTTTAAACTTTCCTTCAAAGGCTCCTAGATATAAAAATTTTTCAATTATATTATATATTTTTTATTTTTAGAGGTTGTAATACTTCACCACCTCATTTTCATAACTTAAGCATAAGACTCTGTGTGGTAAGGTGTTACATTATGGTATCATTTTATTTTTTCCCGTAGAGCCTGGGGAATAGACTGACTATGCTTCTGAGCATACTCTGGCTGTGTGTACTTGCTATTTAGGATGTCTGCTCGATATATATATCATGAAGGTTCATGAGAATTACCTTAGAGATTCAAAGCACTAGACTTTAGATATTAAGACTGATCACCTTAATATCAATTGTTCAGTGTGGACAAGACCCAAATGGCGTCTCATGGGCGCGAATGAGGAAATATCATTGACTCTCTGACTGTTGTTGTGCAAGCTTCTGCTGAAGGGATGGAGCGAACAAATTAGGAATGGTTATAGAGGTGGTAATGGACCTGGTAATGAACTAAACTAAGGGATTATAACTCGTGCAATTGAGAAAAGATCGATAGTTCTAGTTAGAGAGATGAGGGGATTCAATGAGTGTTCTGGCAGAGTAGGGGCATGTTTAAGATCATAGTAGCTTATAATCAGAGTAACACTATGGAAGCGCAGTAAATTTGGTGGCTCTAGAATTAGAGAGACGAGAGAATGGAGACTTGGAATAAGGAATGATTTCGAAGGTTGTTGTAAGGTCAAAGATGCAAAGTGTGAGTGTGTAGTTTATGTTATAGTGGGTTGACTCCAATTAAGGGATTGAGGAATTGATTACTATTTGATATAGTTGAGAAGTAGAGATTAATTTGACTCAGACAGAATTCTTGAAAGGTAAAGAAGTTTGCAGTCATTGAGAAAGAGATAGACGAAAACTAAGAATGAAACAAACAGGTTAAGCTTAGGCTTGAATTGGGAATAGGGTATTAAATTAATGTTGAAGGAAAGGTAGAAAAGTTAAAGATTTTAGATAAGTTTAAGTTTTGGTTAGGTTAGGAATCCTTAGAAGAACCATCTAAAGTTATGGTTTCCATTTTAGTTTTAAAAGCTCTATAATCTGAGTGAGCGTATATGATTTAAGAGCGAATTTTCGAGGGCATAAATTTTTGTTAGAGGGGTAGGATGTAAAACCTGAAAGATTAATAAATAATTAGCGAATAAATTAATTGTTAATCAAAGTAATTAGAAAAGGGAATTTTATAGTTTAAAGAGATAGAGCTAATTAAAATAGGAATTTTGACACCAATTTTAAAGAATTTGGCCCAAGATTGGACCGAACGGACCGAACCAGATGAATCGAGCCTATATTGGGCCCAACTCAACATGCTTAAGTACATGAGCTTCAGCTCATTCACTGTCTTCTTCATGCATGTGACGCTGAAATACACACAAGGGAAGGGGAGAAAAGAACAAACCCTTGTTCTTACTTCAAATCCAAATAACTTTTGATCCGGAGCTCCGATTGACGAGCCGTCAGCGGCCACGCGTTTGTCTCAGAATTCTCTACAAAACCCAGTAACTAATTTGGTAAGGGATCTAATTTCCACTTTCAATTTCTTCTCCCCTAATTTCGAAATCCAATAGTTATTATGTTGAACTTTTGGTGTAATTTTGGTATTTAGGTTCAAATTAACCTACAGATATTGTCGGGTTTAGCTTGTTTGAGCTGTGGGTTAGGTAAGAACCCTCCAACCCTTTGTGAGATGTTGATTTAGTAAACTCTATATTGATTATAGTGATAATTTTGATGTTAGATTGAAATTGGTTATCGGTTGGAGTTAATTTGAGAAATTAGAAGCTAGAGGATTAGCTTTGGAGGCTGGGTATCATTGGTGAGATGGCTAGAGTTGTGGAGCTTGTGGTTCGAGAATGCTTGAGGTGTTCTGGTTTATCGGAAAATTGGCCAAGGTATGATTTTGGTTTCTCGTATTTAATATGTAAAGTTTTGTGAAAACATAGGCTAGTTGACCATAAGTTAGGTTGAAGCATGTATGTATGTTAGGAGTTAGTAATTTTAAGGGTTAAGTACTGAAATCGTCCCTAAGGTAAGGGGTGAAAATCAAATTCGTCCCCGACCTTCTTTTGTTATTAAAATCATCCCGAACGTTCGGAAACACTTTAAAATCGTCCTCAAGTGCATTAAAAAAATTTTAATTCCAAATTTGCCCCTGAGCCCTTTGACGCTTGGTATTTTATTCTCGCAAAACCAATTCATTATGTGAGTAATGTTACACAAACGAACACTGATCCTTCACCTTCGCTTGTTCTCGTGGAAGTCATCTCGAATCAGGTATGTGTGCAGCATTTGTTTTGATTTTTGGAGCTTGAACTTAATACAGTGTGAAGGGTATTTAGTGGTTTACGAATGGGAATTGGGTGTGATTTTTGTTTGTAGGTTTTAGGTGATGGGAACCTTTAACCTGACTGTGTACCATGGTGGTAGATTTGGGTATGACAATGGTACATTGGAGTATATAGGGGGAGAAAGGACTGTGATCGAAGATGTTGATATGGATTGCTGGTCTCTTTTTGAGGCATATGCTGAGGTGGGACAGTTTGGGTACACAAAGGAAAAAATCTCAGCTTTCTGGTATAAGGACCCAAGTTCTGAATGGTTGGAGAACGATTTGAAGTTATTTGAGGGAGACAGAGATGCCATTGAGATGTGTAAAATAGCGGAGAAGAGGGGTCATGTCGATCTGTACATGGTCCATAAGATTGAGGTTGATGAAGACTTTCCTGAAGTAGGGTTTCTTGATGTTGGAGGCCCAAGTGAACAAGTTCAGGAAGCAGAGAAGGCCAATGATGAAGAGGTACATAATCAGAAACAGCTGGTGATTTATCAAGGTGATGGGGTTCAGGAGGTGGAAAGGGCCAATGCAGAGGCGGTTAAAGAGGGAGATAAGCTGAACCCGGATGAGCAGGTTAAATCGAATAGTGATGAGGATAGTGATGATGAGGATTTCATTCCATCTGATGGTGAGGTTGACAGTGCAGATGATGTGATGTTTACAGATAGTGAAGAGGAGTATGATGATGAGAGCAGATTTGATGAAGTAAGAGGTGGGACGAATGGTGATCAGGTTGAAAAAGGAAAAGGGGTTGCAGGAGGTGATTTCAGTGATGAGGAAGTGTTCCGAGGGTTACCTAAAACTGTAGGTCGATCTCGAATGAGATCTTCTGTACTGGTCGGAGATGACGTGTCCGGCTGGCTGGTGGCGGCCGGAGCAGTTGTGTCCGACTCGTTGGACTGGCTGCACTTTTGATCCTTAGTCACCAGAGGGTGAGGGGGTACCTGCAAGAGACTCCAACGCTTAAGTTAGCACGGGTATTAAGCAGGTTTATTGTAGAATCAGAGTATGAGTTATACCTGGGTGCTCTAGTGTATTTATAGTAGTGTGGGCTGACCTTTCTGATAAGATAAGTTAGTTATCTTATCTTATCTTATCTTTGGGTGGGGTCAACTTATCTTCAAGGGAACCGCCTTTACCTCTTTAGGCTTGGACTGCCTTTGGATTTGGGTCGTGTTCCTCTATTTGGGCCCTTTATTGGGCTTTCCCGTCGATTTGGCTGACCTCTTTGAGAAGAAGTCGGGTAGCCTGACCTGAAGAAGTCGGTCGCTTTGTCGCCAATCATCCCAGGTCGGATAGCTCGACCCAGGGTGTGAACAGTGCCCCTGCTTGAGCTTGGTCTTTTTTGCTGAGGTCGAGTCCTTGACTTCGGTCCTTCTCTAGTGAAGCCAAACTCAAGCATTTTGTCGATTCCTTTCTTTGTAGAGCCTTTTTTGAATGTGGAACGTTTTCCTTTAAAAGCGTGCTTTTATATCGGCGCTTTGGGAACGTGCGAGGGTTTAATAGCCTCATTAATTGACTTCAAATGCCCCGTTTCCCATGGTTTTTATTTTGAACTTTGCCATCAGAAACGGTTTCTCTTCTTCGTTCCTCTTCGTAACTTCTCCCTTTACTCTCTCATTTTCGGTTTTTCCTAGAGTTTCGCAGTTTCTTCCTGCAACGCCTGCTCTACTACCGCTTTCTGTGGAAAAGGAGTGATTCTGGATTTCACCCTCCGTCTTCTTCCAGCGAGTTTTTTTCCGTTCGAGGTGTGGCTCTATCGCTTCTTGCTTCTTCAGCTTTCTTTCGAGGTTTTCTTCTATTTTCCAGGTTCGATTTTTCCTCCTCTGTCATTTTTTATGTCTGAATTTGATTTTGTTTGGAGAAAGTTTGGATCTTTCTGCTTTTACTGTGCCTGATTGTTGCGTGTTCTGGAGTTTCTTCGTCTTTTGTATGAATTTTTTCGTCTTTCCTGTTGCTTGATGCTTTTAGGGCTTTTGCATGTTATCACCGTTTCTGCTTGTGCTTTCGATGATGGTTTTTTTTTATTCTGGATGAAAGGCTGTGTCTTTGACGATTCTCTGCTTGGCATGTTTGGTGTTGTCGAAGCTTTTTGTAAAAAGATAGTGGCTTTGATGACTTTTTGTATATCTTTTTTGTTTGTTTGTGGGACGCTGAGACGTAAGCTATAGATTTTTCCTGAAAATCTTGCTTTGTCACTGCCTCCAAAGGATGCCCCAGGACTTTAGTTTGAGTGTTGGAATTTTCCTTTTCTGTTTGTTCGTCTGTATCATATTAGTCGAGTTGCTTTTGCCCCTCCTCCGAGATATTTTTTAGTAATCCAATCTTCTTTTCTTTTTGTAGGATTAGTTGGCCTCATGTCTTCTCGCAATAACGTTGTAGAGATGTCTTCCAAAGTTCCCGAGGGGATGTCCGATTGGCTGGACTCCCTTGTCCTAATGTGTATCTCTGTCGTGGATGCTAAATTTTGTGTAGAGCTAAGAAAATGTCATAGGATCTGTGGTAACAGTGCTCGGGAGAGAAATTATGAGCTTGTAGCTCCTGACTCTGATGAGAGGGCTTGTTTTCCTACTTTCGTCGAGGGGGAGCGTCCCTTCTTCTAGGCCGATGAATATTTCTTCAGCCAGTTGGACGTTACTTTTCCTTTTACTGCTTTCGAGACCGACTTGTTGTGGTCATGTAACATTGCTCCATCCCAGCTTCATCCGAATTCCTGGGGTTTTATCAAAATATTTCAACTGCTTTGCCAAGAGTTAGGCATAACACTTTCTCAAACTCATTTTCTCTATCTTTTTGTCTCGGCCAAGCCCGGAGGTTCTTCCAAAAAGAAAGCTTCCTGGGTTTCTTTCAGATCAACCCAGGAACATAAAGTTTTTGCTATGTATGATGAGTCTTTTAAAGATTTTAAGAATTATTTCTTCCGAGTCCGTGCTGTTGAGGGGGTCCGCCCCTTTTTTCTTGATGAGAATGATGAGCCTGCTTTTCCTCTAGAGTGAAAAAAGAATGTGAGAGTGCCACGTTATACATGGGAGATGCTTAATGAGGTTGAGCAGGCTTTTGTAGTTGTTCTTGAAGATTTGTGGGGGGAACCACCCCATCTGGATAAGAAAAGATTCTTGAGCGATCCATCTTTGGTTCGAACTGCTTTGGGTACTGTCTGACTTGTTTCTATACTTGTTTCTGAGTTTTTCTTCTCCTATGTTGTAACTCGTCATTATGGTTGATTCTGTATTTTCAGAGATATCAAAAATCAATGATTCCATGAAGGCCTACAAGAAGGCGAAGAAGGCTGCTGCTGCTCAACACATCTCGGCCAAGGCGGCCGAAGAGGGATCTTCTCAAGTTCCAGTGAAGCTGCCCGTGTCGAGTTCTCCTGGGCCAAGGAAGGTGATCCCCACTCCTCGAGTTCGTCTGACTGATCCTCCACGGACTTCTGCCATTACTTCTGGTGCTCCTCCCAACAAGAAACAAAAAACAATTGAGTCCTTTAACCTTGACACCCCTGATTTTAATGTAATCGAGATCGTAGATCAGCAAATCGGTCCCTACGGTACCCTCCCCATGGATGATGTGTCAATCCTTCGCCATCTGGATTTTATGACCCGAAACAGTGTTAAAATGGCATATATGGGGACTGTCCTGTACCGAACTGCTCAGAATCTTCCTCTCCATGCCACCAAAGAATTTATGGAGGAGGCTAAACAGGAGTTCAACCAGATGAAGGGCCTGAAGGAAGAGCTTGAGGTAATGGTAGCCAAGTTGGAGAAGGATCTAGAGAATGAAAATGTGAGTTCCCTTGCTCTAGCGGCTTCTGTGCGGTTGGCCGAGGACACGGCATTGAGGCATAAGGACAGTTATGTGACATCTTATCGGGAGGTGGTGCGCCTGAGGGAGGAGTTGGAGAATGCCCGAGCTGATTATTCCGAGCTCCAAGGTCATCTTGTTGGCAGCGTAACTGCTGCCTATGAGAACTTGAGGGAGCAGGTTCGGATTATTGCTCCCGAGGCCGACCTTACTCTTTTAAGCCTGGATAATGTTGTGAGGGATGGTAAGATTGTCCCTGATGACCAGGATGATGATGATGATGTTGAACCTCCCCCTGTGTCTTCTGCCAAAGTGTCAACCTCTTCAGTTCCTCCAGTTGTGTCTGATTCGGATTGCCAGATTCTGAACCGGGATGATAGAATCGTGGATGCTGTGCCTATTCAGACTCGCCTTCCTTCTCCTTGTACTGATGTTGTCGAAAAGGCTCTCGATCTTTGCTGATTTCTCTTGGATATTTTTGTGTAAATAGCCCGGCTTGTGGGCTTCTGAACTCTTTTTTTTTTTGTAGTTTGAATATTTTGCTCGACTGTGGATACTCTTTTGGGTTGCTTGTTTAGCAACTTTGTTTTTGAAAAACAACAAGTAGTTTTCAGGCTTTTGGGGCTGACCCTGAAGCTTGTTATAATATTGTATTTTATATCCTGCTCGTTTGCGCTTGTCTTAGCACTTTTTGGAGATGTTGGAGCCTTGCTTCTCGGCCTCTTTGGATCGCTTTGCACCTGTTGCTTGCGGGTTGACTCCTTTGAGGTCGTGAATGGGCGGGTCCAACTTGTTTCTCGATTTTCTTGCTCTTACTTGTATTTCTAGCAACCCATAGTCGATTTCTTTACGTTGGTCCTCGTCTTGGCTACCTTTGTAGTCCTCTTTCTTGGACCTTTGCTAGGTCTCTTTCAAGGACTACTTTATAACTTGTTTGTTGTAGGAGATCGACTTCTTTGCATCGTCTTTTTCTAAGTTATTTTGTAATCCTCTTTTTTGGACTTTTGTCAGGTCTCTTTCAGGGATTACTTATATAACTTTGTTAGTTGTAGGAGATCGACTTCTTTGCGTCGTCCTTTTCTAAGTTATTTTGTAATCCACTTTCTTGGACCTTTGTCAGGTCTCTTTCAGGGATTACTTATATAACTTATTTTGTAGGAGACCGACTTCGTTAGGTCGATCTCTTCTAAGTTATTTTGTAATCCTCTTTCTTGGACCTTTGTCAGGTCTCTTTCAGGGATTACTTATATAACTTTTTTGTAGGAGACCGACTTCGTTAGGTCGATCTCTTCTAGGTTATTTTGTAATCCTCTTTCTTGGACCTTTGTCAGGTCTCTTTCAGGGATTACTTATATAACTTATTTTGTAGGAGACCAAATTCGTTAGGTCGATCTCTTCTAAGTTATAGCAATTCCTCTTTTATAGGGTTGGCCAGACCTCTTTCCAGGAATTTGCTGATAACTTGGGTTGACTTGGTCCGACTTTTCAACGTCGGTCAGTCTTTAAGTTATTATTTAGCAATCCATAAGACCTCGTCAGGTTCTTTTTTCGGATCACTTTTGATAACTTCTTGCATTATTCTGTGTTCATCTTTGCCGATTTGTAGAAGCTGGTTTCTGTCGACCTTTAGATGAATCGCGTTTTCATCTTTATTGGTCTTTTATCGTGATCATGCAGTAAATCTGTTTTTCACTTTCTGCCGATCTGTTGCTTTATAATCGGACGATGAATGCTTCAGATTAATGCGTCTTGAGAATTTGTAGAATATCTAAAATATTTTTTATTCAAAAGAAAGTGCAAATATATACATGTTGGAGTTTTTCATCCTTTTAAGTCGGATAATATCTAGATCTCAACTTGGTGCCTCATTAGAAAACCTTTTCAGAAAAAAGAGTGCATCCTATGATGAGATCTTTTACCTTTTCTAACTATAGTACCTTCTTAGGTTGCAGGCGTGCCACGATCTGGGAAGCTCTCGTCCATCGAGTTCGGACAGTCTGTAGTAGCCCTTCCCAAGTACTTCTATGACTTGGTAGGGTCCTTTCCAGTTTGCTGCCAACTTTCCTCCTCCGGGTCTAGTTGTTCCAATATCATTTCGGATTAGGATGAGATCATTCTCCGCGAAACCTCTTTGCACTACCTTTTGATTATATCTTGAAGCCATTCGGCACTTTAGCGCTTCTTCCCTGATCTGAGCTCTTTCTTGGATTTCCGGAAGTAGGTCGAGTTCTTCTCTTTGAAGTTGCGAGTTGGCTTCTTCATTGTAGTGGACTACTCTAGGCGACTCTTCCTCGACCTTTATTGGGATTATTGCCTCCACTCCGTATTCTAATCGGAACGGTGATTCGTTTGTGGTGGAATGTGGCGTGGTTTGATATGCCCATAGGACCTGTGGAAGTTCTTCAGCCCAAGCTCCCTTCGCATCTTGCAGTCTCCGTT
Organism: Arachis ipaensis; assembly: GCF_000816755.2. Classification (NCBI taxonomy): domain Eukaryota; kingdom Viridiplantae; phylum Streptophyta; class Magnoliopsida; order Fabales; family Fabaceae; genus Arachis; species Arachis ipaensis. The sequence continues at coordinate 48,941,040 of NC_029791.2, read as the reverse complement.
TTAACCCAGCCAATATGACTTTGTTGGCAGCTTCAGCTTGCCCATTGGCTTGATGATGTTCGACGGAGGTGAACTGGTGCTTTATGTTCAAGTCGGCTACTAATTTTCTGAGGCCTGCATCTGTGAATTGAGTGCCATTGTCTGTGGTGATGGAGTATGGAACCCCGAACCTTGTGACAATGTTCCTATATAGGAATTTCCGGCTTCTTTGAGCAGTGGCATTGGCTAGGGGCTCTGCCTCAATCCACTTTGTGAAATAGTCTACTCCGACTATGAGGAATTTGACTTGTCCTGATCCCTGGGGAAAGGGTCCGAGAAGATCGAGTCCCCATTTTGCAAATGGCCAAGGCGAAGTTACGCTGATGAGTTCTTCTGGCGGGGCGATGTGAAAGTTGGCATGTTTTTGGCATGGGGGACATGTCTTTACAAATTCTGTAGCTTCCTTTTGTAGAGTTGGCCAGTAAAATCCCGCCCAAAGTACCTTTTTGGTGAGAGCTTGTGCCCCGAGATGATTGCCACAAATACCGCTGTGTACTTCCTCTAAAACTTCCCTTATGTTAGAGGTTGGCACACATTTTAACAATCGTATTGAAATCCCTCTTTTGTATAGGGTGTTGTTTATGATGGTGTAGTACTGAGCCTCCCATTTTAACCTCTTTGCTTCCTTCTCATTTGTGGGGAGTGTTTCTTTTTTGAGGTAATTAATTATGGGGGTCATCCATCCTTGATCCTGACTTGTTATAGCTAGGACTTTTTCTGCTTCCGAGATTGACGGGTTCTGTAGCATTTCCTGGATGAGGCTTCTATTGTTGCCCCCTGGTTTGGTGCTGGCTAGCTTTGAGTGTGTATCAACTCAGGCATTTTGTTCGTGGGGTATGTGGCAGATCTTATATTCCCCGAGTTGTCCAAGCTGTTCTTTGGTTATATCCAAATACTTTTTCATGGTGGGATCTTTGGCTTGGTAACTCCCTGTTATCTGTGAGGTGACTACTTGTGAGTCGCTGAAGATGTTGAGTTTTTGAGCTCCAACCTCCTTAGCCAGCTTCAAACCAGCTAGTAACGCTTCATATTCTGCCTGGTTGTTTGAGGCCGGGAACCCAAATTTGAGGGAAAGCTAAACTTGGGTTCCTTAGTTGCTTTCTATTATCACACCTGCACTGCTTCCAGTCTTATTTGAAGATCTGTCCACATAGAGATTCCATTCTGTGGGGGGTTTCCAGGGTATCTGTGAATTCTGCTATAAAGTCGGCCAAGTATTGTGATTTGATGGTTGTCCGAGCTTCGTATTGGAGGTCGAACTCGGATAACTCGACTGCCCATTGTAAAATTCTGCCTGTTAGATCTGTTTTCTGCAGTATCCCCTTTATGGGCTGGTCGGTCTGAACCTTAATAGTGTGGGCCTGGAAGTATGGGCGAAGTCGTCGAGATGTTAGTATGAGAGTGTAGGCGAACTTTTCTATTTTTTGGTAGTTCAGCTCGGATCCCTGCCGCGCTTTACTGATGAAATATACAGGCTGTTGCCCTTTGTCGTCCTCTCGAACCAGTGCTGAGGCTACTGTCTGACTTCCTACTGCAAGGTATAATACGAGTGGTTCTTCCTCTCGTGGTCGAGTTATGATAGGCGGTCGTCCTAGGAAGTTTTTGAAATCCTGGAAGGCTTGCTTGCATTCTGTTGTCCATTCGAACTTCTTTCCTTTCCTTAAAGTGGAATAGAAGGGGAGAGATCTTATTGCTGATCCTGCTAAGAATCTGGATAAGGCTGCCAATCTCCCGTTGAGTTGTTGTACCTCTCTGACACAAGTCGGGCTCTTCATGTTGAGTATAGCCTGGCATTTGTCTGGATTTGCTTCAATTCCTCTTTGTGTGAGCATGAAACCTAAGAATTTTCCCGCTTTTACTACAAAGGTGCACTTTGTGGGATTGAGTCGTATGTCATGCTTCCTTATAGTGTCGAACACTTGGGCCAGGTCGGACAATAATGTTTCTTCGCTTTGTGTCTTTATTAACATGTCGTCCACGTAGACTTCCATGATTTTTCCGATATGATCTGAAAAGACTTTATTCATTAGCCTTTGATAAGTAGCTCCTACATTCTTGACGCCGAAAGGCATCACAATGTAGCAGTAATTTGCTTTTAGCGTTAAAAACGATGTCTTTTCTTGATCTGGTGGATACATGGGAATTTGGTTGTATCCGGAATATGCATCCATAAACGAGAGGTATCTATATCCAGAGGAAGCATCTACCAGGGCATCGATACTTGGGAGTGGGTAAGGATCTTTTGGGCAGGCTTTGTTGAGGTCGGTGTAGTCGGTGCACATTCGCCACTTCCCATTTGATTTTTTCACCAAGACAACGTTAGTTAGCCATAGTAGGTACTTGACTTCTCTTATGAATCCTGCCTCTAGTAGTGCTTGTACCTGTTCTTCCACAGCTTGGAATCGTTCTGGCCCAAGTTTTCTTCGTCTCTGCTGTACCAGCCAAGATCCTGGATAGACCGCCAACTTGTGACTCATTAGCTTGGGGTCTATGCCTGGCATGTCTGCAGCTTTCCATGCGAAGAGATCGACATTATCTCGTAAGAACTGTACTAGTAATTCTTTTGCGTCTCCCTTCAGGATCGTGCCAATATTAGTTGTTTTGTCCGAGGTATTCCCGATCTGAACTTTCTCTATTTCTCCTTCGGGTTGTGGACGGAGTTATTCACGTCTCTGAACTCCACCAAGCACAATTGTATGGAACTCTTCTCCTCTACCTCTGAGGTTTATACTTTCATTATAACAGCGGCGTGCCATCTTTTGATCTGCTTTTATCGTAGCTATCCCTTCTGTAGTTGGGAATTTCATGCAAAGATGTGGAGTCGAGACTATTGCGCCGAGTTGATTTAGTGTTGTCCGACCTATTAGGGCATTGTAGGCTGAACTCACGTCGACCACAATGTAGTCTATCTTGAGTGTTCTAGATTGGTTCCCTTTTCCGAAGGTTGTGTGTAGCGACATGTATCCCAGTGGTTGAACTGGGGTATCTCCCAGTCCGAACAGGCTGTTCGGGTATGCTCTAAGCTCCTTTTCTTCTAGGCCGAGTTTGTCGAAGGAAGTTTTGAATAAAATATCGGCAGAACTCCCTTGGTCTATTAATGTGCGGTGGAGATTGGCGTTTGCCAGTATGATGGTGATGACCATGGGATCGTCATGTCCTGAGATGACACCGGATGCGTCTTCTTTGGTGAACGTGATTGCAGGGATGTCGGGTGCTTCCTCCTTCCCTTCGACATGATATACTTTTTTGAGGTATCTTTTGCGGGATGATTTGGAGATTCCACCTCCTGCAAATCCTCCATGTATCATATGGACATGTCTTTCTGGCGTACGAGTTGATCGCTCAGCTCGTCCGACGTCTTCATCTCTTCGTCTTTTTCTTTGTTCATCATCTCGGGTGGCTAGATACCGATTTAGTTTTCCTTCCCTTACTAACTTTTCTATGATGTTTTTTAAGTCGAAGCACTCATTGGTGGAATATCCTCGGACCCGATGATATTCACAGTACTCGTTCCGATTTCCTCCTCCTTTTTTGCCTTTGAGTGGTCGAGCTGGGGGTATCTTTTCTGTGTTACAGACTTCTTTGTAAATATCCACAAGGGACACGCGAAGAGGGGTGTAATTATGATACTTTTTGATTCTTTCGCCCGTTCGATCTTCCTTCTTCTTGGATTCTTTATCTTTATCTCGGTAGGTGAAACCGGATTTCGAGGCTTCTCCAAGTCGAGAATTTTCTTCCATGTTGATGTACTTCTCTGCCTGCTCCTGTACCTCATCTAGGGATGTGGGATATTTCTTTGATATAGATTGGCTGAAGGGTCCTTCTCGTAGGCCGTTGATGAGGCCCATGACGGCAGCCTCTATTGGTAAGCTTTGTATGTCTAGGCACGTTTTGTTGAATCTTTCCATGTAGTTACGGAGACTTTCCTGATCTCCTTGCTTGATACCTAGTAGACTGGGGGCGTGCTTAGCCTTGTCTTTTTGGATGGAGAATCTAGCCAAGAATTTTTTGGCCAGGTCGTCAAAGTTGGAGATGGACTTTGGAGGTAGGTTGTCGAACCATCTAATTGCTGTCTTTGTGAGAGTCGTTGGAAAAGCTTTGCAGCGAACGGCGTCTGAGGCGTCGGTGAGGTACATTCTGCTTCTGAAGTTGCTGAGGTGATGGTTGGAATCTGTAGTGCCATTATACAAAGTCATATTCGGAAGTTTGAAGTCTTTAGGGATTTTAGTCTTCATGATTTCCCTAGTGAATGGATCCTGATCTTTGCGAGAGTTGTCTTCAGGGGTGGTCCGGGTAGTCTTTGCTTTGAGATCGGCTTCAAGTTGTAGAAGTTTATCTTCTAATTCTCGACATCGCCTTACCTATCTTTGTAGATCCTTGCCGACTTCTTGCTGGTACTGGCTTTCTTTTTTGAGTTACTTTAGGTGATCTTGAAGGGCTTCTATCACTCCCGGATGTGATGAGTTTTTGTCTCCGTTAGATTTCGGAGTGTCCTTTGGTGTGGCACCAGTGTTTTTGTGCGGCGTTCTGTCCTCTAAATCTGAGTTGTGGTCGTTATCCTGTTCGTCCACCATGGTGATGGGATGACTTCCAGGTTCCCCGGTAACGGCGCCAATGTTCCGAGGGTTACCTGAAACTGTAGGTCGATCACGGATGAGATCTTCTGTACTGGTCGGAGATGACGTGTCCGGCTGGCTGGTGGCGGCCGGAGCTGTTGTGTCCGACTCGTTGGACTAGCTGCACTTCTGATCCTTAGTCATCGGAGGGGGGGGGGTACCTGCAAGAGACTCCGCTGCTTAAGTTAGCACGGGTATTAAGCAGGTTTATTGTAGAATCAGAGTATGAGTTATACTTGGGTGCTCCAGTGTTTTTATAGTAGTGTGGGCTGACCTTTCTGATAAGATAAGTTAGTTATCTTATCTTATCTTATCTTTGGGTGGGGTCAACTTATCTTCAAGGGAACCGCCTTTACCTCTTTAGGCTTGGACTGCCTTTGGATTTGGGTCGTGTTCCTCTATTTGGGCCCTTTATTGGGCTTTTCCGTCGATTTGGCCGACCTCTTTGAGAAGAGGTCGGGTAGCCTGACCTGAAGAGGTCGGTCGCTTTGTCGCCAATCATCCCAGGTCGGATAGCTCGACCCAAGGTGTGAACAGGAAGGGTTCAATAGTGATGAAGTTGATGTGGATTATGAAGTAGGTGGTGGTTCAGAGAAAGAGGACAGCGAGGATGATGATAACAATGAAGCAATTAGATATCTGATCCATAAAGATGTGAAAGACATGACAAGCTACAAATGGGAAGTTGGAACTGTGTTTGCTTCAAGGGAGGAATTCAAGGACACTGTAATAGCTTATTCAGTGCAAACAAGAAGGGGACTGAGGTATGCGAAACTTGACTTGGTCAGGGTGAGGGCTATTTGTCAAGAGGGTTGCCCGTTTTGGTTATACGCAGCAAAAATGAGTGAGGATGAGACTTGGCAGCTGAGGTCAATGAACCTTAACTATACTTGTGGCCAGTCACATAGGGTAGGGATAATGCATACTGGTTGGCTGAGTAAAGCGTTTAGGAAGAAAGTGGAAAGTAACCCAAAGGTGAAGATAAAGAATCTGGTCAACAAGGCAGAAAAGGAAATGGAATTTGACAGTGACAACTTCAATGGCAACAAGGTCTAGACAAGCTGCATTGGATGAGATTCAGGGAGCTTACCGGAAGCAGTACAAAAGGATTACTGACTACTGCTCCGAGCTGCTACATGCTAATCCAGGGTCCTCAGTGACGCTCAAGGAACAGAGGTCCCCTGATTTCGAGGTTGAGGACCAACACCAGGGGTTAAACAATTACTGCATTTTTCAAAGGGTATATGTGTGCCTAGCTGCTTGCAAGAAGAGCTTCCTGCAGTGTAGAAAGTTTGTTGGATTGGATGGCTGTTTTCTAAAGACACCTTAAGGGGGGCAGTTGTTGACAACGATTGGGTGGGATCCCAATGATCAAATGCTTCCAATTGCTTACGCCGTTGTGGAGGCAGAGACTAAAGACACCTGGAAGTGGTTTCTCTGGCTGCTCATTGACGACTTCGGAGCTGAGGTAATTGGGAAAACAACCTTCATGTCTGATCAGCAGAAGGTAAATGGTTAGGGTTACAATTAAAATCTTACATTTGATAAATTTAAATTCTGGATGTTGAAGCTCTTGTCCTTTATTAATGCAGTAATTGTTATGTAACACAATTTTACCTGCTCTATTAGGGTCTCTTGCCTGCTTTTGATGAAGTTATTCCAGGAGTGGACCATAGGTTCTGTGTCCGCCATCTTTACAGCAACTTTAGGAAAAAATTTCCTGGGTTACACCTGAAGCAGCTGATGTGGAGGTGTGCAAAGGCTACACACTGAAAGGAATGGGAGAAAGAGATGCAAATCATAAGGCAGATCAATGTGGATGCGCACAGACATCTAAACGCTATTCCTCCAAGATTTTGGAGCAGGTCCAGGTTTAATTTTCACTCTAAATGTGACATTCTTGTGAACAACATGTGTGAGAGCTTTAATAGTGTAACAGTAGACTCTAGGGAGAAACCTATAGTGACAATGTTAGAGGAAGAGAGGACCTGATGAGCCTCCGGACAACAGCCAGTCCTACTAGTCTAGGAGGGGACAAATCCAAAGGTGCTCAAACTGTGGTGAGCCAGATTTAATTTTCACTCTAAATGTGACACTCTTGTGAACAACATGTGTGAGAGCTTTAATAGTGTAATAGTAGACTCTAGGGAGAAACCTATAGTGACAATGTTGGAGGACATTAGGGTTTATTTGATGAGTAGGTGGGCTCTTAATAGGAAAAGAATTAAGAACTTTAATGGGACAGTTTTACCTCGGATTAGGATGAAATTAGAGAGGAGAGACAGATCAGCTGGTGAGTGGAGGCCTTACTGGTCTGCTGCACAAACATATGAGGTTGTTAATGATTTGTCTAAATTTGCTGTTGATCTTTCTGCTCACAAGTGCTCCTGTAGGAAGTGGCAGCTTAGTGGTATCTCCTGCACCCATGCCATTAGCTGCATCAACTATAAGGGCCTTGACATAGATGGATTTGTTGGAGACTGCTACAAGAAGCCTGCATATGTCGAGTGCTATGATTCAGACATCAATCCTCTGAATGGCCTAGATTTGTGGGAGGATACCAACTTTGATGATGTCATGCCCCCTCCTTATCGAAAGCCCAGCCACAGACCAGTCAAGAAGAGGAAGAGAGGACCTGATGAGCCTCCGGACAGCAGCCAGTCCCACTTGTCTAGGAGGGGACAAATCCAAAGGTGTTCAAACTGTGGTGAATATGGACACAAGAGGGGAGGATGCAAGAAGCCATCCCTGGATGTAAGTGTGTATATATCATCAACTGCATGTATGTTAGGGTTACAGTTTCATTTTTCTATCAACTGAATTCTTTAATGTCTTTCAGGCCCAACAACCAAGGCAAGCTGCTAGCAAAAGGACCAGAGGAGGAAGGAAGCCTTCATCTATCAGACCTAAAACCAGATCTAAGGCTTTATCCCAGCCTGACATGCCATCTGCAAGTGGAGGTTTGAGGAGGTCTACCAGGTCTAGAGCAGCATCTCAGCCCCAACCAGCCACCACCTTTTCTCAGCCCAACTTAACCCATTCCAGGTCCAAGCCAACATCATCCTCTACTAGGCCCAACAGAAAGCCCACTAGAAGCCTTACACAAGAACCACCAGCACCAAAGGAGAAGGGTGCAGCCAACTCCAGCCAACCAGCCAGGCCAGTCTCCTTTAGTCACAGAATTCCACTGCATGTATCTCCTAGAAGGCTGAGGCTCATGGCTAAACTTCCACCAAGACTTTGGAAAAAACTTTAGACTGTTCTGAAAATTTGTCTTTTGTGCTGTAATTAATGTACTGTTGCTTGGTTTGAGACAATGTTTGTGACACTTTTCTTTTGGTTTTTTGAAAACTAGACAACATGGCTTATGATTAATCTTTCTTAGTGAGCAATAGAGTTGCAGTAGGTTTTTTGAGTGTCTTGGACTATTTTTTGTTTAGTCTCCATGTAATGAAATTGATGGTATCCACCATTTGGTGTTATTTTTCTATGCTTATTACTGAATTACACTAGACTGTGTTCTGCCTGATATTATGCTGGTTCTGTTTAATGAATTTCCTTATTTGAGTTGATATGTTACAGAGTTGATTAACAGAAGAGTTCAATCACAATTTCCTTGCTAACAGATTAATTTTCCATTCCAATTAATTGTCAAATTACAAGGAGATCATTACACTCACAAAATTAATCAGCAAAATCCTAAACTAAACCCAGATGTTCATCAAGACCCAGTACATCTCAATTTACATAACTCAAACCCAATCAAAGAAATGCAAACTGAACACTAAATTCTCCCCTAATTTCATCAACCATACTTCAATGGCATCACACACGCTACCCCATCCCTCTGATTGAACCAAATCTGCGACCCGAAGCAAAACAAAACAATCCATCCAGAAATCCCTAACACTGCAGCAAACTTGAACTTCCACTCAATGTCCCTCACTTTTGCTTTCAGAGCAGCAACTTTCCTCTTCATCTTTGCAACATGGGGATCCTCACTCTCTGCTTCTGGGTCTGTCCATCGGAAGAAATCACACTCCTCCTGGATCTGCAGCAACCCATCGGAGTTAGAGCCCAGAACAAACAATACCTTGCCATCACCCACCTACAGAAACTTAAAACCCTAACCTCATAGTAGACACACTCCCAAAATTGTCACCCAGGGTTGTTCCTCGTTCCCGAAATCCTAAGCATGGGTCTCTCTCCATGTCCACACACAAGCTCCCTCTTCTGTGCAGACGACCGACTCCGGCACGACCGTGAGCCCTCGGCAGCCATGGCTCCACTCACCTTCACAAGCCCTTCCTCCTTCTCTTCTTCGTTGGTTAGGGATGACTTCTCTAATTTAATCCTAACCCTTCCCAAATCAGAACTTTATATAAATAAATAAATAAATAAATAAATTAACTTTATTTATTAAAACCTCCAATGGACAGTAACGACTAAAGGGCAAAAGTATCCAAAAATTTTGTTTTCAGGGGAAAAGGACGATTTTAAAGTGTTTCTGAACATTCGGGATGATTTTAATAACAAAAAAAGGTCGGGGATGAATTTGATTTTCACCCCTTACCTTAGGGATGATTTCAGTACTTAACCCTAATTTTAATGAAATGTCGCATTATCTTGAAATTGGGTTGTTGATTGGCAATTATGTTGAGGATTGATGAGAATAACTAATGAAAATTGTGAATTGTGATAGTTGACGAGGATATTGAATGATGATGATGATAGTAAGATGACTTGTGATTTGTGTTGTATTGGTCTGTGAATTTGTGTGTGATAAAAATGCTAGAAATTGGGTATTTACATGTGATGGAAGAGACGGAATAGGTATAAGATTATTTTATACATGATTAGTGCTGATTTGGGGTCTGATTTATTGGTTTTTGAAAGAAACTTGGTGAAAATATTGGTTTTAGATTTGTTGAGAAAAACTAGTTTTTGACCGAACTTCGGCGAGCCATAACTTGGCTTCCGAACCCTCAAATGGTTTCAAACTTGTTTCATATAAAATTGGGTCCGTGAAGTTTATGTCGTTTGAAGAACATATAAAAAATGTTTTAAAACAAAAGAGTTATGTCCGTCGGAAGTTTAGTGCAAAAAGTGAAGGATGGTCTAGAGTAATTGAATTAAGATGTTAATGATGAGATTAAGGATGACTGTGTGTGACCGGAATGGTCGAGAGAGCAAGGTTTGGGTGTGATCTCGCTTGCTTGATAACTTTAAAATTTATTCGGATGGCAAGTTAGGGACGGAAGTTTCCTCTCTTGTCGTGATGGGAATGTGGGAAAGGTGGAAAGACACTCTCCTTCGTATTATTTTTTCCACATTCTTCTCTGGTTGCAAGGTGGAAAGGCATGCTCCTTCGATGTGGAAAGACACTCTCCTTCGATTATGATCCTCCTGGAGATGCGCAACCTAGAGTCCAATGTCTAGGTTAGCTACCAGATGTGTCGGGTTCTGGCAAAGTAACCGACACGTGAGTTCACGGCCAGTAGGAATGGCATTCATCATATGCATTTTGTCTGTTTTGCTTGAGTTTGTGTTTCTTGGGATTGCCTAATTGATAATCTATGCTTACCTGCTATATTTACTACCTGCTGTAATTATATTCTAATTGTGTTTGTCTTTGCTTGTATTGTTTGTCTGTGCATTGGTGAATCTAGAGAGGGTTGGAGGAGGTAGGAGGTGAATTGTAGAGTTAGAATTTCATGTAATAGTGAAGGGATTGTAATTTGAGAGATTAAGTTAGGATTGAGTTAGATCCTTAAGAACCTTAGATATCTACCCCTGCTTATGGTTTCTATTTTAGTTCCTTAAGAATTATAATATGAGTGTCGGCATGCTAGGATTGCCTCTGGCTTTTTCGGGACCTTATTTATTATATATGTGGGCACCTTAACCATACTGAGAACCCCCGGTTCTTACCCCATACATATTTTGTGGTTTTTCAAATGCAGGTTGAGAAGCACCACTCTGTATTCTGGAGACTCTGATGAAGCGAAGAACTCTTGGGACTCAAGAACGTATTTTGTTTATATTTATATATGTATATAGATTCTCCACCTTGTATTTTATGTTTGTCCCTCTTAGAGGTTGAGACAGAGA
>NC_029791.2:48918126-48930171 GCF_000816755.2 Arachis ipaensis | reverse complement strand
TCATTTCTCTTTTATATATATATATATATATATATACTTGCATGTTCTGGCCGGGTTATCTTCGCGAACCGAGTCGGAAGCTTTGTTAATTAAATCTTTGACACTCTCTTTTTATTATTCATACACATATATCTTACGCTTCTTCGTACGCAAGTTTCCGTTTACGTAAGTGATACGACTTTTGTTTTAAACTTTCCTTCAAAGACTCCTAGATATAAAACTTTTTCAACTATATTATATATATTTTTATTTTTAGAGGTCGTAATACCTCACCACCTCAGTTTTATGACTTAAGCAAAAGACTCTATGTGGTCGGGTGTTACAGAAGCTGTAAGGGCTAGTTTTGCGGACTCAATAAAGCCAGTGAACTCTGAAGAGTTTTGGGAGGAAACCAATAGGCTGTGTCTAGAGGCACCAATAATTAAGAGACTCCCTTTGAGACAAACCAAGAAAAGGGCTGTTTGTGGTGGCTGAGTCTCAAATGCCGCCACAAGGTCACAAGGTGAGGAAGTTATTTCAAGTAACATGCAGTAAATGTGGGTAAAAGGGACACTACCATTGGACTTGCAAAGGCGCACCTGCAAACCCAAATTGGCAGCTAAAACGAAAGAAGAAAAGGCAACAACAAAATGGAAACCAAGAATCACAGACAGATGCAGATTAACCTCCAGCACAGGTTAAAGGGGTTCTACTTGTTTTTGTCAAATTCTAGTTATTGTTATTTGCATAAAATGAGAAGAATAGTTATGTTACCATATGCATGAAAGTAGCTAAGGTTTTAAGTTTTTCATTTACACAGGCCCCGAAAGGAGCTCAACCAAATAACCCCCAGAATGTTATTGCCACACCACTGGACCCAGTGGTAGCCCACTGTCTTACTACCTATAGTTATTTAGTTTTTTTTTTTTTGTTTGGATGAACAACTTTACTTCTGTTGTGTACTTCACAGGCTAAAGTAAAAAGCAAAAGAGAAAGGTTCCAAAGAGATACACCACTATTTCAGTTCAAGAAGAGGCAAGAGTTGATATCCAATCTTCACAGTCTGTCCCAACACCTACAGAAGTAATTTTATTTTTCAGATTGTTGTGTACACTATACCATATTTTAGCCCAAGAGCATAGACCCTGAATTCTGTTGTTTTCCTGAAATTTAGGGTGTGAATTCCAACACTGAGCAATCAAACCCCTACTAACCCAACTACACTCTATCAGGGGCCAAATTTCAGGCCCAAGCAAGCAATAACTAGGCCAGCAGCACCTACACTTCACCACTCTCAACAGCAGGCCACAGCCCCAGTAGCTCAGCACACTCTGTAGTAGGCCACAGCCCCTACACTTCAGCCACCTTTCCAGCAGGCCACAACCCCAACCACACAAACACCAAGCCAAGCAAACAATAACTAGGTCACCAGCATCTACACTTCATCACCCTCAAGAGCAGGCCACAGCCCCAATAGTACAGCACCCTCTGCAGCCGACCACAGCCCCAACAGTTCAGCACTCTCTCCAGCAGGCCACAGCCACAGCCCCCATCACAACACCACCAAGTTAGCAGCAACACACAACTGATGGAGCAACTAGCTCAGGGACTGCCACAACTCCCTTCAAGTTTATCCCTACACCAGGCCTAAATGCACCCCACAACTTCAAGCAAACATTGGGTTTAGGCCACCAAGACTTCAGAAATGGCATACTTGTAGTCATAGTCTTGGAGACTATGAATATTTTGATGTAAAGTTTTTTGGTTGTCAAGTTACAATATGTAATAGACTTAAGGCTACAATTATGGAATTTGGTAGACTCCTGGAACATGTTTTTTGTTTTGTGAATTCAGACATATGATGATGTTTTTGGCTTTTACATCAACAAACTAATGCAGGCGTTTGTGCTTAGTAGTATGAATATAAATATTATGCTTTTGGCTTATTATACATTATTGTGCAGAATTATCATAGTTTCACACTCAGGATTCTTACAAAAAAAAATTCCCATTCTATTTATATAGAAGCTGCAATTACAGAGCAAATTAACTCATGTCTTAACCTTGTTCATACATCACTTACAGCAACACAATTTACCCTAAAACAGTACATACACAATTGATGTTAACAGAATTAACATTGCCAGCATAACAAATACACTATAGTGATTACTACATTTATTTGATTTTTCTTCATATTCATGCTCAATCTTATATTCCAGTTGCTCCAATCTATTCTCTAGCATTAGCATTCTTCCTTCAACATCATTATCATCTTCATACCCAGAACGTTTAGAAATCATCTCATCCAGCCAAACAAAATAGTTGCAGTGACGTTGCTCCGTCTGCAATTGCCATTATAGTGAATACAACTTGTTAAACCACAGAAAAAGTTGATTACATAAATGGAAGATAGAAGCACACTTACGCGATACTAGGAACAACCGAGGAAGATTCTGTCTGGGTTCTTCGATGTCCCAGATTCTTGCATGATTGTATAAGTTCCACACTTGTATTTAGGGTGCTGGAACTTGGCCTTCTTCCACTCACTTGCATTACTACTCGAACCCACCATAGTCTTCCTCCGAACATGGCGTGTGTGGGAGGTTGAAGATTGCTCTGGATCGCTCATGCTTGAGGCTAGTGTTAGGGTTCAGAAAAGGGGGAGAATGAGATTTCACAATAACACGCAAAAGGGGAGGCAAGCAAAACGACGTCATTTTGCTGACTATACAGAGACTTAATGGTCCCAATAAACACATACCATTCCACGTAAGATGTCCCAAGGTCATATCACAGGCTGCACGTTACACCTCAGCTTTTTCCGATGATTCTGAACGGAGAAACCAACAGAAGAGCTTATTGATCTCACGGAATAGATGGACAGGGGCCAATCTGACACTTTTTAAACATTAGGGGGCGGATAGTCAAATTTTAAAAAGAACAGGGGGCGAAAAGAGTATTTACTCTTTAAAAAAAATCCAAAAGACTATTAAAAAATGGCTTTAAAACACGATGATGAATTATGATGGGGTTGAAATAAACATCATGATGATGATTCAAGGTCTACTAGGATGTCATAATCATAAATATAACAGAAAAAAAAAAAGCAAAAACAACATAAAAAAATTTGCCATTTTTTAAGCACTCCATCGAAGAAGGAAGAAAGAAATTTTGAGAAAAGAAAAAAACAATTCCATTTGTTTAATATCAATAACAGTGTTGTGCCGTATCTGAAGTTTGTTGTTGTTATTGGATATTTGGATCTGAGAAGAGAGGATCAAGATTTAGGAAAAAATCTGAGAAAGAAAGTTTTTATTTTGATTTTGAGGTTTTGACTTGAAGTTGAAATGAGAAAAAAAATTACTCTTCTTGTGGGTAAACGTGCTGTGCGCCAGCACCGCTGTTGCTCATTTGGGGAAGAGATGAGAATTTCATATGTGATTTTGTCATTTAGTTATATATTAGGTTCCGGTTTTCTTTGTCACGATATCAGGATTAGTTTTTTTCTTTGTTGGTTAACAGGGCCTAGGCCTAGATATTAGGATTAGTTTGGTTCTCTTTTTATGTGTACATGGGTTGACTTTATTTTGGCCCGACAAAATTTTCTTATGTTTTTATGGGCTAACTTTATTAGGATTGTTTAGTTTTATTTTTTTTTTCATGGCAAATTACTAATATATAAAACAAAAATTTATTTTTGTTATCAAAATAGTAATACAGCATACCATTACTCTATACTCTATAATCTATACATTCTCAACTTAGCCGAAGCTTCGGCGGAATTCATCAAAATTAATATTTCTTTTTACATTTATTTTATGAATTTTTTAATGAAGAATATAAATGACTAAAGAGTAAAATTTTTTATTAAATTTGTAGAAAATATTTGTATTATACATAATTTTTTTGATAAAATTTTCTACCAGAGGTTAGTTCAAACAGATGATGAGGCCACCCCATCCCGCCTAAAGAAGAGCCTCCTCCTGGTGGTTCACTCCCGTCCTCTTCTGATCGGCTCGAGGACATTATTACCGAAGAGGAGCCCCATCCCTTGTAATTTTCTTGTATGGCCCGTCTTGTGGGTCTTTTTGTGGACAACTTTTTTGTAATAGCTCGTAGTTGTTTGAACAATTTATCTTGATTTAGTTGTAATTTTTATACAATTTCATTAAAAACCTTTTTTTTCTCATTTTTATAATGATTTTAGGTCTTAAGTTTTTGAATTATACCTTAGCCTATACAGCCGCTTAGTTGGAGATTACACCTCGATAACTTTTAGCGTTGTTTTTTTGCTAAGTTTGATGTCAGCACACGATAGCATTTTTCCTTTGTAAGTCCCAACATCATGTAATCGGTTTTTGTCAAGTTACTTTCACATTTTATTTTTGTTCCAACTTAATTTTAAGGTCGATCTCTCAAATTATTTGTATAACTTCTTACATTAATTTGTATCTCATCGCTTCATCTTGCCGATCATTCTAGGTCGGGCAATCATTTTTACAATTTTTTTAGCTTAAATTAACGCGTTTGTATGGAAACTTTTAAAGAAAAGGTGGATTTATCATTGATAAATAAAAAGTGCCTTACATAAGTTTGCTACTAAGGATTTTTGTCTACCCTTAGCCCTTGTTATGGTGTCTCATTAAAACCCCCAAAAAAAAAATCCTTTTCGGAAAAGATCATAAAATCGGAAAAAAAAAGTACACCAGGGAACAAGGTGCACTTCCTAACTGTAGTACTTTTTCAAATTACACGCGTGCCATGACCTCAGGAGTTCCTTCCCTTGTAAGTCAGACACTATGTAGTAACCTTTCCCTAAGGCTTCACAATCTTCTAGGGTCCTTGACGGAGGAAAAATTGTCGGTAAATATTTCACAAAAATTATCGCGTTACAAGTATAGTTCTAAACCGATAATTAAACCTCAATCAATATTTAAATTGTTTGTAACAGATACAAACCCAATAAAATTAAATGAAGTATTTAAACCTCGGGTCGTCTCTCAAGGAATTGCAGGAAAGTGTACTTACTATTAGTTATGGAAAAACATTTTTGGGGTTTTTGAATTAAGAGACAAGAAAGTAAAAATGACAAGAAAATAAAGTAATAACTACGAAAGCTCTTAGCAAGGATTGAGAATTAGAAGTCCTATCCTCATTATCATTGTCAATTGTGATGGTAAATGTGAATTGCATACAATCAACTTGAGTTCACAAGTCTTAGTCAACTCATAGGGAAAAACTAGAATTAGTGAAGTTCAAGCTAATCGAAAATCTTCAATTACCATTCAACAAAAGAGTTTTGATAACTCAAGAGTCTCTAATTAATCAATCCAAGTTAAGAACATAAAAATCTAATTTAAAATCTAACCAAACATTTTATCAAATACTTGGAAGGCATAAAATAAAACATAGAAAACTAACAAGAGAATGTAAAATCTAAACAACCAATTAAAAGCATTAATGACTAATAAAGAGGGTAACAATAAACATGGAAAGCATAAATTGCATTAAAAGAGATCAAATGTAACAAGAGCTCATAAACATAAAAATGGCGAAAAAGGAAAATTAACAAGAGAAGAAGATGAACTAAAGTCCTTAAACAAATAAATGTAAGAGAACTAAATTAAAGGAAGATTGAACCTGAATTTGAGAAGAACTAAAACTAAAGCTAAAAGAAACCCGAAAACCTAGAGAGAGGAGAGAGCCTCTCTCTCTAGAATTCTACATATAAACCTAAAATTGTGTGAAAGAAAGTTGAATGAATGATTCTTCCAGCTTCACTCTGCAGCCTCTAATCAGTATTTTCGGGCCTAAAACTAGGTCAAAAGCATCCCAGAAATCACCCCCAGCATTTTTTGTAATTGCAGCACGTAACACTCTGTCATGTGTATGTGTCAGCCATGCGTACGCGTCGCTGAACTTTTCACTGGCCATGCGTAGGCGTGAGCCACGCGTGCGCATCATTTGCACATTGGCTCAGTCATGCGTACGCATCGTCTACGCGTGCGCGTCGCTACCAAATTCTGAAATACTTGATTTCTTGTGTTCCTTCCACTTTTGCATGCTTCTTTTCCATCTTCTAAGTCATTCCTGCCCTATAAACCCTGAAAACACTTAACACACATATCACGGCATCAAATGGTAATAAGAGAGGATTAAAATTAGCAAATTTAAGGCCAAAGAAGCATGTTTTCAATCATAGCACAAAATTAGGAAGGAAAATGTAAAACATGTGAATTATATGAATAAGTGTGAGAATAATGGATAAAATCCACTCAATTCAGCACAAGATAAACCCTAAAAATGGGGTTTATCAATCTCTCCACACTTAAACATTAGCATGTCCTCATGCTAAGCTCAAGAGAAGCTATAAAGGAGGTGAACAGGGATGGTAGAATGTATAAAATGCAACCTATCTATATGAATGCAACTAAATGTAAAATGCTTCTACCTACTTGGTTCAAAATAAATCAAATTCTCTAAGAACAAATATGAACTGTATTCCACTAATTCAAATCATAAAATGAAAATAGACTTGCAAAAGAATGCTCGTGAAAGCTGGGAACAAAGAATCAAGCATTGAACCCTCACTGGAAGTGTATACACTCTAATCACTCAAGTGTTTGAGGTTCGATTCTCTCAATTTTCTACTAATCTTGCTTTC
This sequence comes from Arachis ipaensis, assembly GCF_000816755.2. Classification (NCBI taxonomy): domain Eukaryota; kingdom Viridiplantae; phylum Streptophyta; class Magnoliopsida; order Fabales; family Fabaceae; genus Arachis; species Arachis ipaensis. The sequence goes on along the minus strand of NC_029791.2, from coordinate 48,923,525 downwards.
TAAGGCTTGCTCTTCATCTAATAATCAACAAAAATTTAATGCAAGAATACACATATCAAGAGGTCTTTTAAGGGTTGTAATGGGGTTCGGGTCAAGGTAGGAATGTATTTGGTTAAGTGTGCTAAAATCTGAATCCTTGATTAACCTAAACTTCCCATCTAACTTAAGACAATCCATGTAATAAAAATACAAAATCTAACTACCCATTAACTATGTTTTGCCACATATTCGTGCATCCCAAATTTGAATACAACTCATATACATTGCTACCACCATTTACTTTGGGGCATTTTGTCCCTTTTTTATTGTTTGCTCTTTTTCTTTTCTTTTCTTTTTCTCATACTTTTTTTTCTTTTTTTTTCATTTCTTTTCTTTTGTTTTTCTCAAGGCATATGATTAAGGTATTGAATGCATGAACATGTCTTCAACATTCTTTTCACATTTTCACAAGAATATACAACAACCAATTCCCAAACCAAATGTTTCCAAACCCAGTTTATCCACACTTAAATCATGAGCACTCTCACTAATCTAAGCTAACCAAGGATTCAAATTAAGGACATTACTATTTTTCGCTTAGAGCTAGTGATGAGCTAAAGTAAAGGACAAATGGGGTAAAATAGGCTCAACATTGGTTTGCAAAGGAAAATGAAAGGGTAAGGTCATATGGGTGTGTAAGCTCAGTGAAACAAAGGCTTCAATCACATAAGTGCATGCATACATCAAACAATGGAAATATAGAATCAAGCAAGACAAAGATTACAATTTTAGAGAGAACAACACACACCAAAACAGAATATTAGTTGATAAAATGCAACCAATCAAATAGGCTCAAAATCTCACTGGTTTTGTGTGTTCGAGGTCTAAAACCATGTTCCAAATTAAATTTCTTCAAACAAGTTTAAAAAAAAATTTAATTCAAATTAGTGAAATGCTCTAAAAAGTTTCTTGAAAAAGAATTCATCATTTCAACCAAGTAAGACATAAATGCATGCAACTAATTACACATGCAATCTATTATGCAATGCAACAACTCAATAACAACGAAAACTATACATTGGTATTGAAAAGAAAGTAACTAACCCACGGAAGTCGGTATCGACCTCCCCACACTTAAAGATTGCACTGTCCTCGGTGCATACAAAGATGTGCAAGTAGACGGGTTGCTACAACTGATGCGCTTCTCTCCAAAGTTTGTGCGGCGGGACTTGTTTGTCGCCTCATTTAGAAGTTTCCGCTTCCCTTCTTGATGGCCATCCTGAAAGAAGAGAAAAAAGAGGAAGAAGAACCCACAAACAAAGATATGTAAACAAATAAAATATGGGTGGGCTAATGCCAAATAAGAATGAGGTTCTCAACTACATGGTAGCTACAACATATGAGTGAGAAAATAATATAGGTGAATGGCATATCAATAGTGCAAGAATTGCAACAATGAGGGAGAGAGTGGGTTGTGAAAGACAACATAAGTTCATATCAATGCAAAATGAATACAAGTGTCATAAAAGATTAGCATTGATCTATAAATAATATTACCCAACAATATAAAACAAGTCAATAAGCGCCAAAACAATGGAAGAAATATTCGACAGATGAATAAGAACATTTAACACCAACGGAAAAATAACAAATATAGAAAAGAAAATAAAAACATGCACAAACATAAAATGCAATGAATGAAAATATGAAAATGCAATAAATAAAAGAGAATGAAAGAGAGTGAGGATGAGAAGGGAGGAGAAATGAAGAAGAATAAAGTAAGAAAGGAAGAAGAAAGAATAAGAAAGGAGAGAGGAAAAAAAGAAAAAAGGATAAGAGGACGCGACACGTACATGCGTGCGCGTGGGTTGCAGGGTGAGGAGGTGACGCGTACGCGTCACTCACGTGTATGTGTAGATGTGAATTGTACTCCTCGCACAGTGGCAGCGCAACTCTCTATTCGCTGTACCATAGATGGCATGAAGAAACTACGCGTAAGCGTCGCCCATGCCCACGCGTGGAATGCCAGAAATATAAATAACGCGTACGTGTCAGCGACGCGCACGCGTGGGTTGGGTTGTGCGCCTGGCACCCCTTCCGCACAGTTTCAGTGTAACTTCCTGTTCATTATACTAGAGAGCAAAATTGGCATCAACGCGTACGCGTCGGTCATGCGCACGTGTGACAGCCCCCCTCCCCCCTCTTTTTTTAAATAAGAAATTACCAAGCTATCAAAGTAATGCCAGACTTTATTAAATAAGTGAAACCACAACTTAAACTAAATAATCCTCACTAAAAATAAAAGTTCAATTTATTACCAAAATAAAAGAGAGAATAGGAAGAATTTACCACGGTGGGGTGTCTCCCACCTAGCACTTTTAGTTAAAGTCTTTAAGTTGGACATTTGGTGAGCTCCTTGTCATAGTGGTTTGTGCTTGAACTCATCTTGAAACTTCCACCAATGCTTGGACTTCCAATAAGCTCCAACATGTCCAAGTGCATTCACCAAGCCTTGATGAAGTTCGTCACAAGCTTTGAGCTTCCAAAGTTGATCCTCTTGTATGCCGGGACCCCAAACTAGGTGCATAAAGCCTTCAATCGAATTAAAGCAAGTGACAAGGCCCCAAGAGTATTGATTGTTTGAGTGAATTCCGGGGTCCCAGACCTTGCTTTTGCACCCATCCTCTTGTTGATCATCATTTTTCCAACCGGGTGGCAAGCAATCCGAATTCTCACTGAGGCATCCAAATAATCTCTTAGACCCAATCAATTGAGAACTACACCAATCCTTGCACTTTAACTTTGAGCATGCAACCATATTAAATCTTGCATGACAACTCCAACCACTAACCATCTCCCTCTTACTCTTAAAGTCACAAAGAGCTCTAAGTTGACAATCCGTCTAAAGCAAACCATATTCAAGTGGGAAGGTAAAGTTCAAGGATAAGAATTTTACCCACTTGAATGTTATGTTGGATGCTAATGGCTTGGGGAGAGGTGCTTTTAGTGATCTTACAAGCTCCACTCCCTTGTGCTCTTTCATGACTACTTCCACCTCTTGGCAAGCTTCTTCAACTGCAACCTCTTCCTCTTCGTAGCTTTGTTCCAATTCAATCTCTTCTTCGTTATTTACCAAGGGTCTTGGAGGTTGTGCACCTTCTTTCTTAACCTCTTCAAAATCTTCAACCATAATATGCTTTGGAGGTTGTATACCCTCCTCAACATCAAATTCAAACTTCTTGGAAGGAGGCTCTATGACTTGAGATTCCCAAGGAGGTTCTGCATCTCCCAAATCTTCAAATACTTCCTCTTCTTCACTAACTTCGGCTTTTTCCACTTGCTTTAGTACAAAATCCAACTCCTCCTTGATGACTTTCACCTCTTGACAGCTTTCTTCAATTCCCACTTTCTTGTTAACTTCTTCCAACTCTTCCTTATTGATCAAGTCATGTATTGGAGGGTGTGTACATTCCTCCTCAACATCGGTTTCACATCCGAATGAAGAAGCTTCAACAAGATCCTTAATGTCACTTGGTAGAGTTGTCTTCAATGATGGAAATTCCCTCTTGTTCAACCTCCCCTAAATCTTCAACTATTCCTTCATCTTTAAGGGTTTCTCCTACCTCTACCTTTTGGGCCTCCTCTTGCTTTTCTTGAAGTATGGATGCGTGAATCTGATCCATTAAGTCCCTAAGACAATCCCTTCTCTCTTGTTCCTTGTCACTAGCATAATTGGGATCATGTTGCTCTTGGATTGATAGATATGGATGTTCTTTCATAGAGGGTGGCGGTGGGATGGAGAGATCATTATGTGGTTGAAAAGCAAGTACACTAGAGCTTGAGGGTTGAGTATTGGAGGTAGAGGGTGGATCCTCCTGGGATATAAGAGCTTGGAGAGTAGAGATGAGACCAGTGAGAGTAGAGGTAAGTTTGGTTTGAAGCTCTCTTTGCCCTTGGTGAATAACACTATAGGTGTCATCTATGGGAGCTTGGGGTGGATAGGAGGGTTCATTTGTTGGGAGAAAGGACTCATAATACGAAGGTGGTTCTTCTTGATAAGGATATGGAGATGGTGAATATTAAGGTGGTGGTTCTTGGGAGTAATTGTGTTGGAATAGGGGTGGTTCTAAGTATGGCTCGTAAGGCTCATAAGGCTCTTGGTATGGTGGGTAAGAATTAGGGTCATATGGGGTGTTTGGTAACATGGGGCTTGTGAGTACGGTGGTTCAAAATTATGTTGTGGAGGGGGTTCATAGGCATATGGTGGGACTTGTTGGTAACTACAAGGGAGTCCACCATATCCATTGTCTTCGTATGCATCATGGAATGGCTCTTGCTCAGAGTACGTTGGTGGAGGTTGTTGCCAAAATGGTTGATCATATGCTTGATGCTCCTCCTATCTTTGATTGTCCCATCCTTGATGCATGTTCTCATTGTAGCTTCCATTCCCTACAGCATAATTTGAACCAAACTCATAGCCAAAGGGTGAGAATTCATAATAGTAAATAAAAACAAAAGCTAATAAAAATAAGCAACTGATGAGCGGATATTTTATACGCTTTTTGGGGATAATTTCATATAGTTTTGAGTATGTTCTAGTTAGTTTTTAGTTTATTTCCAGTAGTTTTTAGGAAAAATTCATATTTCTGGACTTTACTATGAGTTGTGTGTTTTTCTGTAATTTCAGGTATTTTTCTGGCTGAAATTGAAGGAGCTGAGCAAAAATCTGATTCAGGCTGAAAAAGGACTGCCAATGCTATTGGATTCTGACCTCCTTGCACTCAAATTGGATTTTCTGGAGCTACAGAACTCGAAATGGCATGCTTCTAATTGCATTGGAAAGTAGACATCCAGGGCTTTCCAGAAATATATAATAGTCCATACTTTGCACAAGGATAGACGACGTAAACTGGCGTTCAACGCCAGTCCTCTGCCCAATTCTGGCGTCCAGCGCCAGAAACGGATCAAAAACTGGAGTTGAACGCCCAAACTGGCACAAAAACTGGCGTTCAACTCCACAAATGGCCTCTGCACGTGAATTGCTTAAAGTCTCAGCCCCAGCACACACCATGTGGGCCCCAGCACACCAAGTGGGCCCAGAAGTGGATCTCTGCATCATCCATCATAGTCCACTCATATTTTGTAACCCTAGGCTACTGGTTTAGTATTTAAACAACTTTTAGAGACTTATTTTGTATCTCATGACATTTCAGATCTAAACTTTGTATTCTCTGACAGCATGAGTCTCTAAACCCCATTGTTGGGGGGTGAGGAGCTCTGCTGTGTCTCAATGAATTAATGCAAATATTTCTGTTTTCCATTCAAACACGCTTGTTCCTATCTAAGATGTTCATTCGCGCTTAACTGTGACGAAGGTGATGATCCGTGACATTCATCACCTTCCTCAACCCATGAACGTA
>NC_029791.2:48915910-48918078 GCF_000816755.2 Arachis ipaensis | reverse complement strand
TACAGAACAGCATTCAAGACCCCTATAGGGACCTCTCCATACCAACTCGTGTATGGTAAGGCATGCCACTTGCCCGTGGAACTGGAACATAAGGCCTACTGGGCAACCAGATTCCTAAACTTAGATGCCAAATTAGCAGGAGAAAAACGATTGCTCCAGCTAAATGAGCTAGAGGAATTCAGATTCACAGCTTTCGAAAATGCCAAGCTTTATAAAGAAAAATAAAAAAAATGGCATGACAGAAAGCTGTCATCTAGAATCTTTGAACCAGGACAGAAGGTCCTGTTGTTTAACTCTAGATCAGGCTATTCCCCGGGAAACTGAAATCCCGGTGGAGGGGACCATACGTGATTACAAGTGTGTCACCATATGGTTACGTGGAGCTTCAAGATATTGATTCTGATAAGAAGTTCATTGCCAATGGACAAAGAATCAAGCATTATCTTGAAGGCAACATCGAGCAAGAATGCTCAAGGTTGAAGCTAGATTAAAAGCTCAGCAAGGTCCAGCTAAAGACAATAAAGAAGCGCTTGCTGGGAGGCAACCCAGCCATGGGGCAACAATCCTCTAAGCATTTTGCCCTATTTCTACCTTTATTTTTTATATAGAGTTCATTGACAACAAGGTAAATAATCATTTACAGAAGACCTCGGCACACAAAACAGAGTAAAAGAGCTCAATGGCAAGAAAACGCCAGTAAAGGGGCATTTTGGGCGTTCAGCGCCCAAAATGGGCATCCACTGGGCGCTGAACGCCAGTAATGGCAGCATTTGGGCGTTCAACGCCAGAAATGGCCACCCACTGGGCGTTGAACGCCAGGAATGGCAGCAACTGGGCGCTGAACGCCCAGGAGATCAGCATTTGGGCGCTGAACGCCCAAAACAGGCAGTGTTTGGGCGTTCAAACGCCAGGAGGACAGGGAGGAGCCAAAATACAGTAATCCCACACGTATTTCCATTCTAATTTATAATTTTATGATTCAATACATGATTTTATTTACATAAACATGTCAAGAACCCTGATTTCTAAAAATCCTACCCTTAAAATATCAAATGTATCTTAATTCATAAGCACACACCCTCTTTGCAAAATCAATCCAACTCTTTTCAAATCTTTTCCAAAAACAAATCTATCTTTTTCACCTTAAAATCTTTTCAATATCTTTTTCATATTCTCTTTTTCAAAAACCCAGATTTATCTTTCTCAAAAATCTATCCTATCTTTTCAAAATCAAACTATATCTTCTATCTTATCTTTTTCACTCTAAAATCTTTTCAATATCTTTTTCGTATTATCTTTTTCAAAAACCCAGATTTATCTTTTTCAAAAATCTATCCTATCTTTTCAAAATCAAACTATATCTTCTATCTTATCTTTTTCAACTCAATCTTTTTATCTTATCTCTTCCAATTTTTCGAAAATCCACCCCCACCCCTTTAAATTGGGTTCGGCCTCCCCCTCCTCCATCAACAAGTGCACCTCAATCTCCTTCTATCCCTCTCCTTTCTTTTCTTTTGCTTGAGGACAAGCAAACCTCTAAGTTTAGTGTGTTTATCCGAGATCACTAAGATCATGGCTCCCAAAGGAAAACAATCCACTCCAAGAGGCAAGAAAGAGAGAGTTCCAAAACCACTTTGGAATCAAGGGAAGTTCTTATCTAAAGAACATTCAGACCATTATCTTAAAGTAATGGGTCTGAGATCAGTGATCCCGGAAGTAAGATTCGATCTGAAAGAAGATGAATATCCGGAGATCCAGGAGCAAATTCGAATCAGGAACTGGGAAGTCCTAGCTAATCCTGAAACGAAAGTAGGAAGGAACATGGTCCAGGAGTTCTATGCTAATATGTGGCAGACTGACAAGCAAAGACTATCTGGAACAGCCTGCTACGAATTTCGGACCATGGTCAGGGGAAAGATTGTTCATACCACCCCTGACAAGATCAGAGAGATATTAAAGCTACCGCAGCTAAATGATGATCCAGACTCCTTCAACAGGAGGATGATGAGAGCAGACATTGGGCTGGATAAGATTCTAGAGGACATCTGTATCCCTGAAGCCAGGTGGACCACCAACACAAAGGGCGTCCCAAATCAACTCAAGAGGGAGGATCTCAAACCAGTTGCCAGAGGATGGCTGGACTTCATTGGGCGTTCTCTGTTACCCAC
>NC_029791.2:48886454-48915699 GCF_000816755.2 Arachis ipaensis | reverse complement strand
AGTGCTAAGGACACACAAGACAGCTCTTGGGTGGTCCATAGGTGACCTTAAAGGCATAAGCCCAGCTAGATGCATGCACAAAATCCTACTGGAGGATAATGCCAAACCAGTGGTTCAACTACAGAGGCGGCTAAATCCAGCCATGAAGGAAGTATTCTCCATTACTGCACAACAAGTAACTTTTAATTTATGCTCTACTGGTTATTCACAATTCAACTGATAAACATAATTGACTTCCTGACTAAGATTTACAAGATAACCATAGATTGCTTCAAACCAACAATCTCCGTGGGATTCGACCCTTACTCACGTAAGGTATTACTTGGACGACCCAGTGCACTTGCTGGTTAGTGGTACGCGTTGTGAAAAGTGTGATTCACAATTCGTGCACCAGCAACAAAGTCCTAAAACTAACAAAAACTAACAAACAAGCAAAAGGCAAATATATACAATAACCAATAATAAGGCACACGTTTGCAATTCCCCGGCAACGGCGCCAAAAATTGACGGAGGAAAAACTGTCGGTATAGATTTTCACAAAAATTAACTGACAATTAAACCTCAATCAATATTTAAATTATTTGTCACAGATATAAACCCAATAAAATTAACTGAAATATTTAAACCTCGTGTCATCTCTCAAGAAATTGCAGGGAAGTGTACTTACTATTGGTTTTGGAAAAAAGTTTTGGGGTTTTTGAATTAAGAGACAAGAAAGTAAAAATGACAAGAAAATAAAGTAATAACTACAAAAGCTCTTAGCAAGGATTGAAAATTAGAAGCCCTATCCTCATTATCATTGTCAATTGTGATGGTAAATGTGAATTGCCTTCACTTAGTTAACCTCTAACCAATGGAGGAAAGTCAAGTGCATACAATCAACTTGAGTTCACGAGTCATAGTCAACTGAAAGACTAGAATTAGTGAAGTTCAAGCTAATCGGCAATCTTCAATTACCATTCAACAAAAGAGTTTTGATAACTCAAGAGTCTCTAATTAATCAATCCAAGTTAAGAACATAAAAATCTAATTTAAAATCCAACCAAGCATTTTATCAAACACTTTGAAGGCATAAAATAAAAATATAGAAAACTAACAAGAGAATGTTAAATCTAAACAACCAATTGCAAGCATCAACGACTAACAATTAAAGAGGGTAACAATAAACATGAAAAGCATAAATTGCATTAAAAGAGATCAAATGTAACAAGAGCTCATAAACATAAAAATGGCGAAAAAAGGAAATTAACAAGAGAAGAAGATGAACTAAAGTGCTTAAACAAATAAATGTAAGAGAACTAAATTAAAGGAAGATTGAACCTGAATTTGAGAAGAACTAAAACTAAAACTAAAAGAAACCCTAAAACCTAGAGAGAGGAGAGAGCCTCTCTCTCTAGAATTCTACATCTAAACCTAAAATTGTGTGAATGAAAGTTGAATGAATGATTCTTCCAGCTTCACTCTGCAGCCTCTAATCAGTATTTTTGGGCCTAAAATTGGGTCAAAAGCAGCCCAGAAATCGACCTCAGTGTTTTCTGTAATTTCAGCACGTGATGCTCTGTCACGCTGGACTTTTCACTGGCCACATGTGCGCGTCATTTGTACATTGGCTCAGTCACGCGTACGCGTCGTCCACGCGTGTGCATCGCTACCAGATTCTGAAATACTTGATTTCTTGTGTTCCTTCCACTTTTGCATGCTTCTTTTCCATCCTCTAAGTCATTCCTGCCCTATAAACCCTAAAAACACTTAACGCACATATCACGGCATCGAATGGTAATAAGAGAGGATTAAAATTAGCAAATTTAAGGCCAAAGAAGCATGTTTTCCATCATAGCACAAAATTAGGAAGGAAAATATAAAACATGCAAATTATATGAATAAGTGTGAGAATAATGGATAAAATTCACTCAATTCAGCACAAGATAAACCCTAAAAATGGGGTTTACCAGTCCTTTCTAGTTTGCAACTAGCCTTTCATCGCCCGACTTCTAAATTTTGATGTCATTTCAGATCAGTATAAGGTCGTTCTAGGTAAAACTTTTTTTAATTACCTTATGATTGTACCTTAGAGCCATCCTTTGCTTTAGTGCTTTTTCTTTGATCCAAACTGGTTCTCGGACTTCGGAGAGGAGATTGAGTTCTTCCTTTTGTGCTCGGATATTGATTCCTTCATTGTAGAATATAACCCTTGGAGATTCTTTAGCGATCTCTATGAGAATCATGGCTTCCAAGCCATAAGCAAGTCAAAAAGGTGACTCTACTGTTGTGGAATGAGGAGTTGTCCGATATGCCCATAACACCTGAGGAAGCTCATCTGCCCACACTTCCTTTACATCTTGTAGTCGGCATTTTAACCCAGTCAGTATAACTTTATTTGTAGCTTCAGCTGGTCCATTGGCCTGAGGTTGTTCTATCGATGTGAATTAGTGTTTTATCTTAAGACTACCAAATTCATGAAGGTCGTATCGGTAAACTAGGTTCCATTGTCTGTGGTGATAGAGTGGAAAACTCCAAACCTTGTAATAATGTTCTAGTCGAGAAACCTCCAAATTCGTTGGGTTGTGATGATCGCTAATGGTTGCGGCTGAATCCATTTAATAAAATAGTCAATTCCAACTATGAGGTATTTTACTTATCCTGGAGCTTGAGGGAATGGTCTGTGAATATCGAGACCCCATTTTGCGAATGGTTATGGTGAGGTGACGCTGATGAGTTATTCGGGAGGAGTGACTTGGAAGTTGGCATACTTCTGGTAAGGTGGGCGTTGTTTGACAAACTTGGCCGCTTCCTTTGGTAAGGTCGGCCAAAAGAGGCCAACTCGAATCACCTTCTTGGCTAGTGATCGGGCTCGTAAGTGGTTTTCACATATGCCACTGTGTACTTCTTCTAGGACCTCTTTGGTGTTAGAGGTCGAGACACACTTTAAGAAAGGTGTTGATATACCTCTTTTGTATAGAACATTGATGGAGGACAAATGTCAGTTAAGAATTTCTCAATAAAATCGCATTGCAAGTATAGTTCTAAATTGACAAATTGTAACACCCTAATTAGCCTAAGCTTTACCTCGCGTCATAAAGCAAAGGTTAATCAGAGATTATGATAGTTCTAAGATCATACATATAATATATAGAAAGAATTAATATAATCTAGAAGCTCGATGAAGGATATAGCTCAAAAATAGGATTTAAAAGTGGAAAACGTATTCGCGAAGCTTCTAACTTGAAGCACAAGAAACAGATATAATATAACAAAAGCTAAGTATATAATAGTATGAGAATCTAGCCACGGCTCGCGGAGTTTAAGCTGGCTAGCTATATACAAACATACAGAAACCTGACAGTAAAAATAGCTTATACAAGTTTTTCTCTCTCAATACAAGCCTCTAGACAAAAGCACAGTACAAAAGTGAGAGAATAAACAAAAGAGATCAAAAGACTTCAAAACAAATAGAGATCCTCCACTCCTGTCACCATCAATATAACTCAGCAAGGTGGGTTGCGACCTGCATCTGAAAAACAACAACAGAAATATGATATAAGAACCAGAGGTTCTCAGTATGGTAACAGTGCCCAGTGATGTAGGATATATAAGACCCCGGGATGCCAAAGACAATCCTAGACTTCATATCCATCACAAGATTAATCTTAAATCATACTAAGACAATAAAGCATAATATAAACCTCAATACAACTTAAAGCTTTAGCAGTATCAAATGGGTAATCTAGCTTAAAGGATTTTCTAATCTAACAGTCTCTGCTATCCCATAGCCTTCACCAACCTATCCTCCATGCGATCCTATCGCCACCGCCTTTCGAGCCTCCTCAACCCAGTAGAAAGCACAAGTAATTTTAATGCAAGTAAAACATAGGTAGAAGCATATAAGGCAAGTAGTTCAAGTAAGCAAATAGGCATGTTATTCAAGTAGGCATACAATTACAAGTCGGCAAAGCAAACAAACAGATAGAAAATACACATGATGAATGCCTGTCCTACTGGATGTGATATCACATTGTCGGTTCAACTACCAGCCCGACACATCTCCATGGAGATGTCGCCCTTCGAAATCATCATTGGGAACCCCCGAGATATGGTGCTCGGATCACCGTCCAGGTTTTTGTGCCTGCACACTCTATTGATCTGAAGGAATGCGAGCGGGATACTCTTGCCACAGACCTCACATCTCAACGTAAGCGGGATTAACCACCGTCCTTACGCCGCCGCTGCTACCTCGACAGGCGGGATTAACCACCGTCCCTGCCAGGCGTATAGTGTCTCATAATCTCAGTATAAAACAGTACTTTAGTGGTTTTCAGAAAACATTTTCAATACATGAATGATTCATCATTGCACACTCGAGTCCTCAACTCATCTCAACCACTATCAAATCAACATTTCCATTACGAGTCCTCGACTCATCTCAACTACTGTCAATTCACATTTCTGTTCCAAGCTCAACAGTTCATCAGTTCTCATTTCATATTCCAATCTACCTTCACATACCATCAAACCCATCCTCAATACACCCGAAACCTAAGCCTTCGTTTTCTAATTTTTCAAAATAATATCAACTAAATCTCTTAAGTTCTTTCCCGTGTCTTAATGCCCAAAATTAAGCCCAAGAGTCTTAGAATGGTGTCACGGAAGCTTACAATCTTGTTGGTAAGATGAAATAGTTGAAAACAAAGTTTAAATTTGAGAAACAGGGCGTGTGCGTACGCACAGGGGTGTGCGCGCGCACGCCCAGGAGAAGTTTTAAATGGTGTGTGTACGCATAGAGGTGTGCGTACGCACAGGTACAAAATTTCATAATGCTGTTCCCTTGCACAAGCTGTGCTAGCACCCTTAACAGACTGTCCTTCCCAACGTGTGCGTGCGCACAGGTTGTAAATCCTCATTGGGTATGTGCGCGCACAAGCTGTGCTTGCGCTCAAAACAGGAAGCCTTCCCCTGCGTGTGCGTACGCACAGGTCTGTGCGTGCGCACAGGTTTAAAATTTCGCAGGGATGTGCGTGCGCACATACCAGAAATCACAAAATTCTGCAGCTTTGCAAATTTTCAGATTTTAACACCAAACTTTGAATGATCATAACTCCCTCTACAAAAATCCAAATTTTACAAACTTTATATCGATTTTAAGAGTTTTCAATGAATTTTAATTCTAAATAAATTTCAACAAATTTTGAAAACTGAGGCATAAGTTATAATCAGACAAAGTTCACCAAAATTCTCTTTTTACCAAAAGTTCACAAATTACCAATTTCCCAATTTTCATAACTCAAACCAACCAAAACCAAATAAAACCATTCCAAACTCCATATTTCATCAAAATCTACCCTTTATAACATATTGCACCATTCTTACTAATTTTTCCTTCACATTTCATCATTCTCAATCTCAACATCAAATGTATCACATTATAAACAATCCTCATTCACATTTTCCAACCACATTATCATTTCATCAATTTCAACATCACATATATCATTACCATTCACTTTTAAATCCACACAATCATTCATCATCATAATTACTCAATTTTATCAACCCATCATAAATCATCATACATCATCATTTAATAACTCAACAACCATGTTAATTCAAACTTATCCTATGAGTCACTAGTTTAAGTGTCCATGAATATTATATACTACATAGAGGAAACCAAAATCATACTTTGGCCATTCCCAATATGCCAAAAATCCCGAATTGAGCACAAGATAAGCTTTCAACCACAAGCAAGCCTCCAATTCCACTCCAACAAGCACCAACAAGATCCAATAATTGCCAATAATCACAACCTCAAGCTATAATACACATAAATCATCACTAATCAACCTAGGACTCAACTTAATCATAATCTCACAAGGTTTCAAGAGCTCTTACCTTTTCCAACAGTTTTGGTAGCCAAAATTCAATGCTAACCAAAGGTTAGAGTGTACCTAAACACCCAAAATCACAAAATTCTACTTAATCAAAAACCCAAAAATTCGAAAATCTTAGGGCAGGAAACTGGACAGAGAATCTCGAGAAACTTAGCACAAGACTTAGATAGAAATGATTGGCTTGGCGAGAGCTTCACGTAGCCACTGACGGCATGCGAATCGGAGCACTGTAGCTCGAGATATCGTGGATTGAAGTAAGAAGTGAATAGTGATTTAATGGAAACCCTCCTCTCTTCTTCAACCCCACTTCAGCTGTGTGTGTGTTGTGTTTAATGAGCTGAAGGGTTCATTTAATGGCTTATATATATGTTGGGCTTGGGCCCAACTTGGGCCCGGTCCTATCCGTTAGTGCTTTTAGCCCGTTTGGCCCAACTTCGGGCCAAACCTTTAAAATTAACGCCCGGTTTTTCATTTCTAATATTTTTCTAAGATTTTTGACTATTTTCACTTTTTCTCGCGCAGTACCGGGTAGACTTGAACCGGTTCGATCGGTTCAATTGTCGGTTTGCAGTTTTTCACGGTTTTTCGCAGAAATACATTTTTTGACTCATAAAAACCTACTGAGTCTAAAAATCATATATAAATCCTCAGATTCTCACTCTAATTTTTCGGAACCTAATTTTGGGCAACATTAATTAACTAATTAGGCGATTAATTAGCCTGGGTTCTTACATTCTCCCAACCAAATAAAAAATTTTGCCCTCAAAATTTAGGAATTACCTGAGAATAGCTCAGGGTAATCCTTTCACATCTCAGACTCCAATTCTCAAGTATGCTCTTCAACTTCTACTCGCTCTCAAGCAACTTTAACCAATGAGACGTCCTTTCCCCACAGTTTCTTCACACTAGTGTCGTCGATACGCATCGGTGTTACTTGAAAAGTCAAGCTCTCCCTCAACTCGACCGACTCAGGTTCTAACACATGGGCCGTATCTGACGTGTACTTACGGAGCTGTGACACGTGGAATATGTCATGTAAGTTAGATAAGTGAGGTGGCAAAGCTACTTGATATGCCACCGGCCCGAATCGCATCAGAATCTCAAACGATCCTATATACCTCGGATTCAATTTCTTTGTTTTAATTGCTTTTCCGATCCCAGTCGTCGGTGTAACCCTCAGACATACATGCTCTCCCACTTCCACTGAGGAATCTCAAGTGGTTGTAGCATTTCTGACAGTTTTTGATGCTCTATCTTTATCTTCTGACACGTCAGGCACTTGGATACCGCTGTAGCTACATCACCTTTCATCCCAGGCTACCAGAACATCTTCTTTAAGTCATAATACATCTTAGCACTTCCGGGATGAATGGAAAATCCACTATTATGATCTTCTAACAACAAGTCTTGTCTCAAACTCTCAACATCCGGTATATAAATTCTCCCTTTATATCTCCACAACCCTTTTATCATCTTTGGTGAATTCTCCAAGCCTCTTCTCACTAACAGGTTGAAATAGTTGCTGAAACTTTTGCTCATCTTGCTGAACCTTCTGAATCTCCGTCTTAAACGTACTTGAAATCTGCAACTGATTCAAACAAGCTCTTCCGGCCACTTCACCAATATCCAGCTTAAGATCTACAAACTTATCCACTAACTCATCTTCCTTGATTCTCATCCAAGCTATTGTATGTTAAGGACTTTCGACTCGATGCATCTGCTACCATATTCGCCTTTCCAGGATGATAACTTATAAACAAAGATGTATTTGAGCAACTCTTATAAACAAAAAAGATGTATATTTAGCAACTCCATCCACCTCCTCTGACGCATATTTAGCTCCTTCTGATCAAAGATGTATTTGAGACTCTTATAAACAAAAAAGACGTTAAACCTCACTCCGTACAAGTGGTGCCTCCAAATCTTCAACGAAAACACAATCGCCGCTAATTCCAAATCATGAGTTGGGTAATTTACCTCATGCGGTCTCAGCTGACGCGATGCGTAATCCACTACATTCCGATGTTGCATCAACACGCAACCTAAACCCTTTAGAGAAGCATCACAGTATAATTCAAACGGTTCATGTGGTTCCGACAAAATCAAAACAGGCGCTGCAGTTAACTTTTGTTTCAGAGTCTGAAAACTCTCTTCACACTCGGACGTCCACACAAACGGCACCACTTTCCTTTTCAATTTAGTCATTGGTAGTGCAATCTGGAAAAATCCTTCAATGAATCTCCAGTAATATCTGGCTAAGCCCAAGAAATTCCTAACTTCTGTCACCGTCGTTGGTCTTTTCCATTCTATCACTACCTCCACTTTCAAAGGATCTACTACTATTCCTCCTTTGCTCACGACGTGACCTAGGAACTTTACTTCCTCTTTCCAGAACTCGTACTTGGACAACTTAGCATAAAACTTTCACTCCTTTAAGATTTGAAACACAATCCTCAAGTGTTCCTCATGCTCTTTCGCCGTCTAAGAATAAACTAAGATGTTGTCTATGAAAACCACGACGAATTTGTCCAAAAAGGGACGAAATACTCTATTCATGTAGTCCATGAACACAGCAGGTGCATTTGTTAACCCAAAGGACATCACCGCAAACTCGCAGTATCCATAGCGTGTCCTAAACGCAGTCTTAGGGATATCATCCTCTTTCACCCTTATCTGATGGTAACCAGATCTCAAATTGATCTTGGAAATCACTCCAGCTCCTTGCAATTGATCCATCAAGTCATCTATCCTTGGCAGCGGATACTTGTTCTTCGCAGTCACTTTGTTCAACTGTCGATAGTCCACACACAGTCGCATTCCTCCATCCTTCTTCTTTACCAATAAAACTGGCGCTCCACACGGAGAAACACTTGGTGGAATGAACCTCTTGTTTAGAAGCTCTTCTAACTGAGTCCTGCCAGCTCTATCGGAGCCATCCGATATGGTGCAATCGATACTGGCCCGACTCCCGGCACCAGTTCAATCGCAAATTCAATCTCCCTTTGAGGTGGGAACTCAAGGATATCATCCGGGAATACCTCCTGAAAGTCTCTAACTACCGGAATCTGATCTAAGTTTTGGGTATCTCCCAAAGCATTAGCAGTCAACAAGATATAACCCTGGCACTCTTCCTCACTACAGTGCACCATTACAGAGTTCAGGTAATAACCCTTAGCTATCACTGCTCCATATTCTTCTTTCGGCATGAACTGAATTGACTGCTCAAAGCAATCCAACAAAACTCGGTTCTTCAACAACCAATTAAACCCCAAAATCATCTCCAACCTAATCATTGGTAAACAGATCAAATCATGCACAAAGTCTCTACCCTCAAGCCTAAATCCTACTTGTCTACAACCTGACCTAGTCACCACCGTCTGATGCAGAGTGTGTACATGCAATTCAAATGATAACTTTGACACTTTCAGACCTAGTTCCTCAACTTTAGCAAATGAAATAAACGATTGCGAAGCTCCAGTATCATACAATGCAATTAAGGTTTAATCACCAATTAAACATATACCTCTCATCAAAGTATCCGCCTTAGAAGCATCCTTGGCATTCACAGCAAAAACTCGACCTTGATGCTGACTCTGACCCGCATTTGGGTTCTTCCCACGAGTGCAATCCCTCGCAATATGACCAAGCAAGCCACAGTTGAAGTTACCACCTAAACCAATCTTGCAAGAGTCATATAGATGAAAACGCCCACAACGTACACAAGTCAAATCTGGAGAAATCTTACTCTGATTTCCTCTCTCTTTGGCATAATGAAACTGGTTCTGAGCATTCTTTCTGAAACCTCCTTGCCCTTGAGGCGCATATCCTCCTCTCTTGAAACTCTGACCTCTCGGATGAAAATATTTGCCACGCCCCTTACTAGTGTTCCCTCCATGAGTATCCTTGGACGAAGCTACTGTCTTGGCATACTCCTCAACCACCCTCGCCTTGTCCACCAAATCAGATAAAGTATGAATCTCTATAGGAGCCACAGCAGTCATGATGTTGTCCTTCAATCCCCTCTGATACTTGATACATTTCCAGCTTTCATAGGTCTTCGGGACACCTTGACACACCCTATAGAACCTACAAAGCTCCTCAAATTTGCTTGTGTAGTCTGCCATAGACAGGGAACCTTGCTTTAGCTGCATCAGTTCTATATCCTTCGCTTCCCTTGCAGACTTAAGAAAGTACTTCATGTAGAAGGTCGTTTGGAATACGTCCCAAGGAACATCAGCATTCTGAAGCTGGAACAAGCGGCACTCTTCTTGCCACCTGTGCTGAGCCTCTCCCGCAAGATGATATGCGGCAAAATCCACATAGTGGTTATTTGGAACGTGCTGCGCCTGTAAGGCACGCTCCATGGCCTGAAACTAGTTGTCCGCTTCTGTAGGATTGGTTGATCCTCAGAAAATTGGTGGATAAACCTTGAGAAAAGTCGCCAAGGTCATCGGATCACCCCCCTGTTATCTCTATTTCCCACAACATTCTCATTCGCATTTCCTTCGCCATTCCTGTTTCCGTTTCCGGCCGGTTGGCCTAACCTCTGCACAGCTTGCAGAGTCGCAGCAGCATTAGTTTCCATGGTATTCACAAGGTTTGCCATGGCCGCCATGAATTCGGCATGGTTGTCAGCCGGTTGCTCATTCCTACTCTCTCGCGAACGTGCTCGACCTCGTCCGCGAGTGGCCAGTAGGGTTTTTGTCTACACCAAACAATCGATATCAAGGTGATCAGTCTCAATATCAAAAGACTAGTGCTTCAATTATCCCAAACAGGCACTCACAAACAAGCATGCTATGTAATATCAAGTAGATAACCTAATAGCATCAAAGAAAAGACACACAGAGTATGCAATAAAGCACAATCGGTCCATTCCTCAGGCTTACAAGGACGAACCACTCTGATACCGCTAAATGTAACACCATAATTAGCCTAAGCTTTACCTCGCATCGTAAAGCAAAGGTTAATCAGAGAGTACGACAGTTCTAAGATCATACATATAATATATAGAAAGAATTAATAAAATCTAGAAGCCCGATGAAGGATATAGCTCAAAAAAAGGATTTAAAGCGCAAAACATACTCGTGAAGCTTCTAACTTGAAGCACAAGAAACAGATATAATATAACAAAAGCTAAGTATATAATAGTATGAGAATCTAGCCACGGCTCGTGGAGTTTAAGCTGGCTAGCTATATATAGACATACAGAAACCTGACAGTAAAAACAACTTATACAAGTTTTTCTCTCTCAATACAAGCCTCTAGGCAAAAGCAAAGTACAAAAGCAAGAGAATAAACAAAAGAGATCAAAAGACTTCAAAACAGATAGAGATCTTCCACTCCTGTGTCCATCCATGCAACTCACCGAGGTGGGTTGCGACCTGCATCTGAAAAATAACAACAAAAATATGGTATGAGAACCGGAGGTTCTCAGTATGGTAACAGTACCCAGTGATGTAGGATATAAGACCCCGGGATGCCAAAGGCAATCCTAGACTTCATATCCATCACAAGATTAATCTTAAAGCATACTAAGACAATAAAGCATAATTTAAACCTCAATACAACTTAAAGCCTTAGTAGTATCAAATGGGTAATCTAGCTTAAAGGATTCTCTAATCTAATGGTGCAGAATTTAGAGTCCACAAACTAACTGGCAAGTGCACCGGGTCGTACCAAGTAATACCTCAGGTGAGTGAGGGTCGATCCCACGAGGATTGATGGACTAAGCAACAACGGTTGATTAATTTACTTAGTTAGACAAACAAAAAAGAGTGTTTTGGTATTCAAAAGCATTAAACAATAATTCAGAAATTAAAACAGCAAGCAGTAAATTTATGAGAATAATATATGGAGAAACAGTTAAGGCTTCAGAGATATCTATTTTTCGGATTGACTTTTCTTACTAACTATTTTAATCATGCAAGATTCAATTCATGGCAAACTATATATGACTAAGCCCTAATTCCTTAGACCTTATTAGTCCACTCTAACTTTCAGCGACCGCCAATTCCTTGGTTTCTTAGTTCCAATTAGAGGATGAAGTTCAATTCTAGTTTATGTGCCACAGAAACTCTAATTACCCAAATATAAAAGGATTATATGTCACGTATCCCGTTAAGTCTAGATAATTAAAAGTTTAGGAGAAATTGTTTTCAAGCCGTTGTTCAAGTAAAGAGCTTTTCCAAGTTATACAAGAACTCAATTAGAACAAGGGTCATACCTCCGTTCCACCCAAATTCATAAGATAAAGAACGAAAACAATTCTTGAAATAGAAATCAATACATGAATTAAAATAGAAAAATAATAGTATCAATCCATACAATAGATAGAGTTCCTAACCTTAACAATGGAGGTTTAGTTTCTCATGGTTCAGAGAGCAAAACTAGGATTCAGGTAAACTGTAAATTGCGGAATGAGGTAAGAGATGAGAAGAAGCCCGAAGGGCTGATTCTTTTCCCTTTTATATCTAATCCTAATTAATGTAAAATATATTTCCTAAAATCTAAATAATATCTTTTTCTAATTAAAAATAATAATAAAAGTTTAATAAAAAATAAATTAAATTTTGCGTGTAGCCTTTGTTGGAGTGAATTAGATGTTGAGGTCCACGCTGAACTTGGCTTTTCCCAAGTTTAGCGTGGATGATACAGTGGAGTCTTGTGCGCATAGGTTTGAGTCCACACTGAACTTGGCTTTTCCCAAGTTCAGCATGGGATGTAACGCGTGGTTTCCCCCGGAAACTTTCAAGTTCACGCTGAACTTGGCAGGGGCCAAGTTCAACGTGGAGTGGGCAGGGTTTTCTGGAGAAGAAGTGTGCAAATTGAACCACGTCAATTGAACCTCTGTAGCTCAAGTTATTTCTGGTGGAGTGCAAGGAGGTCGGGGTTGATAGCATCATTTGCTTTCTCCCCTTTTTGCTACAAAACTCCGTCAAATCCATCTGAGTGCTACCTGAAATAAACGGAAATGCACACAACTCAAAGTAGCATCTATAGTGGCTAAAAAATATTTAAATCTTTATTAAACTCAACAATTTGAATGCAATTTTACTAGGAAAAGATAGAGAAGATGCTCACGCATCACAACACCAAACTTGAATTGTTGCTTGTCCTCAAGCAACCAAATAAGTACATGATTAAGATGTGAATTTGCATGAGAAGTGAGAGTTTAGTCATGCTCAAGCCTATTCTTAAAAATGGGGTTTATTCATTGTAGCTCTGAATAGTTTTGGCATCTCACTCTCCTTTGAATAAGAGAAATGTCAGTGTCATTCGGAATTTGGAATCCGGATCGTATTATGAATTCTCTTATCCTTATACTCCAGTTTAATCCTTGAACACAGCAGAATTTACTTTAGTTATCTTTTCTTTGGTGCTTTGCACCTTGAGCCTAGCCGTGACTTTAAATGTTTTGTCTCAAACTTTACTTGACACAGAAACACCACAAGAACTTGACTGGGGAACTCTTTCTAAGTTTTGGTTGCTCTTTCAGTGTCTCCCAGACAGTGGTGCTCAAAGCCTTTGGCATACTCAGCTGAATTCATTTGGTCACGACTCTAAATATTCTTTCTCAAAGGTTACTTGGAAGAAGAATACCACAAGCATGTGACTAGGAAAACAACTCTTTGAGCTTTTGATTATTACAGACTCCCTAGTCATTGATGCTCAGAGCCTTGGACCTTGCTTTTATGTTTATTTTGCTGTCTCTTTTGCTTCAAGGATTAAATTTTTGTTTATTTCAGAGAAGTCATAACAATTTTCTAAATCCCTGTTCCTCACACATCAACATCCTTTGATTCAAATTCAAATATGCTCTGTTCATGTCATTCATTCAGAATTACAAATAACACCACCACATTTAAGTAGATATGATTAATCTTAGATATAAACTCACTCTTTTCATGCATTACATCACTTGTTTCTTTTCTTTTGATTTTCAAGCTCAGTGAGCAATACATGAGACATTTTTTTTTCTTTAGCAGAAAAGGAAAATAAAATAATGAAATAGGCAATAAGTTAACTAGACCTAGGAATTGAAATAACCACTGATCATGCAATAACAAAATAAATAGAAAATAGAAACCTAATCATAAAAATAACAGTAAAATGATAATGAGGATGAAAAGGAATTGAGCCACCTCAATCTCCCTGATGGGGATCTCTCTCCTCGGGCTGAGCTCCGTAAGGTCCTCTCAGACGGCTATAATCCTGCCTCAGCTGCTGAATCTTCTGTCGCTGAGAGCGCTGATCCGCTCTAATCTCATCAAGGGATGTACAAAGATGCTCCCATCGGCTACTCTCTATGGCTCTCATCACATCAATAGACGCCATGTACTGCTGCCAGTGGTTGTCATTGGTGACCCTCATCTGCTCCATGGAGGATGTAAGCTGCTGCCAATACTCTTGTGGTGGCTGATCTTGTCCCTGAGGCAGCTCTTCTTCATCTCCTTCCTTAGCCTATTCTATGGGGTGCCTCCAATGTTCCCTTTTCTGTTCCAGCTGTTTCTTTGTGATGGGCTTCTCGGTTGGGATAGGAAGTCATTCTCTATCTGCACTCTATCAGCATCACAGAGGCGGAAGATGAGATGTGGGAAGCCCAATCTAGCATTGTCCTTGGTGTTGGTGACGATGTGGTAAAATTGATCAGCAATAACGTTTGCCACCTCTACTGGCTTTTCCAACAAAATACAGTGGATCATGACTGCTTGATCCGCAGTACACTCGGACTGGTTGCTCGTGGGCATGATGGACCAGCGAATGAAATGGTGCCATCCTCTAGCCAAAGGCGTCAAATCACCTACTCTGATATGGCCGGATTTCCCTTCTGAGTGGTTTTCCACTGCGCACCTGGAATGCAAATGTTGGCGATTACTTGTCCCAGCCGCTGATCTCTGTACATCCTCTCTTTATAGGAATGAAGTGATTATTCGGTCTCTGGTATCTGGAGGGTCTGTCTGATGGTCTCTGGGCTGAAGTCAATGGTTTTTCCCGTTACAAAAGTTTTGTGGTCCCTTTCATTTATGTCAAACACATCCTTGTAGGTAATCCACATATTCCCATAGAATTCTTGAACCATCAACTGTCCCGCCTGTGGTTGTGGATTGCATAGAACTTCTCATCCTCTTCTCCGAATCTCACGAGTAATTTTCGGAAGTTCATCCGGTTGGAGCTTAAACTATACTTTCGGTAGAACCGGCCTCTTGCCAGTGATATCAAAAAAATATTCTTCATGTAACTTAGATTTAAAGCACCTTGCTTTTTTTTTTTTTTTGAATTGAAAGAAACAAAAGTAAAAAGATCAATAAAGGAGAAGAGGGGGGCAGGACAGGGGCATGGTGAAGGGTTGTGGTTAGTTGGGAATGGTTGAGAGTGGCTGTCAGGAGAGAAGAATAAAAGGGAAAGGGCGTTGGTTTTGTTACGGAGAATTGGGGGTTAGTGGCTTCGAAGTTCAGAGAGAGGGAATGGAGTGTGGTGGATTGTGGTTTGAGGTGAGAAGTAGGAGGCTTTATATAGGCAGGGGTATGGGGTTAGTGGGAATCACAGATAGGCAATGGTGCAGGAGGTGTTATGTTGGGAAGGGTTGGGTCTTGTAACTGTATGTGTGGTCAAGGGGACAAGGAATATTTTGGAAAGGTGAGGTGGAGTTGGTCACGGGTTAATGTTGGAGGGGTATGGCTGAGAAGGAATAAGTGTGGTCAAAGTTGGGAAGAGGGTTGTAGTGTATTGGGATGATGGGGGAATATATGGGGAAGGGGAAGGTTTGTGAAAGACAGGATGGTAAAGGGGCTGTGGTTGCAGATCGCAGGGGATCACGAGAAAGAGAGGGAATCAAGGAGTGTTGGTAATTGATCTGATGGATTTTGGTGGGATTTGAGCATGATTTGGCGTGGGATTCTTGTGCTTGTATGCCAAAATAGCGTGATTCACGCTAAACTTGAAAGATAGGCACGTTCAGCGCTGCATCTCCCGAAAGCTTTTCCACTAGCCCAAGTTCAGCGTGGGCCTTGCGCCTTTTTTCTTTTTTTTTTTATATATTCTTTTTTTTTTGTGATATTCCCACGCTGAACTTGGAGAAGGCCAAGTTCAACGTGGGAATGGCAGTGGCAACTCTCACTTGTACGCATGCATCCACGCTGAACTTGGGAAATTCCAAGTTCAGCGTGGAGTCTGGCCCTGATTCACGTTAGTTGCGTCGTTCTCCATGCTGAACTTGGAATTTTCCAAGTTTAGCGTGGACTTGGCAGTAAGAAATCCCTCTCTGCATGCTTCTAACCACGCTGTAACTTGGAAAATCCCAAGTTCAGCGTGGAACTGGCAGAGACACCTTTCCAAATTTCACGCACGTGCCACGCTGAACTTGGAAAATCCCAAGTTCAGCGTGGAATTGGCAGACTCAACCTTCTCCAGAGTGTTCCAAAATTTTTTCTAAGTGTCCGGTTCCTATTTTAAAAATTCTGCATGATCAAAACACAAGTAAAACAAAGAAAAATGGTAAAAACTCAATAAAAATCAAACAAATAATATAATCAATTCAATGGAAAAATAACCAAGGATATGAAATCATCGGGTTACCTCCCGACAAGTGCTTCTTTAACGTCACTAGCTTGATGGTCAGTTCTGCTAATTCAGCAGATGAGCGGACCTTTGGCGATCAATCGTGCCTCCAAGATAGTGCTTTAACCTCTGGCCATTCACTGTAAATTTCCTGTCAAAATTCTCTTCCTGTATTTCCACATGACCATATGGTGAAGCTCTGATAACCACAAATGGTCCTGACCACCGAGATTTTAGCTTCCCAGGAAAGAGTTTGAGCCTTGAATTATACAGAAGCACTCTCTGTTCTGGCTCAAAAACTCTGATGGCAATCCTCTTGTCATGAAATAACTTGGTTTTCTCCTTATAGAGCTTGGCATTATCATAGGCTGAATATCTGAATTCATCAAGCTCATTCAACTGAAGCATTCTCTTAATTCCTGGAGATTCTGAATCAAGATTCAGATACCTGATTGCCTAGTAAGCTTTATGCTCCAGCTGAACTGGTAAGTGACAGGCTTTGCCATAGACCAACTGATAAGGGGACATGCCAATAGGAGTCTTATAAGCTGTCCGGTATGCCCAGAGAGCATCATCAAGCTTCCTAGACCAGTCCTTTCTTGAAACATTGGCGGTCTTTTCTAGAATCCGCTTGAGTTCCCTGTTGGAAACTTCAACCTGTCCACTAGTCTGAGGGTGATAGGGGGTTGCCACTATATGACAAATTCCATATCTCTACAGAAGTGAGTCCAGCTATTTATTACAGAAGTGACTTCCACCATCACTAATGAGTGTCCTTGGGACACCAAACCAGCTAAAAATATATCTCTGAAGAAAGCTCATCACCACCTTGGCATCATTGGTGGGTAGAACCACGGCTTCCACCCACTTGGACACATAATCAACTGCCACTAGAATATAGTTGTTTGAATGTGAGGGTTGAAAAGGTCCCATGAAATCAATACCCCATACATCAAACAACTCAACCTCAAGAATCCCCTACTGTGGCATCTCATGGTTGGCAGGGAGGTTCGTGACTTTTTCACTTCTGTCACAGTGCTTCACAAATTCTCTTGAGTCCTTGAAGAGAGTCGGCCAGTAAAACTCGCTCTGAAGGACCTTTATAGGTGTCCTTTCACCACCAAAGTGTCCTCCATAATCAGAACCATGACAGTGCCAAAGAATCTGCTATTTTTCCTCATCCGGGACACATATCTGGATTATACCATCTGAACACCTTTTAAAAAGGTACGGTTCCTCCCAAATGTAGTACTTTGCATCAGTCAATAGCTTCTTTACTTGTTGCCTACTGTACTCCTTTGGAATAAAATTCATGGCCTTGTAATTTGCAATGTCTTCAAAACATGGAGCCTGCTGAATGAGGAATAATTGCTAATCCGGAAATGTCTCAGTCATAGCTGTGGGTGGTTGCACTCCTTGTTCAGGCTCTATTATGGAAAGATGGTCAGCTACTTGATTTTTTGACCCTTTCCTGTCCTTTATCTCAATGTCAAACTCCTGGAGGAGCAACACCTATCTGATTAATGTTGGTTTAGAGTCCTGTTTGGTTAGAAGGTAATTCAAAGCAGCATGATCAGTATAAACAATAACCTTAGAACTAATTACATATCGCCACGCTTCTAAAGCGTACCAGAAAGTTCACATATCGGTACGCTTTTGAAGCGTGCCCATAGGGTAGAATATGGGTCACTTTTAAAGCGTGCCAATTTCCAGGTTATGGCCACATTTCTTAAGCGTGCATGTTGAAGCCAATAGTAAGATATAGCCACGCTTAAAAAGCGTGGCCATAAATTCGGTCAGAAATTTTTTTTTCATTTATTTTATGCAAAATTCATATATAATTTTAAAATCAAAGACCAATTTTACATTTTCCATATCAACCAATCAAACATATATATAAACTTCCCCATAAAAAAAAGGCCTTATATATAAGCTTGTCACCACAAAAGTAGACTTTGATCACAAAGTACCAAAAATCAAAGTCATAAAAAGAAAATAAAAATTACAATTCAAAGTGTCACATATCTATTTCCTTATCCTTGGTTACAAAATATCAAATTTCATAAGTAGTGTGTTCATCCATTATGAGCTCCATTATTTTTAGCACTGCCCTGCAGAATTTTAAATAATCTGAAGTTAGTGCATGTTATAAAGGCTACTTTAATTAAGGCCAACAAATCCAATTCCAAATCCAAATTGATTAAATATGAAAATGGCAAGGCCACTTTAATTAGGCCCTGCAATAATGCATATTCAGCCATCACATACCTATCCTAATTCAACACAAATCAAAAACAAAAGAAATAGTCCCTATACAAGGTCACAACCATATGCTCCCCTTGGTACTTTTTTATCTAGCACTATCACATACCTATCCTAATTCAACATATACTTTATTTTTGTAGAAACTAAGAAAAATAAAAGGTCAGCTCCTGCAATAATTGAATTAAACACATATACTTATTTCTTTCTATTTATCTATGAAAATTGAAAGAAAAACTCATGACAAAGCAGCAAATTAAGCAATCACCAGTACATATTAAGCCTAAAAGTAGAATGAGGCAGGAAACTTGCCAAGGCCAATAAATAGATGAGAAGATAAAGCATAGAAAAAATTATAGTTAAGCAATCAGCAGTATATATTCAGTCAACAGTACACTACAAGAACAAATTATAGTAAAACAAATTCCACTTGTGATTTTATTTTAGAGGTTCTATTACAGAACAAATAAGTAATAACAACATAACATTCATTAGCTTAGTTGCCTCTATAGAAGCTGTGGGAGTTTTTAAAATTAAACTAAAATAAAGATAGTCACCTAGCACCCAGAAACTAAATTTGTGCCCTAACAGCAACAGCAATACCGCAGCAGAAGCAAACCAAGAGAGGTGGCAGCGGCAACAGCAGCAAAAAGACAAATATTAAAAGCCTAGAATAAAAAAATAGACTTAAATAAATACTAATAAGATTTAGTTCAGGAATAAAACTTATAGCAAGCAAACAAACCCAAGATTCAGTTCAAGCAAACAAATGATATTTATTATGCAAGCACGATAAAGAAAAGAAAAAAAACTTCTAAGAAAAAGAATAATACTTAAAAAGATACTCTCTTTCTCACCTTCAATTCTAAAAAAGTGCAAGCTATATAATGAATGCCAAATTTTCAAAATTAAAATTTGCACTTCCTTCAATTTTAAAATTATTGGAATCCATGGAATAATTAAACTTTATTGTTGTGATATAAGGAGATTCCCAAAATAAACAATTTAGGTTTCTTATAGAATTTTGTAAATTATTTTCGCCTTTAAATTTCATCAAGAAATTTAGTTAATTAAAAAGTTAATTTAAAATGGAAAATGCTAACAATAAAATCTTGTTCCTGTTAAGTGAATTCAACTAAAGTGTGAGACATGAGCTCTTAACGAATGCTAACCGATGATGGATTCTAGAATCTGGCAAATAAACATACAATAAGCACATTTCTTTTGTTATCATTTATGCAAGAAAAGAAGTTGCCTAGTCTAACTTAATCTAATACCGTATACGAGGTAAGACAGCTGATTACCATGTCTTGCATTTTACCATAGAATGAATGCTTGTAGCAACCACACCATCCTCAAAGCTGTGACTTGGTCCAACTACAAATGTTAACACCAGTATACGAACCAATAATTTTATACCTGTACAAATTGGCAGTGAACATCAATAAACTAATATGGATCCATTCTAGTTTGCTTGCTTCCCTAAACCAAAAATTTACAGAAATGAACCAAATGCATGATGTATCACAACATCAATAAACCAAATTAGCCACAGAGCTTTTTACAATCCTCAATCTGATTTGTAAATGTATTTTCCCGAAAACAACGATTTGATATATTTGGTCTATTGAAGACTAAATTGAGACATGCTTAATCTTTCAAGGACTGGTTTAAGTTTTTAACTATTAACCTTAAATTAACATACCTTTTTCTTAAAAAAAATTGCTGTCAGCTCTTGCCTAACACCAAAGCAGGGAAAGTACCATAGGAAAATACTTTTAAGTTTTAACTAGTCAACGGCACTTATAGGTTAAAAGGAAATGCAAATCAAAGATTGTGTAAGGTACAACTTATTGTTATTTCATCACACAAATTCACACACATAAATGATGCACTTCATAAACTACACATACAGAAACATAAGTAGCATACACACAGAGAGGGTTGGGGTTTTTTTCTTTTGCAAGTTTGTGACAATCATGAAATATAATGAACCTTACTGAATATAAGATATAAAACTAAAATGCGTAGAATCAGAAATCGTGAATGAAAATGGAAGAAATTAGGGTTTACATTTCATCTTGCATGCAGTGGGGGAAGCGCAGGCGGAGCAGCGACTCTTCTGGAGGTGAAAGCTGCGGTGGCCGCACCTCACACAGAGAGAGGTGAGTAGCACCACGACCATGGCTGGGTTCGAGAAGATGAGGCTGAGTAGAACCGCGACAGAGAGAGAGGCGAGGAGCACCACGACCCGGGCTGGGTTCGAGAAGATGAGGCTGAGCAGAACCGCGACAGAGAGAGGCGAGGAGCACCACGACCAGGGCTGGGCGAGCAGCACCACGACCAGGGCTGGGTTCTATCGCGAAGATGAAGCTAACGGCGCCTTAGCTTTTAGGGATCGAGAGGGCTCGAGCGAGAAGAAGATGAACGCTGAATTTTTAGGGTTTCATTGTTTTAGTTAGTGTGTAAGTTATAAGTGTGTGTTGTTGGGTAAAATTTGATAACTTAAAAAAAAAGGGTTAAGTGTGGGAAAAATAGGTGGGAAACTAAATTTTAGGGGAGGAAACTCTATCGGTACGTTTTTTTATGGTGCCAAAATACACAAGGTATAGCCACGCTTTTTAAGTGTCCCGGTTTCTTTTTACGGCCACGCTTTTCAAGCGTAACAAAAAAAGCGTGGCCAAATATCAAATCAGTAGCCACTCTCGTAAAAGCGTGCCGATTTCTCTCTATGGGTACGCTTTTCAAGCGTGGCAGTAAGAAAGCGTGGCCAAATTTCAAATAAGTGGCCATCCTTGAAAAAGCGTGCCAATTTTTCTCTATGGCCACGCTTTTCAAGCGTGGCAAAAAAAGCGTGGCCAAATCACAAATCAATGGCCACCCTCGTAAAAGCGTGCCCATAGACCACTTTTCGGCACGCTTTAAAAGCGTCGCAAGAAAAAAGGGTGCCGACAGGCCTTTTTTCTTGTAGTGTCATCTCCCAATTAGAATCTTCTTAGGATTTAGAATTTGCCTACTGAGGTGGTTGTTGTTGATGAGACTGAAATTGGCGGTTATTGTGATTGTTTTGTTGTAAACTGCCCTGAGAATTATTGTTGAAATTCTGAGATCTCTGAGGTTGGTCTCTCCACCCAAAATTTGAGTGATTTCTCCATCCTTGATTATACGTCTTAGAGTACGGATCATTGTTGGAATTTCTAGAAACACTTCCCATGTAATTGACCTGTTCAGAAGAGGGTTGAGCATAATCATAATTATCATTTTGCACAAAATTACCTGTCATGTCATAAGGGACCTCTTGAGGTGCAGTCTGAGTATTGACAGCTAAAACTTGCATTCCACTCATCTGTTGAGTAAGTAGACTTATTTGTTGACACATAAGCTTGTTCTGAGCAAGAAGAGCATTAACATCTTCCACTTCCAACACACCTCTCTTCTGAGAGGTCTCAGAGTGCAAAGGATTCCTGTTGGAGGAATATAAGTATTGGTTGTTAGCAACCAACTCAATAAGCTCAATAGTCTCCTCTGGTGTCTTCTTCATGTACAAAGAACCACCTGTAGAATTATCCAAGCGCATCTTGGACATTTCACATAAGCCCTCATAAAAGATATCCAGCTGAGTCCATCTAGAGAACATGTCTGGAGGGCATTGCTTAGTCAGGAGCTTGAATCTTTCCCAAGCTTCATAAAGGGTCTCACTCTCTTTCTGTCTGAAAGTCTGAACCTCCACCCTTAGCTTAGTAAGCTTTTGAGGTGGAAAAAATTTTGTCAGAAATCCAGTAACAACCTTGTCCCAAGTATCCAGACTCTCCTTGGGTTGAGAATATAACCACAGTTTTGCTCCATCCCTCACAGCAAATGGGAAGAGCATGAGTTTGTACACCTCAAGATTCACTCTATTGGTCTTCACAGTATCATAAATCTGCAGAAAATCAGAGATAAATTAATTTGGGCCTTCATGAGGAAGTCCATGATACTGACAATTTTATTGTACAAGAGTGACAAGCTGAGGCTTCAGTTCAAAATTGTTTGCAGCTATAGGAGGCACCACAATACTTTTTCCATAAAGATCTGCATTGGGAGCAGTGTAAGAGCCAAGCACTCTTCTAGGTTCCTCATTCCCAATTGGATTTGCCACATTGGCATTAGCAGCATGATTATTATGATCCATGTTGGACTCTGCAACCTTATAAAGACTTGCTTGTTGTAAACGTCGCCTAAAAGTCCTTTCAGGTTCAGGATCAAAGTCTAGCAAAGGTTCCTTGTCCCTGTTCCTGCTCATAAACAGACAGAAGACAAGAAAAGATGGGATTCTCTACGTCAGAGTGCAGAGAACTTCCAGTGAGGTAACCTGTGTAAAATAATAAAATAGAAATACTAAATAAATAAAACAGAAAAAATTCGAAAATGATAACTGAAATTAGACAAAAAAATTTCGAAAATTAACAGGGAAAATAAACAAGAAAATTAAAATGAAATTAACTAGGTGACATCAAACTTAATTTCAAAAATTAAGGAAAAATATTAGTGCTAAATATTTATTTAAATTTTTTTTGTAAATACTAAAGCAAAGTTTAAATAAAATTAAAACTAAAGTGCCTAATCTAAGTAATCAAACAACTAGTAGTTGTCAATCACAATCAATCCCCGGCAACGGCGCCAAAAACTTGGTGTGGATTTTATAGTCCATAAACTAACCGGCAAGTGCACCGGGTCATACCAAGTAATACCTCAGGTGAGTGAGGGTCGATCCCACGAGGATTGATGGACTAAGCAATAACGGTTGATTAATTTACTTAGTTAGACAAACAGAAAAGAGTGTTTTAGTATTCAAAAGCATTAAACAATAATTCAAAAATTAAAACAGTAAGCAGTAAATTAATGAGAATAATATATGGAGAAACAGTTAAGGCTTCAGAGATATCTATTTTTTGGATTGACTTTTCTTACTAACTATTTTAATCATGCAAGATTCAATTCATGGCAAACTATATATGACTGAGCCCTAATTCCTTAGACCTTCTTAGTCTACTCTAACTTTCATCAACCGCCAATTCCTTGGTCACTTAGTTCCAATTAGAGGATGAAGTTCAATTCTAGTTTATGTGCCACAGAAACTCTAATTACCCAAATATAAAAGGATTATATGTCACGTATCCCGTTAAGTGCAGATAATTAGAAGTTT
Source organism: Arachis ipaensis (assembly GCF_000816755.2). NCBI lineage: Eukaryota > Viridiplantae > Streptophyta > Magnoliopsida > Fabales > Fabaceae > Arachis > Arachis ipaensis. The sequence goes on along the minus strand of NC_029791.2, from coordinate 48,891,807 downwards.
AGGAAAAATTATTTTCAAGCTGTTGTTCAAGTAAAGAGCTTTTCCAAATAATACAAGAACTCAATTAGAACAAGGGTCATACTTCCGTTCCACCCAAATTCATGAGATAAAGAACGAAAACAATTCTTGAAATAGAAATCAATACATGAATTAAAATAGAAAAATAATAGTATCAATCCATACAATAGATAGAGCTCCTAACCTTAATAATGGAGGTTTAGTTGCTCATGGTTCAGAGAGTAAAACTAGGATTCAGGTAAACTATGAATTGCGGAATGAGGTAAGAGAAGAGAAGAAGCTCGAAGGGCTGATTCTTTTCTTTTTTATATCTAATCCTAATTAATGTAAAATATATTTCCTAAAAACTAAATAATATCTTTTTCTAATTAAAAAAATAATAAAAGTTTAATCAAAAATAAATTAAATTCTGTGTGTAGCCTTTGTTGGAATGAATGGGGACCACTGGAGATGTTGAGGTCCACGCTGAACTTGGCTTTTCCCAAGTTCAGCGTGGATGATACAGTGGAGTCTTGTGCGCATAGGTTTGAGTCCATGCTGAACTTGGGTTTTTCCAAGTTCAGTGTGGGATGTAACGCATGGTTTCCCCCGGAAGCTTTCAAGTTCACACTGAACTTGGCCCCGGCCAAGTTCAACGCGGAGTGGGCAGGGTTTTCTGGAGAAGAAGTTTGTACAATTATACATCGTTGAGTGCAAGGAGGTCAGGATTGACAGCATCATTCGCTTTCTCCCTTTTTTGCTATAAAACTCCGTCAAATCCATTCGAATGCTACCTGAAATAAACGGAAATGCAAAAAACTCAAAGTAGCATCCATAGTGGCTAAAAAATGTTTAAATCTTGATTAAACTCAACAATTTGAATGCAAATTTACTAGAAGAAGATAGAGAAGATGCTCACGCATCATCTAACAGTCTTCGCTATCCCACAGCCTTCACCAACCTATCCTCCATGCGATCCCATCGCCACTGCCTTCCGAACCTCCTCAATCCTAGCAGAAAGCACAAGTAATTTCAATGCAAGTAAAACACAGGTAGAAGCATATAAGGCAAGTAGTTCAAGTAAGCAAATAGGCATGTTATTCAAGTAGGCATACAATTACAAGTCGGCAAAGCAAACAAACAGATAGAAAATACACATGATGAACGCCTGTCCTACTGGCTGTGATATCACATTGTCGGTTCAATTGCCAACCCGACACATCTCCATGGAGATGTCACCCATCGGAATCATCATTAGGAACCCTGAGATATGGTGTTCGGATCACCATCCAAAGGGATGCGAGCGGGACACTCTTGCCAAAGACCTCACATCTCAATGTAAGCGGGATTACCCACTGTCTTTATGCCGCCACTGCTACCTCGGCAGTCAGGATTAACCATCGTCCCTGCCAGGCGCATAGCGTACCATAATCTCAGTAGCCGCTACCTCGACAGGCAGGATTAACCACCGTCCCTGCCAGGTGTATAGTGTCTCATAATCTCAGTATAAAACAGTACTTCAGTGGTTTTCAAAAAACATTTTCAATACATCAATGATTCATCAATGCACACTCGAGTCCTCAACTCATCTCAACCAGTGGCAAATCAACATTTCCATTCCGAGTCCTCTACTCATCTCAACTACTGTCAATTCACATTTCTATTCCAAACTCAGTAGTTCATCAGTTCTCATTTCATATTCCAATCTACTTTCACATACCATCAAACCCGTCCTCAGTACACCAGAAACCTAAGCCTCCGTTTTCTAATTTTTTAAAATAATATCAACTAAATCTCGTAAGTTCTTTCCCATGTCTTAATGCCCAAAATTAAGCCCAAGAGTCTTAAAATCGTGTCATGGAAGCTTACAATCTTGTTGGGAAGGTGAAATAGTTGATAACAAAGTTTAAATTTGAGAAACAGGACATGTGCGTACGCACAAGTGTGTGCGTGCGCACGCCCAGGAGAAGTTTTAAATGGTGTGCGTACACATAGAGGTGTGCGTATGCACAGGTACAAACTTTAATAATGTTGTCGCTTGCACAAGCTATGCTAGCGCCCTCAACAGACTGCCCTTCCCAACGTATGCGTGTGCACAAGTTGTAAATCCTCATTGGCTATGTGCGCGCACAAGCTGTGCTAGTGCTCAAAACAGGAAGCCTTCCCCTGCGTGTGTGTACGCACAGGTCTGTACGTGCGCACAGGTCTAAAATTTTGCAGGGGTGTGCATGCACACAAGGCTGTACGTGCGCACATACCAGAAATAAAAAAATTCTGCAACTTTGCAGAATTTCAGATTTTAACACCAAACTTTGAATGATCATAACTCCCTCTACAAAAATCTAAATTTTACAAACTTTATATCAATTTGAAAAGTTTTCAATGAATTTTACTTCTAAATAAATTTCAACAAATTTTGAAAACTGAGGCGTAAGTTATAATCAGACAAAGTTCACCAAACTTTCCTTTTTACCAAAAGTTCACAAATTACAATTTCCCAATTTTCATAACTCAAACCAACCAAAACCAAATAAAACCATTCCAAACTCCATCTTTCATTGAAATCTATCTTTTATAATATATTGCACCACTCTTACTAATTTTTCCTTCACATTTCATCATTCTCAACCTGAACATCAAATGTGTCACATTATAAACAATCCTCATTCACATTTTCTAACCATATTACCATTTCATCAAAGGTGGACATTACTCCTGGTCACGCACACGCTTCAGTTACGTATACGCGTCGCTTGTAAAATGGCATGATCACATGTATGCTTCATCCATGCACATGCGTCGGTTCCAACTTCTCAAATCATTAAATTCTTGTGTTCCTTTCACTTTTGCATGCTTCCTCTTCATCCTCCATGCCATTCCTGCCTTATAAACCCTAGAATCACTTAACAAACACATCACGGCATCGAATGGTTATAAAAGAGAATTAAAAATAAGTAATTTTAAGGCCTAGGAAGCATGTTTTTCAATCATAGCACAAAATTAGGAAGGAATCTCAAAAACATGAAATTTACATGGATAAGTGTGAGTAAAGTTGATAAAATCCACTCGATTCGATCCAAAATAAGTCATAAAGTAGTGGCTCAACAAATCTCCCCACACTTAAACGTTAGCATGTCCTCATGCTAAGCTCAAGGGAACCAAAAGAGTGAAGGGAAAATGGTAAGACTTATGTAATGCAACATATCTATATGAATGTAACTACATGCTAAATTCTTCTACCTACTTGGTTAAAAGTAAATCAATCTTCCAAGAGTAAATATGAACTGGATTCCACTAATTCAAATCTCAAAATGAAGTACAAATAGACTTGCAAGAAGAAAGCTCATGAAAGCCGGGAACAAGGAATTGAGCATCAAACCCTCACCGGAAGTGTATCCGCGCTAATCGCTCAAGTGTTTAAGGGTTGATTCTCTCCTAATCTTGCTCTCTAAGGCTTGCTCTTCTTTTACCAATCAACAAAAATTTAATGCATGAATACACATATCAAGAGGTCTTTTCAAGGGTTGTAATGGGGTTAGGGTTAACGTAGGAATGTATTTGGTTAAGTAGACTAAAATCTGAATCCTTGGTTAACCTAAACTTACCATCTAACCTAAGACAATCCATGTAATCAAAACGCAAACCTAACTACCCATTTACAATCTTTTGCCACATATCCATGCATCCCCATTTTGAGCACAATTCATATACATCGCTATCACCACTTACTTTGGAGCATTTTTCCCCTTTTTTATTGTTTTCTTTTTTTTCTTTTGTTTTTCTTCTTTTTTTATTCTTTTTATATACGTAGTGGATCAACGCATGTGATTAAGGTATTGAATGCATGAACATGTGCCCAACTAAATTTTTCACATTTTCACCAAAAATATACAATACCCAATTTTCAACCCAATTTTCTCACACTTAAATCATACACACTCTCACTAGTCTAAGCTAACCAAGGATTCAAATTAAAGACATTCATTATTTTTTGCTTAGAGTTAGTGATGTGCTAAAATAAAGAACAAATGGGGTAAAATAGGCTCAAAATTTGTTTGTAAAGGATGATGAAAGGGTAAGGCCATATGGGTATGTAAGCCTAGTGAAACAAAGGCCTCAATCATATAAGTGTATTCATACATCAAACAATGAAAATATAGAATCAAGCAAGACAAAGATCACAATCTTAGAGAGAACAACACACACTGAATCAAAATATTGGTTGATAAAATGCAACCAATCAATAAGCTCAAAATCTCACTAGGCTTGTGTGTTCTAGCTCTAAAACCATGTTCCAAAATAAATTTCTTCAAGCAAGTTCAAAAGTTTTAATTCAAATTTGTGAAATGCCCTAAAACAGTTTCTTGGAAAAGAAATTATCACTTCAACCAAGTAGTGGTAAAATATGCACAAATTCTAACTAACATCGAATCTATCATGCAATGCAATAACTAAATAACAAAGAAAATTAAGATTTGGTGTTGCGAAAAGGAAGTAGTTATGCACGGAAGTCAGTCTCGACCTCTCCACACTTAAAGATTGCACTATCCACGGTACATGCAAAGATGAGCAAGGTGGATTAAGGTGGGTTGTTATAACTGATGAGCTCTTTCAAAATTTTGTGCAGAGGGACTTGTTGTTCGCCCCATTGAAAAGCTTTTTCTTTTCCTTCTTGGTGGCCGACCTGAAAGGGCAGAAAAAGATGGGCCCAAAAATAAAGCAAATAGAATATAGGTGGGGCTATTGCCAAATAAGAATGCGGTTCTCAACTACATGGTAACCACAACATGTAAGTGACAAAACAATAGACGCAAAGGGCATGTCAAATAACACTTGATGCAAGAGTAAAGTCAAAGTATAAATAAATGGCATAAAGAGAACACTCGGAAGCATCAAGTTCAAACATGAATTGACACAAGTAATACCTTACGTGAGTAAGGGTCGATCCCACGGAGATCGTCGGCTTGAAGCAAGCTATGGTTATCTTGTAACTCTTAGTCAGGATATCAATAATTCTCAGATTTAATTGTAAAAAGTAAAAGAACATGAAATAAATACTTGTTTTGCAGTAATGGAGAACAGGTTGAGGTTTTGGAGATGCTCTATCTTCTGAATCTCTACTTTCCTACTGTCTTCTTCTTCATGCACGCAAGGCTCCTTCCATGGCAAGCTGTATATTGGTGGATCACCGTTGTCAATGGCTACCATCTGTCCTCTCAGTGAAAATGGTCCAAATGCGCTGTCACCGCACGGCTAATCATCTGTCGGTTCTCACTCATGCTGGAATAGGATCCATTGATCCTTTTGCGTCTGTCACACCCCCAACACTCGCGAGTTTGAAGCTCGTCACAACCAT
>NC_029791.2:48840083-48872226 GCF_000816755.2 Arachis ipaensis | reverse complement strand
TGCGCTGTCACCGGTCACCGCACGGCTAATCATCTGTCGGTTCTCACTCATGCTGGAATAGGATCCATTGATCCTTTTGCGTCTGTCACTACGCCCAGCACTTGCGAGTTTGAAGCTCGTCATAGTCATCCCTTCCCAGATCCAATACCACAGACTTTCCTACTGTCTTCTTCTTCATGCACGCAAGGCTCCTTCCATGGCAAGCTGTATATTGGTGGATCACCGTTGTCAATGGCTACCATCTGTCCTCTCAGTGAAAATGGTCCAAATGCGCTGTCACCGCACGGCTAATCATCTGTCGGTTCTCACTCATGCTGGAATAGGATCCATTGATCCTTTTGCGTCTGTCACTACGCCCAGCACTTGCGAGTTTGAAGCTCGTCATAGTCATCCCTTCCCAGATCCTACTTGGAATACCACAGACAGGGTTTAGACTTTCCAGATCTCAAGAATGGCTGCCAATAATTCTAGCTTATACCACGAAGACTCTGATCTGAATCAGGAGGCTAAGAGATATGCACTCAGTCTAAGGTAGAATGGAAGTGGTTGTCAGGCATGCATTCATAGGTGAGAATGATGATGAGTGTCACAGATCATCACATTCATCAAGTTGAAGAACAAGTGTATATCTTAGAGAAGAGACAAGCGTGATTGAATGGAAAACAGTAGTAATTGCATTAATTCATCAAAACACAGCAAAGCTCTTCACCCCCAACCATGGGGTTTAGAGACTCATGCTGTCAGAAATATAATATGAAATATGTAAAGTGTCATGAGGTACAAGATGAATCACTAAAAGTAGTTTTTATAATAAACTAGTGACCTAGGGTTACAGAAAATGAGTAAGCTAGAATAATTAGTGTAAAAATCCACTTCCGGGGCCCACTTGGTGTGTGCTTGGGCTGAGCATTGAAGCTTTCACGTGTAGAGACCTTTCTTGGAGTTAAATGCCAGCTTTAGTGCCAGTTTGGGCGTTTAACTCTAGTTTTCATGCCAGTTCTGGCGTTTTGACGCCAGAATTTCTATGCTGACTTGAAACGCCGGTTTGGGCCATCAAATCTCAAGAAAAGTATGAACTATTATATATTGCTGAAAAGCCCAGGATGTCTACTTTCCAACGCCATTGAGAGCGCGCCAATTGGGCTTCTGTAGCTCCAGAAAATCCACTTCGAGTACAGGAAGGTCAGAATCCAACAACATCTACAGTCCTTTTTCAGCCTCTGAATCAGATTTTTGCTCAGGTCCCTCAATTTCAGCCAGAAAATACCTGAAATCACAGAAAAACACACAAACTTATAGTAAAGTCCAGAAATATGATTTTTGAATAAAAACTAATAAAAACATAATAAAAACTAACTAAAACATATTGAAAACTACCTAAAAATAATGCCAAAAAGCGTATAAATTATCCGCTCATCACAACACCAAACTTAAATTGTTGCTTGTCCCCAAGAAACTAAAAACAAGATAGGATAAAAAGAAGAGAATATACAATGAATTCCAAAAACATCTATGAAGATCAGTCTTAATTAGATGAGCGGGGCTATTAGCTTTTTGCTTCTGAACAGTTTTGGCATCTCACTTTATCCTTTGAAGTTCAGAATGATTGGCATCTATGGGAACTCAGAATTCAGATAGTGTTATTGATTCTCCTAGTTCAGTATGTTGATTCTTGAACACAACTACTTTATGAGTCTTGGCCGTGACCCTAAGCATTTTGTTTTCCAGTATTACCACCGGATACATAAATGCCACAGACACATAACTGGGTGAACCTTTTCAGATTATGACTCAGCTTTGCTAGAGTCCACAATTAGAGGTGTCCAGAGCTCTTAAGCACACTCTTTTTGATTTGGACCACGACTTTAACCGCTCAGTCTCAAGCTTCTCACTTGACACCTTCACGCCACAAGCACATGGTTAGGGACAGCTTGGTTTAGCCGCTTAGGCCAGGATTTTATTCCTGTAGGCCCTCCTATCCACTAATGCTCAAAGCCTTGGATCCTTTTTATTTTACCCTTGCCTTTTGGTTTAAAGGGCGATTGGCTTTTTCTTCTTGCTTTTTCTTTTTCTCTCTTTTTCCTTCTTTTTTTTTTGCAAGCTTTGTATTCACTGCTTTCTCTTGCTTCAAGAATCATTTTTATGATTTTTCAGATTATCAATAACATTTCTCCTTTTCTATTATTCTTTCAAGAGCCAACAATTTTAACATTCATAAACAACAAATTCAAAAATATGCACTGTTCAAGCATTCATTCAGAAAGACAAAAAGTATTGCCACCACATCAAAATAATTAAACTGTTTTAAAATTCAAAATTCACGTACTTCTTTTTCTTTTTCAGAAAACATTTTTCATTTTAAGAAATGTGATGGATTCATAGGACATTCATAGCTTTAAGTCATAGACACTAAGACACTAATGATCATGTGATAAAGACACAAACATAGATAGAACAAAAGCATAATTTTCAAAAAACAGAAAAATAGGAGCAAGGAGATTAAAGAACGCGTCCACCTTAGTGATGGCGGCTTGTTCTTCCTCTTGAAGATCTTATGAAGTGCTTTAGCTCCTCTATGTCTCTTCCTTGCCTTTGTTACTTCTCTCTCATGGCCTTTTGTTCCTCTCTAATTTCATGGAGGATAGTGGAACGCTCTTGTTGAGGTCCATGAGTGGGCTCTCTTGTTTGCTCCATCCTTTTCTTAGTGATGGGCTTTTGAGATGAATCTCTCAATCTCCCATGACTTGGAGGTGGAAGCTTTTGCCTTCCCTTTCCTCTTTCTAGAGGTTTCTCCAGCCTTAGGTGCCATAAATGGTTATGGAAACACAAAAAAGCAATGTTTTTTCCACACCAAACTTAGAAGGTTTGCTCGTCCTCGAGCAAAAGAAGAAAGAAGGAAGGAGAAGAAGAAGAAAATGGAGGAGATGGAGAGGTGTGAGTGGTTAAGAGGTGATGGGGAAGAGTATTTGGGGAAGGGTGTTATTGGAATGTGTGAAGAAGAAAGAGGTTGAGTTGAGGTAGGTGGGGATCCTGTGGGGTCCACAGATCCTGAGGTGTCAAGGATTTCTCATCCCTGCACCATTCTGGCGTGTAAACGCCCCTTTGAGTGCCAATCCTGGCATTAAACGCCAGGTTGCTGCCCATTTCTAGCGTTAAACGCCAGTCTGGTGCCCTTTTCTGGCGTTTGAACGCCAGTAAGCTCCTCCTCCAGGGTATGCTATTTTTAATGCTATTTTTCATTCTGTTTTTGCTTTTTCAGTTGTTTTTGTGACTCCACATGATCATCAACCTAAAGAAAATATAAAATAACAATGGAAAATAAATATATATAATTAAAGAACATTGGGTTGCCTCCCAATAAGCGCTTCTTTATTGTCTTTAGCTGGACCTTGACTGAGCTTTATTCTAGTCTCAGTTTTGAGCATTCTTGCTCAAAATTGCTTTCAAGATAATGTTTGATTCTCTGTCCATTAACAATGAAATTTTTGTCAAAGTCAATATCCTGAAGTTCAACATATCCATATGGTGACACACTTGTAATCACATATGGTCCCCTCCACCGGGATTTTAATTTCACGGGGAATAATCTGAGCCTAGAGTTAAACAGCAGAACCTTCTGTCCTGGTTCAAAGACTCTAGATGACAGTTTCTTGTCATGCCACCTTTTTGCTTTCTCCTTATAAATTTTTGCATTTTCAAAAGTATTGAGTCTGAATTCCTCTAACTCATTCAGCTGGAGCAATCTTTTCTCTCCAGCTAACTTAGCATCTAGGTTTAGGTATCTGGTTGCCCAGTAGGCTTTATGTTCTAGTTCCACGGGCAGATGACAGGCCTTTCCATATACAAGCTGGTATGGAGAGGTTCCTATAGGAGTCTTGAATGCTGTTCTGTATGCCTACAGAGCATCATCCAAGCTTTTTGCCCAATCCTTTCTACGGGCAATTACAGTCCGTTCCAGGATTCTTTTTAGTTCTCTATTAGAGACTTTAGCCTGCTCATTTGTTTGTGGGTGATATGGAGTTGCTACTTTGTGGCTAATTCCATATCGGACCATAGCAGAGTATAGCTGTTTATTGTAGAAATGAGTGCCCCTGTCACTGATTAGTACTCTGGGGACGCCAAATCTGCTGAAGATATTTTTCTGGAGGAATTTTAGTACGGTCTTAGTATCATTAGTGGGTGTGGCAATTGCTTCTACCCATTTAGATACATAGTCTACTACCACCAGAATGTAAGTGTTTGAGTATGATGGTGGGAAGGGACCCATGAAGTCAATACCCCATACATCAAACAACTTAATCTCTAAGATCCCTTGTTGAGGCATGGCATAACCATGAAGCAAGTTGCCAGTTCTTTGGCAACTGTCACAGTTACGCACAAACTCTCGGGCATCCCTATATAGAGTAGGCCAGTAGAAGCCACATTGGAGGACCTTAGTGGCTGTTCGCTTACCTCCGAAATGTCGTCTATACTGTGATCCGTGGCAGTGCCATAGGATCTTTTGTGCCTCTTCTCTAGGTACGCATCTGCAGATCATTCCATCTGCACATCTCTTAAAGAGATATGGTTCATCCCATAAGTAGTACTTTGCATCGGAAATTAGTTTTTTCGTCTGCACCCTACTGTACTCTTTGGGTATGAACCTCACAGCTTTATAATTTGCAATGTCTGTAAACCATGGTGCTTCCTGAATGGCGAAGAGTTGCTCATCCGGAAAGGTTTCAGAGATCTCAGTAGGAGGGAGGGATGCCCCTGCTACTGGTTCTATCCGGGACAGGTGATCAGCTACCTGGTTCTCTGTCCCTTTTCTGTCTCTTATTTCTATATCAAACTCTTGCAGAAGCAACACCCATCTTATGAGCCTGGGTTTTGAATCCTGCTTTGTGAGTAGGTATTTAAGAGCAGCATGGTCAGTATACACAATCACTTTTGAACCTACTAAATAGGATCTAAACTTGTCAATGGCATAAACCACTGCAAGTAACTCTTTTTCTGTGGCTGTGTAATTCTTATGTGCATCATTTAAAACATGGCTAGCATAATAAATGACGTGCAAAAGCTTGTTATGCCTCTGTCCCAACACTGCACCAATGGTATGGTCACTGGCATCACACATTAGTTCGAATGGTAATGTCCAGTCTGGTGCAGAGATGACTGGTGCTGTGACAAGCTTAGCTTTCAGGGTTTCAAACGCTTGCCGACATTCTGTATCAAACACAAATGGCGTGTCAGCAGCTAGTAGATTGCTCAGAGGTTTTGCAATTTTTGAAAAATCCTTTTATAAACCTCCTGTAGAATCCAGCATGTCCCAGAAAGCTTTTGATTGCCTTTACATTGGCAAGTGGTGGTAATTTTTCAATTACCTCTACCTTAGCTTGATCCACCTCTATTCCTTTGTTCGAAATTTTATGCCCAAGAACAATTCCTTCAGTCACCATAAAGTGACATTTTTCCCAGTTTAAAACCAGGTTAGTCTCTTGGCACCTTTTCAGAACAAATACTAGATGATCAAGACATGAGCTGAATAAGTCTCCAAATACTGAGAAGTCATCCATGAAGACTTCCAGAAAATTTTCCACCATATCAGAGAAAATAGAGAGCATGCATCTCTGAAAGGTTGTAGGTGCATTACACAGACCAAAAGGCATCCTTCTGTATGGGAATACTCCAGATGGACATGTGAATGCTGTTTTTTCTTGATCCTGAGGATCTACTACAATTTGGTTGTAGCCTGAATAGCCATCCAAAAAGCAGTAATAGTCATGACCTGCTAGTCTCTCTAGCATTTGGTCTATGAATGGTAAAGGAAAATGATCCTTTCTGGTGGCTGTAATGAGCCTTCTGTAGTCAATACACATACGCCACCCTGTAACTGTTCTTGTAGGAACCAGTTCATTCTTTTCATTGTGAACCACTGTCATGCCTCCCTTTTTGGGTACAACTTGGACATGACTTACCCAGGGGCTATCAGAAATAGGATAAATAATCACAGCCTCTACTAACTTAGTGACCTCTTTCTGCACCACCTCCTTCATGGCTGGATTTAGCCGCCTCTGTGGTTGAACCACTGGCTTAGCATCATCCTCCAATAGGATCTTGTACATGCATCTTGCTGAGCTAATGCCCTTAATATCACTTATGGACTACCCAAGAGCTGTCTTGTGTGTCCTTAGCACTTGAATTAGTGCTTTCTCTTCCTGTGAATTTAAAGCAGAGCTTATGATCACTGGAAAAGTATCACCTTCTCCTAGAAATGCATATTTCAGGGATGGTGGTAGTGGTTTGAGCTCGGGTTTAGGAGGTTTCTCCTCTTCCTGAGGGATTTTCAGAGGTTCTTTTATTTCCTCTGATTCCTCCAGATCAGGCTGAACATCTTTAAAGATGTCATCTAGCTCTGATTCGAGACTTTCAGTCATATTGATCTCTTCCACCAAAGAGTCAATGATATCAGCGCTCATGCAGTCATTTGATGTGTCTGGATGCTGCATAGCTTTGACAGCATTTAACTTGAACTCATCCCCATTGACTCTCAGGGTCACTTCTCCTTTTTGTACATCAATAAGAGTTCGCCCAGTTGCTAGGAAAGGTCTTCCAAGAATGAGAGTTGCACTCTTGTGCTCCTCCATCTCTAGCACTACAAAGTCAGTGGGAAAGAAAAATGGCCCAACCTTGACAATCATGTCCTTAATTATGCCTGATGGATATTTAATGGATCCATCAGCAAGTTGAAGACATATCCGGGTTGGTTTGACTTCTTCAGTCAAGCCAAGCTTTCTGATAGTGGATGCAGGGATTAGATTGATACTTGCCCCAAGGTCACATAGAGCTGTCTTGGTACAAGCACCTTCTAATGTGCATGGTATCATAAAGCTTTCTGGATCCTCAAGCTTCTCTCGTAAGCTTTTCAGAATGACTGTACTGCATTCTTCAGTGAGAAACACCTTTTCAGTTTCTCTCCACTCCTTCTTATGACTTAAGATCTCTTTCATGAACTTAGCATAAGAGGGTATTTGCTCAAGTGCCTCTACAAACGGGATCTTTATCTCAAGAGTCCTGAGATAGTCTGCAAAGCGGGCAAATTGTTTATCCTGTTTCGCTTGGCGGAGTTTCTGAGGATAAGGCATCTTGGCTTTATATTCTTCAACCTTAGTTGCTGCAGGTTTATTCCCTACAGAGGTGGTTGGAGAAGCCTTCTTAAAGGGGTTACTATCAGCACTTGCAGGTGTCTGATCCCTCATTGGCGTTTGAACGCCAGGATTGGGTGCTGGATGGGCATTGAACGCCAGCTTCCCACCCTTTTCTGGCATTTGAACGCCAGAACTGGGCAAGGAATGGGCGTTCAACGCCAACTTTTCTCCCTTTTCTGGCATTTGATCGCCAAAAGTGAGCATCCATTGGGCGTTTGACACCAATCTTTCACCCTTTTCTGGCGTTTGAATGCCAGAATTATTCCTCTCTGGGCTCTTGCTGTCCTCAGAGGAATTTCGGGCAGCGGTTTGGTCATCCTCTGTCAGTTGTTCCTTTCTTGGCTTTCTGCTACTTTGAGATGATTTATTCAATGTCTTCCCGCTCCTTAGTTGGACAGCTTGGCATTCTTCTGTTATCTGTTTAGATAGCTGCTGTCTTGTCTGATTCAATTGTGCTTCCATATTCTTGTTAGCATTTTTAGTGTCTTGGAGCATCTCTTTAAATTCTGCTAATTGTTTTGTCATAAGGAGTAATTGCTGATTAAGTTCGACAATCTGTTCTTGAGGATTAGGATCAGTAGTTACTGTCCTAGCCTCTTCTTTTAATGAGGACTCACTGCTTGAGTACAGATGTTGATTTCTAGCAACCGTATCTATAAGTTCTTGAGCCGCTTCAATTGTCTTTCTCATGTGTATAGATCCACCAGCTGAGTAGTTAGAGACATTTGAGCTCTTTCTGTAAGCCCATAGTAGAAGATGTCTAACTATACCCACTCTGAAAACATTTCAGAGGGGCATTTCCTTAGCATCCCTCTATACCTTTCCCAAGCATTATAAAGGGATTCATGATCCTCTTGTTTAAAGCCTTGGATGTCCAGCCTTAGCTATGTCATCCTTTTTGGAGGGTAAAATTGATTTAGGAATTTGTCTGATAACTGTCTCCATGTTTTTATGCTTGCTGTGGGTTGGTTATTTAACCACCTCTTAGCTTGATCTTTTACAGCAAATGGAAATAGTAATAATATGTAGACATCCTGATTCACTTCTTTATCACGTACTGTGTCAGCAATTTGTAAGAACTGTGCCAGAAACTCAATAGGTTCTTCCTTTGGAAGACCGGAATACTGGCAATTTTGCTGCACCATGATAATGAGCTGAGGATTTAGCTCAAAACTACTTGCTTTGATGGGAGGTATACATATGCTACTCCCATATGCAGCTGTAATGGGGTTAGCATATGACCCCAGAGTTCTTCTGGACTGTTCATTTCCACTTATGTCCATGATGGAGGAAAGGGAATTAATATGAATTGCAAATAAATTATATTTTTAAAATTTTTTTATTTTATTTAATTAAAAGTAACCGAATAAAATAAAACAAAATAAATGGAAGATAAAATAAAAGTTTCAAAAATTAGAAGAAAATGAAATAAAAGCAAATTGAAAACTAAATTAATTAATTAATTAAAAATATTTTGGAATTAGCAATCAAAAAGATATGATTGAAAATTATTTTGAAAAGATATGATTGAGAAGATATGATTGCAATTTATAAAAAAAAAGGATATGGTTGAAAAGATATGATTGAAGAAATTAAAAAGATTTGATTTTTGAAAAATATTTGAAAAGATCAATTTTTGAAATTAGAATTTTGACTTGACTAAAAAAAAGATATGATTTTGAAAAATCTTTGACTAATTTAATGCAAAATTTCGAAATTTATGAGTAAAATAAGGAAAATATATTTTTTTGATTTTTGAATTTTAATGAAGAAAGAGAAAAACAACAAAATAACACTAAACTTAGAAATTTTAGATCAAAACAAAGAGAACAAACAAGAAAACTTTGAATGTCAAGATGAACACAAAGAACACTTTGAAGATCAAGATGAACACCAAGAACAAATTTTTGAAAAAAAATTAAGTAAATAAAAGCACAAGGGACACCAAACTTAAAATTTTTAGAAAATCAAACACAAATTTTCGAAAATTTAAAGGAAAACACAAAGAAGACACCAAACTTAGAATTTTTAAAGATCAAGAAAGAACTAGGAACATGAAAATTCGAAAAATTGAAAGAAAATAAAAGCATACAATTGACACCAAACTTAAAATATGAAACTAAACTCAAATAAAAGACTCAAATTTAGTGACTCTAAACTAACAAAAATAAATTATTCCTAATCTAAGCAACAAGATAAATCGTCAAGTGTCCAAACTCGAACAAACCCCGGCAACGGCGCCAAAAACTGGGTGCACGAAATTACAATCACACTTTTGCAACTCCGCACAACTAACCAGCAAGTGCACTGGGTCGTCCAAGTAATGCCTTACGTGAGTAAGGGTCGATCCCACGGAGATTGTTGACTTGAAGCAAGCTATGGTTATCTTGTAACTCTTAGTCAGAATATCAATAATTCTCAGATTTAATTGTAAAAAGTAAAAGAACATGAAATAAACACTTGTTTTGCAGTAATGGAGAACAGGTTGAGGTTTTGGAGATGCTCTATCTTCTGAATCTCTACTTTCCTACTGTCTTCTTCTTCATGCACGCAAGGCTCCTTCCATGGCAAGCTGTATGTTGGTGGATCACCGTTGTCAATGGCTACCATCCGTCCTCTCAGTGAAAATGGTCCAAATGCACTGTCACCGCACAACTAATCATCTGTCGGTTCTCACTCATGCTGGAATAGGATCCATTGATCCTTTTACGTCTATTACTATGCCCAGCACTTGCGAGTTTGAAGCTCATCACAGTCATCCCTTCCCAGATCCTACTCAGAATACCACAGACAAGGTTTAGACTTTTCGGATCTCAAGAATGGCTGCCAATAATTCTAGCTTATACCACGAAGACTCTGATCTGAATCAGGAGGCTAAGAGATATGCACTCAGTCTAAGGTAGAACGGAAGTGGTTGTCAGGCATGCGTTCATAGGTGAGAATGATGATGAGTGTCACGGATCATCACATTCATCAAGTTGAAGAACAAGTGTATATCTTAGAGAAGAGACAAGCGTGATTGAATGGAAAACAGTAGTAATTGCATTAATTCATCAAAACACAGCAGAGCTCCTCACCCCCAACCATGAGGTTTAGAGACTCATGCCGTCAAAAATACAATATGAAACGTGTAAAGTGTCATGAGGTACAAGATGAATCACTAAAAGTAGTTTTTATAATAAACTAGTGACCTGGGGTTACAGAAAATGAGTAAGCTAGAATAGTTAGTGTAAAAATCCACTTTCGGGGCCCACTTGGTGTGTACTTGGGCTGAGCATTGAAGCTTTCACGTGTAGAGACCTTTCTTGGAGTTAAACGTCAGCTTTAGTGCCAGTTTGGCCGTTTAACTCCAGTTTTCATGCCAGTTCTGGCGTTTTGACGCCAGAATTTCTATGATGATTTGGAACGCCAGTTTGGGCCATCAAATCTCGGGTAAAGCATAGACTATTATATATTGCTGGAAAGCCCAGGATGTCTACTTTCCAACGCAATTGAGAGTGCGCAAATTGGGCTTCTGTAGCTCTAGAAAATCTACTTCGAGTGCGGGGAGGTCAGAATCTAACAGCATCTGCAGTCCTTTTTCAGCCTCTGAATCAGATTTTTGCTCAGGTCCCTCAATTGTAGCCAGAAAATACCTGAAATCATAGAAAAATACACAAACTCATAGTAAAGTCTAGAAATGTGATTTTTGAATAAAAACTAATAAAAACATAATAAAAACTAACTAAAACATACTAAAAACTACCTAAAAACAATGCCAAAAAGCGTATAAATTATCCGCTCATCAATACCTCAGCAAGGAATCCTAGAAATTGAGTTGTTTGACGTATGGGGTATAGATTTCATGGGACCTTTCCAACCTTCATACTCAAACACCTACATCCTTGTAGCAGTAGACTATGTGTCTAAACGGGTTGAAGCAATAGCATCACCCACTAATGACACCAGAGTAGTAATGAAGTTTCTCCAAAAGTACATCCTCAGGAGATTTGGTGTCCCTAGGACACTAATTAGTGATGGAGGTACCCATTTCTACAACAGACAGTTGGATTCTGTCTTAAGTCGTTACGGTGTTCGCCATAAAGTAGCAACGCCGTATTATCCCCAAATAAATGAGCAAGCAGATCTCTCAAATAGAGAACTAAAGCGAATCCTAGAGAGGACAGTAAGTGCCTCTAGAAAGGATTGGGCTAGAAAGCTTGATGATGCTCTGTGGGCATACAGAACAGCTTTCCAAATCCCCATTGGAACCTCCTCATATCAGCTAGTATATGGGATATCCTGTTATTTGCCAATAGAATTAGAACACAAGGCCTATTGGACTACTAGATTCCTCAATCTTGATGCCAAAGCAGCAAGATAAAAATGGCTACTCCAATTAAGTGAGTTGGACGAATTCCATTTACATGCATTTGAAAATGCAAAGATCTATAAAGAAATGACAAAAAGGTGGCATGACAGGAAGATATCTTCTAGAGTCTTTGAACTAGGGCAAAAGGTCCTGCTCTTCAACTTAAGACTCAAATTATTCCCTGGGAAACTCAAATCCCGTTGGAGGGGACCGTATGTGATTACTAATGTATCACCTTACAGGCACATAGAACTTCAAGGTAAAGATCCTGAAAATAGGTTCACTGTCAATGGACAGAGAGTTAAGAATTACCTTGAAGGAGATATAGATCCAGGAGACTCAACACTGGTACTAAGTTAAGCACAGTGAAGTCCAGCTAAAGACATTAAAAAAGCACTTGTTGGGAGACAACCCAATGATTACTCATATATTATTAATTTTCTAATTATTTTTGTTTTAAAAGGTTGTTCTTTATAATTAGTTTTTAATTAGGTTGATTTTAATGTTAGTGATCATGAACAGTGCTTAAACAAAGACAGAATGATGCAGAATAGTAAACAGAATACCCTAGAGATGGGATCTCCCTGGCATTAAACGCCAGAAAAGAGTGGAAACTGGGCATTCAATGCCCAATGGGGAGCACAAGCTTGGCGTTAAACGCCAGCCAGGGAACCTCACTAAGGTAATGGAGAAGCTAGGGATCATTAAGGTACAAGCTGCAAGAATCTCACTGGAGATGGCAGACAATTCAAAGAAACAGGCTTATGGACTTGTAGAGGATGTCTTGGTAAAAGTTGAAGGCCACTACATCCCTGCTGACTTCATAATCCTAGAGGCTGGGAAGTGTATGGATGAATCCATCATCCTTGGCAGAACCTTCCTAGTCACAGCAAAAGCTGTGATTAATGTTGACAGAGGAGAATTGATCATTCAAGTGAATGAAGACTCTCTTGTGTTTAAAGCTCAAGGATATCTCTCTATCACCATGGAGAGGAAGCATGAAGAGCTTCTCTCAATACAGAGTCAAACAGAGCCCCCACAGTCAACTTCTAAGTTTGGTGTTGGGAGGCCACAACCAAACTTTAAGTTTGGTGTTGAACCCCCACATTCAAACTCTAAGTTTGGTGTTGAGAGGTTCCAACATTGCTCTGAACATCTGTGAGGCTCCATGAGAGTCACTGTCAAGCTATTGACATTAAAGAAGCGCATGTTGGGAGGCAACCCAATTTTTACTTATCTATGTTAAATTTCTATTTTCTTTTGTTATTTTATGTTTTCTGTAGGTTGATGATCATGTGAAGTCACAAAAACAATTGAAAAGTAAAAACAGATGGAAAAAGAGAAGGAAAAACAGAAGGAAAAACAGAACACCCTGGAGGAGAAACTTACTAGCGTTTAAACGCCAGTAAGGGTAGCAGAATGGGCGTTAAACGCCCAGTCTGGCACCATTCTGGGTGTTTAACGCCAGAAATGGGCACCAGACTGGCGTTTAACGCCAGGAATGGGCAAGAAGCTGGTGTTAAATGCCAAAAATGGGTAGCAGCCTGGCGTTTAACGCCAGGATTGGCAGCAAGGGGTGTTTTTGCATGCCACATGGTGCAGGGATGAGAAATCCTTGACACCTCAGGATCTGTGGACCCCATAGGATCCCCACCTACCCTACATCTCTCTCTCTTCTTCACCTATTCACCAATCACCTCAATACCTCTTCCTCAAAAACCCCTCACCTATCAAATCCCACCATTCTCTTTACCACTCACATCCATCCTTCATAAAACCCCACCTACCTCACCATTCAAATTCAAACCACTTTCCTTCCCAAACCCACCCTATATGGCCGAACCCAAAACCCCCTCTCCACTCCTATATAAACCCATCTTCACTCCTTCATTTTCACACAACATACACACCACCTATCCCCCTTGGCCGAAACACATAGCCCCCTCCATCTCCTCTACTTCTTCTTCTTCTACTCTCTTATTTCTTCTTTTGCTCGAGGACGAGTAACCTTCTAAGTTTGGTGTGGTAAAAGCTAAAGCTTTTTGTTTTTCCATAACCATTTATGGCACTAAAGGCCGGAGAAACCTCTAGAAAGAGGAAAGGGAAGGCAAAAGTTTCCACCTCCGAGTCATGGGAAATGGAGAGATTCCTCTCAAGGGTGCATCAAGACCACTTCTATGAAGTTGTGGCCAAGAAGAAGGTGACCTCCGAGGTCCTTTTTAAGCTCAAAAAGGGCGAATATCCGGAGATCCGACATGAGATTTGAAGGAGAGGTTGGGAAGTTCTCACAACCCCATTTAACAAGTCGGAATCTTAATGGTTCAAGAGTTCTATGCCAATGCATGGATCACCAAGAACCATGATCAAAGTGTGAACCCGGATCCTAAGAATTGGCTTACAATGGTCCGAGGGAAGTACTTAGATTTTAGTCCGGAAAATGTAAGGTTGGCGTTCAACTTGCCCATGATGCAAGGAGATGCACACCCATACACTAAAAGGGTCAACTTTGATCAAAGGTTGGACCAAGTCCTCATGGACATCTGTGAAGAGGGCGCTCAATAGAAGAGAGATTCAAGAGGAAAGCCGGTTCAACTAAGAAGGCATGACCTCAAGCCCGTGGCTAGGGGATGGTTGGAGTTCATCCAACGCTCAATCATTCCTACTAGCAACCGATCTGAAGTTACTATAGACCGGGCTATCATGATTCATAGCATCATGATTAGAGAGGAAGTAGAAGTTCATGAGGTTATATCCCAAGAACTCTACAAGGTGGCGGACAAGTCTTCCACTGTGGCAAGGTTAGCCTTCCCTCATCTCATTTGTCACCTCTGCAATTCAGCTAGAATTGATATAGAGGAAGACATCCTCATTGATGAGGACAAGCCCATCACTAAGAAAAGGATGGAGCAAACAAGAGATCCCACTCATGAACACGAGCATGAGGAATTTCCTCATCATGAAATCCCTGAGATGCCTCAAGGGATGCATTTTCCTCCACAAAACTATTGGGAGCAAATCAACACCTCCCTAGGAGAATTAAGTTCCAATATGGGACAACTAAGGGTGGAGCACCAAGAGCATTCCATCCTCCTCCATGAAATTAGAGAAGACCAAAGAACCATGAGAGAGGAGCAACAAAGGCAAGGAAG
Source organism: Arachis ipaensis (assembly GCF_000816755.2). NCBI lineage: Eukaryota > Viridiplantae > Streptophyta > Magnoliopsida > Fabales > Fabaceae > Arachis > Arachis ipaensis. The sequence goes on along the minus strand of NC_029791.2, from coordinate 48,857,539 downwards.
AGACATTGAGGAGCTCAAGCACTCCATAAGATCTTCAAGAGGAAGAACAAGCCGCCATCACTAAGGTGGACCCGTTCTTTAATTTCCTTGTTCTTTATTTTCCTATTTTTCGAATTTTTATGCTTATGTTTATCTATGTTTATGTCTTTATTACATGATCAGTAGTGTCTTAGTGTCTATGGCTTGAAGCTATGAAAATGAATCCATCACCTTTCTTAAATGAAAAATGTTTTTAATTGAAAAAGAAAAAAAAAAGTGCATGAATTTTGAATTTTAAAATAAATTAATTATTTTGATGTGGTGGCAATACTTTTGTTTTTCTGAATGAATGCTTGAACATTGCATATTTTTTTGAATTTGTTGATTCATGAATGTTAAAATTGTTGGCTCTTGAAAGAATGATGGGAAAAGGAGAAATGTTATCTGATGATCTGAAAAATCATAAAATTGATTCTTGAAGCAAGAAAAAGCAGTAAAAAGCTTGCAGAAAAAAAAAGAGAGAAAAAGAAAAGTAAGCAGAAAAAGCCAAATACCCCTTTAAACCAAAAGGCAAGGGTGATAAAAAGGATCCAAGGCTTTGAGCATCAGTGGATAGGAGGGCCCACAGGAATAAAATACTGGCCTAAGCGGCTCAACCAAGCTGTCCCTAACCATGTGCTTGTGGCGTGAAGGTGTCAAGTGAAAACTTGAGACTGAGCGGTTAAAGTCAAGGTCCAAAGCAAAAAGAAGAGTGTGCTTAAGAACCCTGGACACCTCTAATTGGGGACTCTAGCAAAGCTGAGTCACAATCTGAAAAGGTTCACCAGTTATGTGTCTGTGGCATTTATGTATCCGGTGGTAATACTGGAAAACAAAGTGCTTAGGGCCACGGCCAAGACTCATAAAGTAGCTGTGTTCAAGAATCAACATACTTAACTAGGAGAATCAATAACACTATCTGGATTCTGAGTTCCTATAGATGCCAATCATTCTGAACTTCAAGGAATAAAGTGAGATGCCAAAACTGTTCAGAAGCAAAAACCTAAAAGTCCCGCTCATCTAATTAATACTGATCTTCATAGATATTTTTGGAATTCATTGTATATTCTCTTCTTTTTATCCTATTTGATTTTCAGTTGCTTGGGGACAAGCAACAATTTAAGTTTAGTGTTGTGATGAGCGGATAATTTATACGCTTTTTGGCATTGTTTTTAGTATGTTTTTAGTATATTTTAATTAGTTTTTATTATATTTTTATTAGTTTTTATTTAAAAATCACTCTTCTGGACTTTACTATGAGTTTGTATGTTTTTCTGTGGTTTCAGGTATTTTCTGGCTGAAATTGAGGGACCTGAGCAAAAATCTGATTCAGAGGCTGGAAAAGGACTGCAGAAGCTGTTGGATTCTGACCTCCCTGCACTCAAAGTGAATTTTCTGGAGCTACAGAAGCCCAATTGGTGCGCTCTCAATTGCGTTGAAAAGTAGACATCCTGGGCTTTCCAGCAATATATAATAGTCCATACTTTGCTCGAGATTTGATGGTCCAAACAGGCGTTCCAAGTCAGCTCAAGAATTCTAGCGTTTAACTCCAAAACTGGCACAAAAGCTGGAGTTAAACGCCCAAACTGGCACAAAAGCTGGCGTTTAACTCCAAGAAAAGTCTCTACACATGGAAGCTTCAATTCTCAACCCAAGCACACACCAATTGGGCCCGGAAGAAGATTTCTGCATTAATTACTGATTTCTGTAAACCCTAGGCTGCTAGTTCTCTATAAATAGGACCTTATATTATTGTATTTTGATATCTTTGGATGTTTAGTCCCTAGACCTTGGAGGCTAGCCATTCAGCCATGCTTACACCATTATCACTTATGTATTTTCAACGGTGGAGTTTCTACACACCATAGATTAAGGTGTGGAGCTCTGTTGTTCTTCATGAATTAATACAAAGTACTATTGTTTTTCTATTCAACTCAAGTCTATTTCTTCTCCAAGATATTCATTCGTTCTTTAACTTGATGAATGTGATGATCCGTGACACTCATCATCATTCTCACCTATGAACATGTGCCTGACAACCACCTCTGTTCTACTAGCAATGGCTTGAATGCGTATCTCTTGGGTTTTTAATCTAAGATTTCAACCTTCGTGGTATAGGCTAGAATTATGGCAGCCATTCCTGAGATCCAGAACGTCTAAACCTTGTCTGTGGTATTTTGAGTAGGATCTGGGAAGGGATGACTATGACGAGCTTCAAACTCGCGATTGTGGGACATGTGACAGACGCAAAAGGATCAATGGATCCTATTCCGACATGATCGAGAACCGACAGATGATTAGCCGTGCGGTGACAGTACATTTGGAACATTTTCACTGAGAGGACGGGAAGTAGCCATTGACAATGGTGATGCCCAACATAAAGTTTGCCATGGAAAGGAGTATGAATGATTGGAAGAAGGCAATAGGAAAGCAGAGGTTCAGGAGGAACAAAGCATCTTCATACGCTTATCTGAAATTCCAACCAAAGAATTACATAAGTAATTCTATCTTTATTTTATGTTTTATTCATCTTTTAATTATCAATTCTCCATCACCATCTGAATTCGCCTGACTGAGATTTACAAGGTGACCATAGCTTGCTTCAAGCCGACAGTCTCCGTGGGATCGACCCTTACTCACGTAAGGTTTATTACTTGGACGATCCAGTGCACTTGCTGGTTAGTTGTGTGGAATTGTGACAAAGTGTGATTCACGTTTAAGAGCTCCAAGTCCTTTGGCGCTATTGTTGATGATCACAATTTCGCGCACCAATGACCCAACAGTTGTTTTCAATCCTGTTCGATTTTATACCAAACAACATAAAGAACATTATCACAAGATAATGAGTAAAAGGCCAGTAATCCCTGAGGTGGGATTCAAATTAGAAGAAGAAGAGTGCCCGGAGATTCAAGAGCAGATTCGAAAGAGAGGCTGGGAGATTCTAACTAATCCTGAGATCACTGTTGGATATAACATGATCTAGGAATTCTATGCAAATCTGGATGACAGATAAGCAAAAGAAAGATGAAACAACATTCCATACTTTTCGCACTATGGTCAGGGGGAAGATCATCTATTTTCATCTGGATAGGGTGAGAGAGATCTTTAAATTACCCTTACAGAGGGACGACCCTGAATCCTACAATAGAAGGGTGGTAGCCAACTCAAAGCTGGATCAAGTCCTAGAGGACATATGCCTGCCTGGAACTCAATGGATTGAGGATGCAAAAGGCAAGCCAAACCAGCTGAAAAGGGCGAACCTCAAGCCAATTGCTAAAAGATGGCTAGACTTCATTGGGCATTCCATACTCCCCACAAGTAACTGCTCTGAAGTCACTATTCCGCAAGCTGTGATGATTCACTGCGTCATGATGGGGAATGAAGAAGAAGTCCACCAAATAATCCCCCGTGAGATGTACAAGTTGGCAAACAGGATGTCTACTTATGCCATGTTGGCTTATCCAAATCTTATCTTTCGCCTATGCCAAGAGGCCAAGGTCCTGATCCACGTGGACAACTTTATTCCAGTGGAAAGCCCAATCACTAAACAAGGGATGGAAAACTCTAGGATACCAAAGGATCAGCCCAAAAGGAAGGCACTTGAGCCTCCCTAAGAGATCCCTCCAATTGAGTATTGGGACCAGCTGAAGGCGTCTGTGATGCACTTGCAAACCACCTTAGATCAACTCAGAGAAGAGCAGAAAGATCAGACTAGCATGATTTGCAAACTGATCAAAGAACAAGAGAAGCAGGGGCATAAGATAGAGAACTTGAAGTGCCAGAAGCTCTCCCCTAAAGAGCCCAGCGCCCCTCAAACTAAAGGTTGTTGAGTTTCAACACTGTGACTATTCCAATTCTTGTTACTCATATTTCCATCCTAATTTAGAGTTACATGATTACTAGAGGTATTTAAGTCTTTATTTTTATTTTATGTCTTTTAATTTTTAGAATTACACAAGCATTAGCAGTAATTATTTTTATTTTTCAATTAGCTATAAAATATTCCTCTTGTCATCATTAAAATTGAATAAAAGAGTGATTTTTTAGATGAATTAAAGATACATAAATTTCAAGTTTATAATAAGAATAGTTCAATTATTTTGATATGGTGGCATTGCTTTTATTTTCTGAATGTATGAATAAACAGCGCATATTTGAAGTTAAAATTAAGAATGTTGGCTCTTGAAAGAATGATGAAAAAGAAAAAGTATTATTGGTAATCTGAAAAATCTAAATAAATTGATCCTTGAAGCAAGAAAAAGCAGCAAAAAGAAAAAGAAAAATCATGTTGCAAAAAAAATATATGCATGCGAAAAAAAAAGAAAAAAAAGAGAGAAAAAATCGCAAAATAAATAAATAAATAAAAAGCTGAAAAATCCAATAGCTCTTTAAACCAAAAGGCAAGAGCAAAAAGCCAATAACACTTTAAACTAAAAGACAAGGGTAAAAGGATCCAAAGATCCTAAGAGTGTGCTTAAGAACTTTGGACACCTCTATTTGGGGATTCTAGCAAAGCTGAATCACAATCCGAAAGGGTTCACCCAGTTAAAGTGTCTGTGACATTTATGTATCCGGTGGTAATACTGGAAAAAAAGTGCTTAGGGTCACGGCCAAGTCTCTAAAAGCTGTGTTCAAAAATAAAAAAGAACTGAACTAGGAGAATCAATAATATCATCTAAATTCTAAGTTCCTAAAGAGATCAACATTTCTGAGTTTCAATGGATAGTGAGATGCCAAAACTATTCAGAAGCAAAAAGCTACTTAGTCCTGCTCTTCTAATTAAAACTAAGCTTTATTGGAAACTCTAAGATTTATTGTATCTTACTCTTCTTTTTATCCTATTGTATTTTTAGTTGCTTGGGGACAAGCAACAGTTTAAGTTTGGTGTTGTGATGAGCGGATATTTTATATGCTTTTTGGCATCATTTTCATATAGTTTTAACATGTTTTGTTTAATTTTTATTAAGTTTTCATAGGTTTTAGTGTAAAATTCACATTTTTGGATTCTACTTTGTGTTTGTGTGTTTTTATGCAATTTCAGGTATTTTCTGGCTGAAATTAAGGAGCTGGAGCAAAAGTCTGATTCAGAAACAGAGAAAGCACTGCAGATGCTGTCCCGATTTGACCTCTTTGCACTCAAAAGAGCTTTTTTGGAGCTACAAAAGTCCAAATGGAGCGTTCACAATGTCTATGGAAAGCTGACTTCGAGAGCCTTCTAGCAATGTATAATAGTTTATACTTTGCTTTAGATTAGAAGGCCCAAAACTGGCGTCCAATGCCAGCTTTCTACCCTATTCCAGGCGTCCAGCGCCCAAAGGAGGAGACCAGTGTCCAAACGCCTAGAGATGACCCCCTAGCCAGCGTTCACTGCCCTAAAGGCCTCCTAGCACGTGGATCTCATCAAAGCTCAGCCCAAACACTCACCAAGTGGGCCCGGAAGTGGATTTTAGCACTAAAAAGACTGTTTTACCCTTCTTATGTAATCCTTAGTCATTAGTTTAGTATTTAAGAGATATTTTACATGATCATACAGGGACTTTAGGCCATATTTTTGTTTATCATTGTATTTTCTATCAGTATGAGTTTCTAAACCTCCTAGGTTGAGGGGAGAAGCCCTGCTGAGTTTTATGGATTAATAAAAGTATTACTGTTTCTCTTCAATCCGTGTTTGATTCAATTCTAAGATATATCTTCGTTCTTCAATTTGATGAATGGGATGACCCGTGACAACCATCTTCATTCTTCATACTAAGACCGCGTGTCTGATAACCACCCGTGTTCTTCTTGGGTTCTTGTGAATACGTAATTAGAAAGCATCGAACACCAGCTTGATTATACATCTCTTAGATGGCTAATCCACTACTTCATTAGGGACTTCTCGAGACCCCAGTTCAGCCGAAGAATGGAGAGATTAGGGTCTCTATGGTAGAGGCTAGAACCAAGGCGTAGCATCCTCTTATCCAGAAGATTCGACTTTGTTTGTGGCGTTTTGAGTAGGATCACCAAAGAGAATGAATTGCAGGAGCTTCACCTTCAATCAGACTGGATCCGCACTAACCCTGGGGTTTAGATCTGGAGGAGTATTGACGGCCGCTCAAACCAGCATCAATCACATACAGCCTGCCATAGAAGAAATCATTCACAATTGAAGAAGACAGTAACACCAGAGTTAATTCAGAAGGATAAAGCATCTCCAAGCCTTAACCATCTTTTTATCATTATAAACATGTCAACCTAGTTTAGATCTCACAAATCCAACAACTCTTCTATCCGCCTGACTAAGATCTGCAAGATAACCATAGCTTGCTTCAACCCACAATCCTCATGGGATCGACCCTGACTCGCTCAGGTATTATTTGGACGACCCAGTGCACTTGCTGGTTCAGTTGTACGAAGTGTGGGGATTCATGCACCAACCTCTATTTTATGTCCATTGGGAGAGGATTCCATTGTGGATAAAAATTCTTCAATGATTGAATTCATGTCTTCCAATTCTTCATTCATGACATGCTTTGGAGGTTGCGCACCCTCCTCAACATCAAATTCAAACTTCTTGGAAGAAGGCTCTATGACTTGAGATTCCCGTGGACGTTCTGCATCTCCTAAGTTTTCAACCACTTCTTCTTCTTCGATAATTTCGGCCTTCTCCACTTGCTCTAGTACAAAGTCCAACTCCTCATTCTCCACCAGAGTTTCTAATATCTCTTTCATACTCCGTTCTTCAATTGATTCTCCACATAGAGCCATGGGAGTTTCTTGAGTGTCCAAACATTGGGAAGCTAACCGACTTACTACCTCAATCAAGGTAGCCACAAATTTTAATGCCGTTCCTTGCATCTCTCTTTGCCCTTAAAGAATTAAAATGAGAGTGTCATTCATTGGTGCTTGAGATGAATAGGAGGGTTCATTGTTTGGGAGGAAGGGTTCATGGTAGGAAAGTGGTTTATCTTGATAAGGATATGGAAATAGTGGATATTGAGGTGGTGGTTCTCGGGAGTAAATGTGTTGGAATTGGGGTGGTTCTATGCATGGTTCATATGGCTCATAAGGTGGTTGGTATGGTGGATACTGGTTAGGATCATATGAAGATGTCTGGTGGTATGAGGCTTGTGAGTATGGTTGGGGGATATGTTGTGGAGGAGGTTCATAGGCATATGGTGCAGGTTGCTGATAATCATAAGGAGGTCCACCATAGCCATTGGATTGGTATGTGTCTTAGAATAGCTCTTGCTCATAGCACATTGGAGGAGGTTGTTGCCAAGAGGATTGATCATATGCATATGGCTCCTCCCACCTTTGATTGTTCCATCCTTGTTGCATATCCTCATTGTAGCTTCCATTCCCTACAACATAGTTTGACTAAACTCATAGCCAAAGGGGTGAGAATTCATGGTGAAAAGACAAAATAAAATCAAAAGCTAATAAGAAATAATGAAAACAAACTCCTAAAACTAGCAACAACTAACAAACAAGCAAAAGGTAAATGATGAGCGGATATTTTATACGCTTTTTGGCATCATTTTCATATAGTTTTCAATATGTTTTGTTTAAATTTTTATTATATTTTCATAGGTTTTAGTGAAAAATTCATATTCTTGGATCTACGTTGAGTTGATGTATTTTATGACGATTTTAGATCTTTTTTGGCTGAATTTGAGGAGTTTTGGCAAAGTCTGATTCAGAGACAAAGAAAGGACTACAGATGCTGTTAGGATCTGACCTCTTTGCACTCGAAGGAGCATTTCTGGAGCTATGAAAGTCCAATTGCCTATAGAAAGCTAATATCCAGGGCTTTCCAGAAATATATAATAGTCCATACTTTACTTTGGAAATGAAGGCCCAAAACTGGCGTTCAACGCCAGCCACCATCCCCATTCCTAGCATCCAACACCCATAAGGGAGTAGCTGGCGTCCAACACCAATTCAGGAGTCCAAAGTTGGCATTGGATGCCCAAAAGGGAGCATTAGCTCGTGGCTTCACTCAAGCTCAGCCCAAACACTCACCAAGAGGACTCGAAAAGTAGATTTTTGCACTACAAGACTAGCTTATCTTATTTTCTGTAATTCTTAGTTAGCATACTAGTATATATAGAACAAAGATCACCCTTGTTAGAGATCTTTGCCCATTCAAACCTTACATTTTTTTTTTTTGTACAGTATGAGTCACTAACCTCCTAAGGTTAAGGTTAAGAGCTCTGCTAATTCTTATGAATTAATAATATCACTATTCTACTTCAATCTATGCTTGATTCTATTTTAAGATGTATCTTTGTTCTTCATCCTAACGAATTGGGAGTGTAACTTGATCTTCATCCCTATTCACTGGGTTCTTGTGAGTCCTTGACGGGATAGTACTGAACCACAAGCTTGATTATACATCTCTTAGATGGCTAATCCACGGCTTCATTGGGGACTTCTCGAGACATCAGTTCAGTCGAGGTGCGAGGCGATTAGGGCCTTTGTGGTATAGGCTAGAATCCAAGGAGCAGCATTCTCTAATCTGAAGGATCCGACCTTGTCTTAGGTACTTTGAGTAGGATCACCAAGGGAATAGACTGCTAGAGCTTCACCCCCATTCAAATTGGATGACCGCTAACCCGGCGTTTGATCTGAAGCAGAGGAGATTAATCACCGCTGACCCGGGGTTAATCATATACAGCCTACCATAGAAAGAATCAATCAGAAGGAAGAAGCATCTCTGAAGCCTCAACCATTCTCATACCATTGATTTCACACCTATCTCGTAACGTTTTATTTATTTATCTGTTTTATGCGTTTTCTCATGACGACTATATTTTCTATCCGCCTGACTAAGATATGCAAGATAACCACTGCTTGCTCAAACCATCAATCTCCGTGGGATCGACCCTCACTCACCTGAGGTATTACTTGGACGACCCAGTATACTTGCCGGTCTATCTATGCAAAACGTGCGGAGCCAGTTTTGTGCGCCAAGTTTTTGGCGCTGTTGCCGGAGATTGTTCGGATTTGACAAACTACGAGATTATCATGTTGGTAGTAAAGTCAAATTTCAAATCTTATCTTTTTAAATCTTTTTCAAATATTTTCTTTTAATTTGATTCTTTCTTATCTTATCTTTTTATCTTTCTTTAAAAATAAAAAATCCTATCTTATCTTTTTTTCAAAAATCAAATTTTTTCAAATCTCCTATCTTTTCTCAATTTCAAATCTTTATTAATTAGTTACTTGTTTTCTCTTTCTATCTTTTTCAAAACTTCCTAACTAATTTCTCTCAAAATCACTTATTTAACTTTCAAGTTCTTTTTAATCAATTAGTGATCTTCGTCTTTAATTTTCTTTTCCTTTTTGAATTTAATTAATAAATAAAATAAAATAAAAATATTTTAATTCTAGTTTCCCTTTTTACTTCTTAATATCCAAATTCTTCTACCTTTCTTCACCATGAACCCAAATGGGAATGAACAGTTCAGAAGAACTTTGGGGTCCTACATGACCCCTACTCCTGACTTCAATGGGAGAAGTATCAGTATACCCCATTGGAGCAAGTAATTTTGAGCTAAATCCTCAACTCATTACTCTAGTGCAGCAAAACTGGCAGTACTCTGGACTTCCACATGAAGAGCCTACTGAGTTCCTGGCAAACTTTTTACAAATTTCTAACACAGTACGTAATGAGGGAGTAGATCAGGATATCTACAGACTTAGCCTCTTTTCCTTTGCTGTAAGAGATCAAGCAAAGAGATGGTTAGATAACCAACCCAAATCTAGCTTAAAGACATGGAAGCAGCTAGTAGACAAGTTTCTGAATCAATACTTTCCCCCAAGGAAGTTAACCGAGTTAAGGCTGGACATCCAAGGCTTCAAGTAAGAGAATAATGAATCTCTTCATGATGCATGGGGGAGGTATAGAAGAATGCTACAGAAATGCCACACTGAAATATTTTCAGAATGGGTGCAATTAGACATCTTCTATTACGGCCTAACAGACATGGCTAGGATGTTTCTAGACCACTATGATGGTGGTTTTATACATATGAGGATAACAATTGAAGAGGCTCATGAACTTATTGAGACAGTTGCCATGAATCAGCATCTGTACTCGGCCGATGAAACTTCCATAAAAGGAGAGGTTAAGGCAATATCTACTGAGTCTAACCCTCCAGAACAAAATAGCCCATTGACTCAGCAGCTACATGCCCTTGCACAGCAGTTGCTGGAATTGCAAGAGGCTTTGCGAGAAACTCAGACTTCCAACAGAAATGTAGAAGCACAACTGATTCAAACCACGCAGAAATTATCCAAAAAGATAAAAGAAGAATGTCAGGTGATCCAACTAAGGAGTGGGAAAATATTGAATACCCAACCTCAGAACAACAGGAAACCAGGGGAAGAACAGCTGACAGAGGATAACCAGACTACAGTCCAAGACACCTCTGAGGACATTGCAGGCCCAAAGAGGGATGTCATTGGCGTTCAATGCCAAGAAGGGGTGCCCACTCCTGGCGTTGAATGCCCAAAAGGGGGTAGTTCAACGCCAGGAAGGGGGCAGCAAGGGCGTTGAACACCCAAATAGGGATGGTCAGACACATGCAAGTGCTGATAAGACCCTTCCTAAGCAAGCTACTAACCCCCCTTTCCATTTCAGTAGGCATTCAACCTACATCAACTAAGGTTGATGAGTATAGGGCCAAGATGCCATATCCTCAAAAGCTCTGCCAAGCAGAAAAGGATAAATAGTTTGCCCGCTTTGCGAATTATCTCAAGACACTTGAGATCAAGATCCCTTTTGCAGAGGCTCTTGAGCATATACCTTCTTATGCTAAGTTCATGAAAGACATCTTAAGTCATAAGAAGGATTGGAGAGAGGCACCTCACTAAAGAATGCAGTGCAGTAATCCAAAAGAGCCTACCAGAGAAACTCAAAGATCTTGGGAGCTTTATGATACCATGCACTTTAGGGGATACCTGTACAAAGACAGCCCTATGTGACTCTGTTTAACTTAATACCTGCATCACTAATAAAGAGACTCTATTTAACTCACGAAGTTAAACCTACATGCATATGTCTTCAACTTGCTGATGGCTCTGTTAAGCTTCCATCGGGTGTGCTTGAGGATGTTAGGGTTAGACCCTTTGCTTTTCCCACAGACTTTGTGGTGCTGGAAATGGACGAGCACAAGAGTGCAACCCTCATTCTAGGAAGACCCTTCCTAGCTACAGGATGGACCCTCATTAAGGTTTAGAAAGGAAAAGTAACCCTGAGAGTCAATGAGGATGATTTCGTACTAAATACTGTCAAAGCCATGCAGCATCCAGACACTCCAGAAGAGTGCATGAATATTGATATCATTGATTTCCTGGTGAAAAAAGTGAATATGGCTAAGAGGCTCAGAGATGAGCTAAACAACATCTTTTATGATGCTCATTCTGAGTTAGAGGAGGTAGAGGAAATAAAGGAGCCTCTAAAAACTCCTAAGGAGGAGGACATGCCTCCTTAACTCGAGCTCAAGCCATTACCATCCTCCTTGAAATATGCATTTCTTGGAGATGGGGATACTTATTAATGAATCCACATTTCATGGTATTTATTTGCTCTAATTAGGTGGATTTCATCAACGTTTCTTGCATTTATTCATTGAAATAGCATACTTTTGTGAATTCTTTCCTAATTGTGTTTAATTGTGAAAAACATGCTTTTCATGCTTAAATTGCCAATTTTAATTCACTTTTCTCCCATTCGATGCCTTGATATATTTGTTTGAGTGATTTAAGGTTTTGAAGGCAAGAATGGCTTGAGAAAGTGGAAGGAAAGCATACAAAGTGGAAGAATTCAAGAAATGAAGGATTTGTAAAGCTGTACATCCTGACCTCTCAATACTAAATCGATCATAACTTGAGCTGCAGAGATCTAAATGAGGCGGTTCCAACGGCATTGGAAAGATAACGTCCCGGGCTTCAAAATGATATATAATTTGCTATAGTGGACATAAGTCTATGTGTGCATACGCATACAATTTGTGCGATGCACAAGTCGAAATTCAGCATATGTGCGTACGCACACACCTGTTCGTACGCACAAGTCCTGGCACGTGACCTCATTAATTTCAACTCACTGGCAGCAATTTCTAGGCCCCCAAAACCCAATCTAACTCATTTTTAAAGCTATTTCAAGCCAAATTGAAGAAGGATGAAGGGGGAGCACTTAGGTTTAGAATTTTACTTGTTTTAGTTAGTTTTCTAGAGAGAGAAGCTCCCCCTTCTCTCTAGAATTTGGGTTCTTTAGTTTAATTTCTTGTAATTTCTACTTTTAATTCTTGTTTTTATTTACTTTTCCTTGTCATTTATTATTATTGCATCTTTGTTCTTCTTCATTTCTCTTGTTATTTCCTTTGTGTTGTCACTTTTATGTTAATGCACACTCTTGTTAATTTTAACTTTCAATTAATGCAATTTATGTTTTATGTTCATTTATTGCTTTCTCTAGTTGTTCTTGTTATTTTTTTGCCTTGGTAGCTTTAGACTTTATTTTAATGCAATTTAATGTTATTTTATTTTCATGCACACCAAGTGTTTGATAAAATACTTGGCTTAGTTTTTACCTAGTTTTTCTTAACTCTTGGCGGCTTGAAATTGATGACTTTGGTGATCCTTGAGTCATTGATGTCCATTCTTGTTTGATATATTAGAGTAGTTAGTTGATTTAGTTTCCATTGACTCTATGTGACCCTTAGTGTTGACATAGGACTTATGGATTAAAATCAACTATGCCTATTTGACTTATCTTCGATGTAAGGTTGACTAAGTAGGATTAACTCTTCATAATCATCATGTGTTTGTGGTCAATGGCTAGGATAGGTAGCCTTAGCTCTCAATCCATGCCAAGAGGTTTTTTGCATTTGAATTTTCCATGCTTTGACTTTTATTGCTTGTTTGACTTTTATTTCTTACATGTTTGGTTTTCACACTCTTGGTTGAGAAATTGGTTATTTGGGTAGAATTGAGTTGTGGATGTCCATTCCGCATTGTGTGAGGATTGTTAATTGGTTTGGTTTCCCTTGACTCTAAGTGACCCACTAGTGTTGACTTAGGACTTAGGGATTGGAATCAATTATGCTTTTTTGACTAATCCTCAAGTAGGGTTGACTAATTGGGATTAATTCCACACAATTGCCATGTTTGTGGTCCATAACTAGAATAGGAATCCTTAATTCCCCAATTCCCACCAAGAGTCTTCTTGCATGTTCATTTAAATTCTTGCTATTTACATTTTTCGCTTCTTGCATTCATCCAACCCCCATTTCCTCCCATAGTCAGTAATTAATCACTTAATTGCAACTCCTAGGGAAGACAACCCGGGATTTAAAACTCCCGGTTATTTTGTATTAAATTTTAACATTTGATTAAGAGAATTCATTGTTGGTTTGGACTATGCTACCAATGAAGTGATTCTTATTTTAATTGATTCTAGATAAACAATAATTCTCTTATCACTTATCCTGTGATTATAAGCTCTGTCTTAGAACCACATGAAGAAAAAGCACTAATCCAAGTGCTAAAGATACACAAGACAGCTCTTGGGTGGACAATAAGTGACCTAAAGGGCATTATCCTAACCCGATGCATGCACAAGATTCTGCTGGAAGATGACGCTAAACCAGTGGTACAACCACAAAGGCGACTTAATCCAGCCATGAAGGAAGTACTGCAAAAGGAAGTCACCAAATTATGGGAGGCTGGGATTATTTATCCCATATCTGATAGTCCCTGGGTGAGCCCTGTCCAAGTTGTTCCAAGAAGGGAGGCATGACAGAGGTTCATAATGAAAAGAATGAACTAATTCCTACAAGGACAGTTACAGGGTGGTGTATGTGCATTGACTATAGAAGGCTCAATAATGCCACCAGAAAGGATCATTTTCCTTTACCATTTATAGACCAAATATTGGAGAGACTAGCAGGTCATGCATTCTACTGCTTTTTGAATGGCTATTCAGGCTATAATCAAATTGCAGTGGATCCTCAGGACCAAGAAAAGACAGCATTTACATGCCCATATGGCGTGTTTGCTTATAGGCAGATGCCATTTGGCCTGTGCAATGCACCTGCCACCTTTCAAAGGTGTATGCTCTCTATTTTCTCTGATATGGTGGAGAAGTTTCTTGAAGTTTTCATGGACGACTTCTCCATCTTTGAAGACTCATTTGACTCCGGCCTTGACCATCTGGCCCTAGTTTTCAAATGATGCCAAGAGGCAAACCTGGTTTTAAACTGGGAAAAATGCCACTTTATGGTGACTGAAGGGATTGTTCTTAGGCATCAAATTTTGAAAAAGGGAATTGAGGTGGATCAAGTTAAGGTGGAGGTAAATGAGTGATTACCACCACCCATTAATGTCAAAGGAATCAGAAGATTCCTGGGACATGCAGGATTCTACAGGAGATTTATAAAGGATTTTTCTAAAATTGCAAAACCCCTATGCAACTTACTAGTTACCGACACTCCATTTGGCTTTGACCAAGAGTGTCTATAGGCCTTTGACACTCTGAGAGCTAAGCTTTTCACTGCGCCTGTCATCTCTGCACCCAATTGAGACATACCATTCGAACTTATGTGTGACTCCAGTGACCATGCCATTGGCGCAGTTCTAGAGCAGAGGCATGACAAGCTTCTTCGTGTCATTTATTATGCCAGTCGTATTCTAAATGATGCACAGAAGAACTAGACTACCACAAAAAAGCAATTACTTATAGTGGTTTATGCCATTGACAAGTTCAGATCCTATCTAATAGGATCTAAGGTAATTATTTACACTGACCATGCTGCTCTTAAATATCTACTCACCAAGTAGGTTCTAAACCCAGGATGATATATGATGGGTATTACTCCTGCAAGAGTGATGAGTGGATAATTTATACGCTTTTTGGCATTGTTTTTTTGTATGTTTTTAGTAGGATCTAGTTACTTTTAGGGATGTTTTTATTAGTTTTTATGTTAAATTCACATTTCTGGACTTTACTATGAGTTTGTGTATTTTTTTATGATTTCAGGTATTTTCTGGTTGAAATTGAGGGACTTGAGCAAAAATCAGATTTAGAGGTTGAAGAAGGACTGCTGATGCTGTTGGATTCTGACCTCCCTGCACTCAAAGTGGATTTTCTGGAGCTACAGAACTCAAAATGGCGTGCTTCCAACTGCGTTGGAAAGTAGACCTACAGGGATTTCCAGCAATATATAATAGTCCATACTTTGGCCGAGTTTAGATGACATAAAAGGGCTTTAAACACCAGTTTTACGCTGCAGTCTGGAGTTAAACGCCAGAAACACGTTACGAACCAGAGTTGAATGCCAGAAACATGTTGCAACCTGGCGTTCAACTCCAGAAAGAGCCTCTGCACGTGTAACATTCAAGCTCAGCCCAAGCACACACCAAGTGGGCCCCGGAAGTGGATTTATGCATCAATTACTTACTTCTGTAAACCCTAGTAACTAGTTTAGTATAAATAGGACTTTTTACTATTGTATTAGAGATCTTTGGATCATCTTGGAACGTCTGGTTCTTAGATAATGGGGGCTGGCCATTCGGCCATGCCTGAACCTTTCACTTATGTATTTTCAAACGGTAGAGTTTCTGCACTCCATAGATTAAGGTGTGGAGCTCTGCTGTTCCTCATGAATTAATGCAAAGTACTACTGTTTTTCTATTCAATTCAACTTATTCCGCTTCTAAGATATTCATTCGCACTTTAACATGAATGTGATGAACGTGACAATCATCATCATTCCCTATGAATGCGTGCCTGACAACCACTTCCGTTCTACCTTAGATTGAATGAGTATCTCTTGGATCTCTTAATCAGAATCTTCGTGGTATAAGCTAGATTGATGGCGGCATTCATGAGAGTCCGGAAAGTCTAAACCTTGTCTGTGGTATTTCGAGTATGACTCTGGGATTGAATGACTGTGACGAACTTCAAACTCGCGAGTGCTGGGCGTAGTGACAGACGCAAAAGGAGGGTGAATCCTATTCCAGTATGATCGAGAACCTCAGATGATTAGCCGTGCTGTGACAGAGCATTTGAACCATTTTCACAAGAGGATAGGATGCAGTCATTGACCACGGAGATGCCTCCAGATGATTAGCCATGCAGTGACAGCGCATCGGACCATTTTCCAGAGAGGATGAAAAGTAGCCATTGACAATGGTGATGTCTTTACATAAAGCCAGCCATGGAAAGGAGTAGGATTGATTGGATAAAGACAGCAGGAAAGCAGAAGCTCAGAGGAACGAACACATCTCCATACACTTATCTGAAATTCTCACCAATGATATACATAAGTATTTCTATCTTTATTTTCTGTCTATTTATCATATATTTTCGAAAACTCCATAATCAATTATTATCCGCCTGACTGAGATTTACAAGATGACCATAGCTTGCTTCATACCAACAATCTCCGTGGGATAGACCCTTACTCACGTAAGGTTTTATTACTTGGACGACCCAGTGCACTTGCTGGTTAGTTGTATCGAAGTTGTTAATGAAAAATGATTTATTAAGACGTGCGTACAGAGTTTTTGGCGCCGTTGCCTGAGATCACAATTTCGTGCACCAAGTTTTTGGCGCCGTTGCCGGGGATTGTTTGAGTTTGGACAACTGACGGTTCATCTTGTTGCTCAGATTAGGTAATTTTCTTTTTGTTTTATTTTCAAAAATATTTTCAAAAAAAATATTTTGTGTTTCTTGTTTGAGTCTTGAGTCGATTTCAAGTTTGGTGTCAATTGCATTTTTTTCTAAAAATTCTTGCATAAAATTTTCGAAAAATTCATGCATTCATAGTGTTCTTCATGATCTTCAAGTTGTTATTGGTAAGTCTTCTTGTTTGATGTTGATGTTTTCTTGTTTTGCATCTTTGCTTGTTTTTCATGTGCATTTTTGCATTCATAGTGTCTGAACATGAAAGATTTCTAAGTTTGGTGTCTTGCATGTTTTCTTTGCATCAAAAAATTTTTCAAAAATATGTTCTTAATGTTCATCATGATCTTCAAAGTGTTCATGGTGTTCATCTTGACATTCATAGCATTCTTGCAAGCATTCATTGTTTTGATCTAAAAATTTTCATGCATTGCATCATTTTCATGTTTTTCTCTCTCATCATAAAAAATTTCAAAAAAATCAAAAAAATATCTTTCCCTTTTCCTCTCATAAAATTCGAAAATTTGAGTTGACTTTTTCAAAAATTTTTAAAATCTAGTTGTTTTCTATGAGTCAAATCAAATTTTCAAATTTTATCTTTTTCAAAATCTTTTTCAAAAATCATATCTTTTTCACTTTTCTTATTTATTTTCGAAAATTTTTAAAATATTTTTCAAAAATCTTTTTCTTATCTTTACCACATAATTTTCGAAAATAACATCATCAATTAATGTTTTGATTCAAAAATTTCAAGTTTGTTATA
>NC_029791.2:48837743-48839968 GCF_000816755.2 Arachis ipaensis | reverse complement strand
TCTTTTTCAATTTTTCAAAAATTTGATTTTAAAATATCTTTTCTAACTTCTTATCTTCTTATCTTTTCAAAATTGATTTTCAAATTTGTTTCAACTAACTAACTAACTTTTTGTTTGTTTCTTATCTTTTTCAAAACTACCTAACTAACCATCTCTCTCTAATTTTCGAAAATATCTCCTTTTTTTCAAAAATTCTTTTTAATTAACTAATTATTTTTATTTTTTGATTTTAATTTTATTCCTAATTTTCGAAAATTACTAACCTTTTTCAAAAAACTAATTTCGAAAATCACTAACCATTTTTCAAAAATAATTTTCCAACAGTACTCAAGAGGCGCCTTCTGAAGAAGAGGCCTATGATCCTGAAAACCCTGCAATAGCAGAGGTGAATTACATGGGTGAACCATATGGAAACACCTATAACCCCTCATGGAGAAATCATCCAAATCTCTCATAGAAGGATCAAAAGCCTCAACAAGGCTTTAATAATGGTGGAGGAAATAGGTTTAACAATAGTAAACCTTTTCCATCATCCATTCAGCAACAGACGGAGAACTCAGAACAACTCTATTTATTTATTCATCTACTAACACTTCTCTTCATCTCACATCTCTGCTCTCCTCACCCTTGTGTTTCTTTCTTTATATTACATTCTTTTCTTCTTCCACTCACCTAAGAGAACCTCTATACCTGCGCAAAAAGGATCCCTATTATTATTTTTCTGTTCCCTCTTTTTTCATATGAGCAGGAGCAAGGACAAGAATATTCTTGTTGAAGCAGATCCAGAACCTGAAAGGACCCTGAAGAGGAAACTAAGAGAAGCTAAATTACAACAATCCAATAAGCACCTTTCAGAAATTTTTGAACAGGAAGAGGAGATGGCAGCCGAAAATAATAATAATGCAAGGAGAATGCTTGGTGACTTCACTGCACCTAATTCCAATTTACATGGAAGAAGCATCTCAATTCCTGCCATTGGAGCAAACAATTTTGAGCTAAAACCTCAATTAGTTTCTCTAATGCAGCAAAACTGCAAGTTTAATGGACTTCCATATGAAGATCCTTTTTCATTTCTTAACTAAATTCTTGCAGATCTGTGATACTGTTAAGACTAATGGAGTAGATTCTGAAGTCTACAAGCTCATGCTTTTCCCTTTTGCTGTGAGAGACATAGCTAGAATATGGTTGGACTCTCAACCTAAGGATAGCCTGAACTCTTGGGATAAGCTGGTCAAGGCTTTCTTAGCCAAGTTCTTTCCTCCTCAACAGCTGAGTAAGCTTAGAGTGGATGTTCAAACCTTCAGACAGAAAGAAGGTGAATCCCTCTATGAAGCTTGGGAGAGATACAAGGTACTGACCAAAAAGTGTCCTTCTGACATGCTTTCAGAATGGACCATCCTGGATATATTCTCAAAACAGAGTCAACCAGAGCCCCCACAGTCAAACTCTAAGTTTGGTGTTGGGAGGCCACAACCAAACTCTAAGTTTGGTGTTGAACTCCCATATCCAAACTCTAAGTTTGGTGTTGGGGAGTCTCAACAATGCTCTGAACATCTGTGAGGCTCCATGAGAGCCCACTGTCAAGCTATTGACATTAAAGAAGCGCTTGTTAGGAGGCAACCCAATTTTTATTTATCTAATTTTATTTTTATTGTTATTTCATGTTTTATTAGGTTCATGATCATGTGGAGTCATAAAATAAATATAAAAATTGAAAACGGAATCAAAAACAGTAGAAGAAAAATCACACCCTAGAGGAGGATCTCACTGGCGTTTAAACGCCAGTAAGGAGCATCTGTCAGGCGTTCAACGCCAGAACAGAGCATGTTTCTGGCGTTCAACGCCAGAAACAAGCAGCATCCTGGCGTTCAGATGCCAGAAATGCACAGTGAAGAAGAGCTGGTGCTAAACGCCAGAAACAAGCATCTGGATGGTGTTCAACGCCAGAAATATGCTGCATCTGAGCGTTAAACGCCCAGAACAAGCATCAATTCGGCGTTTAAACGCCAGAATTGCATGCAAAGGCATTTTACATGCCTAATGGGTGCAGGGATGCAAATCCTTGATACCTCACTAAGAAAAAGATGGAGCAAACAAGAGAGCCCATTCATGGAGCTCAAGAGACGCATGAAGCTCATCACCATGAGATCCCAGAGATGCCTCAAATGCATTTTCCTCCACAAAACTATTGGGAGCAAATCAACACCTCCCTAGGAGAATTAAGT
>NC_029791.2:48817422-48837661 GCF_000816755.2 Arachis ipaensis | reverse complement strand
AAGCAAGCAGAAAAAGCCAAAGCTCTTAAAACCAAAAGGCAAGAGCAAAAAGCCAATAGCCCTTAAAACCAAAAGGAAAGGGTAATAAAAAGGATCCCAAGGCTTTGAGCATCAGTGGATAGGAGGGCCTAAAGGAATAAAATCCCGGCCTAGGCGGCTAAACCAAGCTGTCCCTAACCATGTGCTTGTGGCGTGAAGGTGTCAAGTAAAAACTTGAGACTGAGCAGTTAAAGTCAAGGTCCAAAGCAAAAGAAGAGTGTGCTTAAGAACCCTGGACACCTCTAATTGGATACTTTAGCAAAGCTGAGTCACAATCTGAAAAGGTTCACCCAGTTATGTGTCTGTGGCATTTATGTATCATGTGGTAATACTGGAAAATAAAGTGCTTAGGGCCACGGCCAAGACTCATAAAGTAGCTGTGTTCAAGAATCAACATACTGAACTAGGAGAATCAATAACACTATCTGAACTCTGAGTTCCTATAGATGCCAATCATTCTGAACCTCAATGGATAAAGTGAGATGCCAAAACTATTCAAGAGGCAAAAGACTACAAGTTCCGCTCATCTTATTGGAGCTATGTTTCATTGATAGTTTGGAATTTATAGTATATTCTCTTCTTTTTATCCTATTTGATTTTCAGTTGCTTGGGGACAAGCAACAATTTAAGTTTGGTGTTGTGATGAGCGGATAATTGAAATATACTTAATGAAAATAGAAATAACTTTAATTATGGTTAGGTTGACTCTCAACAAGTGCTTCTTTAACGTCACTAGCTTGACGGTACTGCGCTCAAGTCAGCAACAGGGAAGGTTTTTCTTGCTCAACTTCACCACCTAAGTAATGTTTCACTCTGTGGCCATTAACAGTAAATCTTTTGTCAGAGTAATTACTCTGGAGTTCTATATGACCATAGGGTGATACATTAGTGATCAGGAAAGGTCCTGTCCAATGTGACTTAAGCTTTCTAGGGAAGAACTTCAGTCTAGAATTGAAGAAAAAAACTTTCTGTCCAGGTTCAAAGACTCTGGAAGAAATCTTTCTGTCATGCCACTTCTTGGCCCTTTCTTTATAAATATTTGCATTTTCAAATGCAGCAAGTTGGAATTCATCCACTGGCAGGTGGTACGCCTTCCTATACACCAATTGGTAAGGAGACGTTCCGATAGGGGTCTTGAAAGCTGTTCTGTATGCCGATAGAGCAGCATCAAGCTTTTTTGCCCAATCCTTTCTAGAGGTATTCACCGTTCTTTCTAGGATTCTCTTTAGTTCTCTGTTTGAGACTTCAGCTTACCCATTTGTCTGTGGGTGATATGGGGTGGCCACTTTGTGGTGAACTAGCTTTTTTGCCCAATCCTTTCTAGAGGTATTCACTATTCTTTCCAGGATTTTCTTCAATTCTCTATTTGAGACTTTAGCTTGCTCGTTTGTCTATGCATGATATGGGGTGGCCACTTTATGGCAAACTCCATATTGGTTCAGCACAGAGTCAAGCTATTTGTTGCAGAAATGAGTTCCTCCATCACTGATCAGTATCTGAGGGACACCAAACCTACTGAAGATGTTCTTCTAAAGGAACTTCATCACTACTCTAGTGTCATTCATGGGTGATGCGACTGCTTCAACCCATTTAGACACATAATCCACTGCCACAAGGATATAGGTGTTTGAGTATGAAGGTGCAAAAGGACACATAAAGTCTATACCCCATACATCAAACAACACAATCTCTAGGATTCCTTGCTGAGGCATGTGGTGACCATGAGGGAGATTGCCATCCCTTTGGCAACTGTCATAGCGACGGACAAACTCTCGAGAATCCTTAAAGAGCGTGGGTCAGTAGAAACCACTTTGGAGGACTTTAGTGGCTGTTCGCTCTCCTCCAAAGTGTCCTCCATAATCGGAGCCATGGCAGTGCCATAGGATTTAATGTGTCTTTTCTTCAGACACACAACGGCGGATTATTCCATCCAAACATCTCTTAAAGAGATATGGTTCATCCCACAAGTAGTATCTAGCATCATGAATGAGTTTTCGGGCTTGCTGCCTACTGTATTCCTTGGGGATGAATCTTATTGCCTTGTAATTCACAATATCTGCAAACCAAGGTGTCGTCTGGATAGCAAAGAGTTACTCATCCGGAAAGGTTTCAAACACTTCAGTAGAGGGAGGAGATGTCCCTTCTACTGGTTCAATCCGAGACAAGTGCTCGGCCACTTGATTTTCTGACCCTTTTCTGTCTCTGATTTCTATATCAAACTCTTTGGTGCACGAAATTGTGATCTCAGGCAACGGTGCCAAAAACCCTGTACGCACGTCTTAATAAATCTGGTCAATGGTTGCATCCTATCCTCTTGTGAAAATGGTCCAAATGCTCTGTCACAGCACGGCTAATCATCTGAGGTTCTTGATCATACTGGAATAGGATTCACCCTCCTTTTGCGTCTGTCAATATGCCCAGCACTCGCGAGTTTGAAGTTCGTCACAGTCATTCAATCCCAGAGTCCTACTCAGAATACCACAGACAAGGTTTAGACTCTCCGGACTCTCATGAATGCCGCCATCAATCTAGCTTATACCACGAAGATTCTGATTAAGAGATCCAAGAGATACTCATTCAATCTAAGGTAGAACGGAAGTGGTTGTTAGGCACGCGTTCATAGGGAATGATGATGATTGTCACGTTCATCACATTCATGTTGAAGTGCGAATGAATATCTTAGAAGCGGAATAAGTTGAATTGAATAGAAAAACAGTAGTACTTTGCATTAATTCATGAGGAACAGCAGAGCTCCACACCTTAATCTATGGAGTGTAGAAACTCTACCGTTTGAAAATACATAAGTGAAAGGTTCAGGCATGGCCGAATGGCCAGCCTCCATGATCTAAGAACCAGACGTCCGAAGATGATCCAAAGATCTCTAATACAATAGTAAAAAGTCCTATTTATACTAAACTAGCTACTAGGGTTTACAGAAGTAAGTAATTGATGCATAAATCCACTTCTGGGGCCTACTTGGTGTGTGCTTGGGCTGAGCTTGAATGTTACACGTGAAGAGGCTCTTTTTAGAGTTGAACGCCAGGTTGCAACGTTTTCTGGCATTCAACTCTGGTTCGTAACGTGTTTCTGGCGTTTAACTCCAGACTGCAGCGTAGAATTGGCGTTCAACGCCCTTTTACATCGTCTAAACTCGGCCAAAGTATGGACTATTATATATTGCTGGAAAGCCCTGGATGTCTACTTTCCAACGCAATTGGAAGCGCGCCATTTTGAGTTCTTTAGCTCCAGAAAATCCACTTTGAATGCTGGGAGGTCAGAATCCAACAGCATCAGCAGTCCTTCTTCAACCTCTGAATCTGATTTTTGCTCAAGTCTCTCATTTTCAGCCAGAAAATACCTGAAATCACAGAAAAACACACAAACTCATAGTAAAGTCCAGAAATGTGAATTTAACATAAAAACTAATAAAAACATCCCTAATTGTAACTAGATATCATTAAGGTTCCAGTTTTCCACATCCAATAACCAAGTAGAATATGAAGCCTTGCTTGCTGGCTTGAAACTGACTAAAGAAGTTAGGGCAGAAAGGTTGATAGTGCTTAGCGACTCCCAAGTAGTAACTTCCCAAATCAACGACACTTATCAAGCTAAAGATCCCAACATGAAATAGGTACCTAGAAGAAGCACGAGAACAATTAGCACAGTTCTCGAAAAGAGAGGTCCAACACATAGGTCAGGAATCCAACGCCCGAGCAGATGCCCTCTCCAAGTTAGCTAGCATCAAGCCAGGGGGAAATAATAGAAGTTTCATTCAGAAAACTCTCCACGTAGCATCAGTGTTAAAAAGAGATGACAGCTTGGACATAAAGGACTCATCAAATCAAAAGTTAGGATGGATGACTCCCGTAGTCAACTATCTTAAATTTGATATCATCCCGAAAGATGAAAAAGAGGCACGAAGACTCATAAGGGAAACACAAAATTATACCTTGATTTACAATGTTTGATGAGCCATTATTTTATGACTTATTTTGGATCAAATCGAGTGGATTTTATCAAATTTACTCACACTTATCCATGCAAATTGCATGTTTTTGAGATTCCTTCCTAATTTTGTGCTATGATTAAAAATATTGCTTCCTAGGCCTTAAAATTGCTTATTTTTAATTCTCTTTTATTACTATTCGATGTCGTGATGTGTTTGTTAAGTGATTCCAGGGTTTATAGGATAGGAATGGCATGGAGGATGAAGAGGAAGCATGCAAAAGTGGAAGGAACACAAGAATTTAAAGATTTGAGAAGCTGGAACCGGCGCGTGCGCATGGCTGAAGCGTACACGTGATCATGCCATCTTACAAGCGATGCGTACGCGTGACTGAAGCGTGCGCATGACTAGGAGCAGTGTCCACCTGACGCGTACGCGTGGCTGACGTGTACACGTGGCGAGTGTCACGTGCCTCAGTAAAGGGAATACGCTGTGGCAATTTCTGGGCTACTTTTGACCCTGTTTTAGGCCCGAAAATGAAGACAAGAGGCTGGGGAATGGAGCTGGAAAAATGATTCAATCATTCATTCACACACTTTAGGTTTTAGATGTAGAATTCTAGAGAGAGAGGCTCTCTCCTCTCTCTAGGTTTTAGGGTTTCTTCTTTATTTTCAATTTCATCTAGGTGTAGTTTCTATTTCATATTTTTTATTCAAGTTCCTCTTTTAATTTCTTATTATTACCTCTTTGCTTTCTTAGTTTTATATGTTGTTTTCTTTTCCTTGTTGCTTTATTGTTCTTGACTCCTTATTGATTTCAAATTTCTTTTAATGCATTTTGTGGTATTTTATGGTTATTGTCGCTTTCTTTAATTTGTGTTATTGTTTTCTTACAATTGTTAGACTTAAATTTTACTATTTCTCATTAATTTTTTATGTTTTTATTTTCTGCCTTCCAAGTGTTTGATAAAATGCTTGGTTGGATTTTAAAATAGATTTTTGTGTTCTTGGCTTGGATTGAGTGATTTGGAGACTTTTGAATTGTCAAAGTTTCTTGTTGATTGGTGATTGAAAGTTGCTAGTTGGCTTGAGCTTCACTAAATCTAGTCTTTGACTAGGACTTATGAACTTAGTTGATTTTGCTCACTTGACTTTCCTTCGATTTTTAGGGGTTAACTAAGTGAAAGAAAAAGGCAATTACCATCACAATTGACGATGATAATGACAATAAGAATTCTAATTCTCAACCCTTGCTAGGACTTTTCTTAGTTGTTTGTTTACTTTCTTGTATTTACATTTCTTGTCCTATATTTCAAAACCCCAAAAATATTACCTCATAATCAATAATAAATACACTCCCCTGTAATTCCTTTGAGAGATGACCCGAGGTTTAAATACTTCGGTTATGTTTATTGGGTTTGCTTAAGTGACAAACAATTTAAACGTTGACTGAGGATTATTTGTCAGTTTAAAACTATACTTGCAACGCGATTTTATTGAGAAATTCTTAACCGATATTTATCCTCCGTCAAGTTTTTGGTGCCATTTCTGGGGAATTACAAATGTGTGCCTTATTATTGGTTATTGTATATATTATGAATATGTTTGCTGGTGCACGAAATTGGCTCTGCACGTTTCGGACAGATAGACCAGCAAGTAAACCGGGTCGTCCAAGTAATACCTCAGGTGAGTGAGGGTTGATCCCACGGAGATTGTTGGTTTGAGCAAGCAGTGGTTATCTTGCAGATCTTAGTCAGGCGAATAGAAAATATAGTTGTCACGAGAAAACGCATAAAACGGATAAATAAATAAAACGTTACTAGATAGGTGTAAAATCAATGGTATGAGAACGGTTGAGGCTTCGGAGATGCTTCTTCCTTCTGGATCAACTTTCTCACCATCTACTCCAACTTCTGTTTGATTCTTTTCATGGCAGGCTGTATATGATTAACACCGGGTCAGTAATCATTAATCTTCTCTGCTTCAGATCAAACACCGGGTCAGCGGTCATTCAATCTGAATGGGATGAAGCTCTAGCAGTCCATTCCCTTGGTGATCCTACTCAAAGTGCCACAGACAAGGTCGGATATTCCAGATCAGAGAACACTGCTTCTTGGATTTTAGCCTATACCACAAAGGCCCTAATCGCCCCGCACCTCGGCTGAATTGATGTCTCGAGAAGTCCCCAACAAAGCTGTGGATTAGCCGTCTAAGAGATGTATTATCAAGCTTGTGTTCAGTACTATCCCATCAAGGAATTGTAAGAACCCATGTGAATAGGGATGATGGTCAAGTTACACTTCGAATTTGTTAGGATGAAGAACAAAGATACATCTTAGAATAGAATCAAGCATAGATTAAAGTAGAATAGTGATATTATTAATTCATAAGAATCAGCAGAGCTCCTAAGCTTAACCTTAGGAGGTTAGTGACTCATACTATACAAAGAAATAGTGTAAGGTTTGAATGGTCAAAGATCTCTAACAAGGGTAATCTTTTTTCGATATATACTAGTCTGCTAACTAAGAATTACAGAAAATAAGATAAGCTAGTCTTGTAGTGCGAAAATTCACTTTCCGGGCCCACTTGGTGAGTGTTTGGACTGAGCTTGAGTGAAGCCACGAGCTAATGCTCCCTTTTGGGCATCCAACGCCAACTTTAGACTCTTGAATGGGCATTGGACACCAGCTACTCCCTTCTGGGTGTTGGACGCCAGGAATGGGGCTGGTGGCTGGCATTGAACGCCAGATTTGGGCCTTTATTTCCAATGCAAAGTATGGCCTATTATATATTTCTAGAAAGCCCTAGATGTTAGCTTTCTATAGCCGTTGAGAGCGTGCCAATTGGACTTCTGTAGCTCCATAAATGCTCCTTCGAGTGCACAAAGATTAGATCCTGACAACATCTGCAGTCCTTTCTCTGTCTCTGAAACAGACTTTGCAAAACTCCTCAAATTCAGCCAAAAAATACCTGAAATCATCATAAAACACAATAACTCAAAGTAGATTCAAAAAATATGAATTTTTCACTAAAACCTATGAAAATATAATAAAACTTTAAACAAAACATAATGAAAACTATATGAAAATGATGCCAAAAAGTGTATAAAATATCCGCTCATTAGAACACCAAACTTAAACTATTGCTTGTCCCCAAGCAACAAAAAAAAAATAAAGTAGGATTAAAAAGAAGAGAAGGATGCAATAAGTCTCAGAGTTCTCAATGAAGCTCAGTTTGAATTAGATGAGCGGGACTAGTAGCTTTTTGCTTCTGAATAGTTTTGGCATCCCACTTTCCTTTTAAGTTTAGAATAATTGGCATCTTTAGGGACTCAGAATCCAGATGATATTGTTGAATCTCCTAGTTCAGTTCTTTTTTATTCTTGAACACAGCTTCTTTTGAGTCTTGGCTGTGACTCTAAGCACTTTGTTTCCCACTATTACCACCGGATACATAAACGCCCCAGACACTTAACTGGGTGAACCCTTTAGGATTGTGATTCAGCTTTGCTAGAATCCCTAGCCAGTGGTGACCAGAGTTCTTAAGCACACTCTTATGCTTTGGATCACGACTTTAACTGCTCAGTCTCAGACTTTTCACTTGACACCTTCACACCACAAGCATATAGTTAGGGAAGTAGCTCAATTGAACTGGTTAGGCCAAGATTTTTCTTCTTTTAGGCCCTCCTAACCATTGATGCTCAAAGCCTTGGATCCTTGCTCTTGCCTTTTGGTTTAAAGAGCTATTGGCTTTTTCTGTTTCTTTCTTTTTTTTTACTTGCTCTCTTTTTTTTCTTTTTTTCGCTACTTTTCTTTTTCTTTTCTTTCTTTTTCTTGATTTTTCTTGCTTCAAGAATCAATTTTTGGATTTTTCAGATCATCAATAATACTTCACTTTATCATCATTCTTTCAAGGGCCAACATTATTAACTCCAACATCAAACATGCACTGTTTATTCATGCATTCAGAAAATAAAAGCAATGCCACCACATCAAATAATTGAACTATTCTTAATATATAACTCGAAATCTATGCACCTTTACTGCTTCTAAAAAAATCAAAATTTTATTCAAGTTCAATGGGATGATAAGAGGAACATTTTATAGCTAATTGGAAAAAGAAATATAAATTTGAATCCTAATAATACTCATGCAATTCTGAAATTTAAAAGACAGAAACTTAAATAAAAGCTTAAATGCTACTAGTGATCATGAAAATATAAACATAAGAAATAGGAATTAGAATAGGCACAGGAGTAGGGAGGTGGAACTCAACCACTTTAATCATGGGAGGCGTTAAGCTCTTCAGGGGATAATTTCTGACGCTTCAGTTCTTCTAGCTCATGCCGCTGCTTCTCTTGTTCCTTGACCAGTTTGCAAAGCATGCCAGTCTGGTCTTTTTGCTCCTATCTTAATTGATCCAAGGTGGTTTGCAATTGTGCAACAACTGCTTCCAGATGGGTCCAATATTCAATTGGAGGGATCTCTTGCATCTGAAGAGACTCAGGTGTCTTCCTTTTGGGATGATCATCTGGTATTTTGGAGCTTTCCATCACTTGCTTGGTGATTGGGCTTTCTGTTGGGATAAAGGAGTCTCTATTAATCATGACTCCAGCCTCTTTATACAAGCAAAAGATAAGGTTTGGATAGGCCAATCTAGCTTGAGTTGACATCCTGTTTGCAACCTTGTACAGCTCAAAGGGAATCAGTTGGTGGACTTCCACCTCATTCTCTATCATGATGCAGTGAATCATCACAACCCTTCTGATGGTAACTTCAGAGCGGTTGCTAGTGGGGAGTATGGAACGCCCACTAAAATCCAACCAACCCCTAGCAACTAGTTTGAGATCTATTCTTCTCAGTTGGTTTGGATTTTCTTTTGTGTTATTGATCCACTGAGTTCCAGGCAGACACATGTCTTCCAGAATTTGATCCAACTTTGGATCAGCTACCACCCTCCTACTAAAGAATTATGGATCATCCCTTTGTGGAGGTAACTTAAAGATCTCTCTCACCTTGTCAAGATTGAATTGGAAAGTCTTCTCTCAAACCATGGTGCGAAAAGTATGGAATCCTTGTCCATCTTTCTTTTACTTATCTGTCATCTATAGATTAGCATAGAATTCATGGATCATTGTTATTCCAACATTGATTTCAGGGTCGGCCAGGATCTCCCAGCCTCTCTTTCGAATTTGCTCTTGGATCTCCGAGTACTCATCTTCTTTTAATTCGAATCTGACTTTTGGGATCATTGTCCTCTTGCACATTATTTTGTAATAATTTTCTTCACGCTGCTTTGTGTAGAATCTGAGAGGTTTAAAGACAACTGTTTGGTTGTCTTCTTTCTTGTTTCTTGAAGTGGATTTTCTACTTTTTGGAGCCATAGAATTCGAATGGAGTGGGAAGGAAAGGCTCTTTCCACACCAAACTTAAAAAGTTTGCTCGTCCTTGAGCAAAAGGTCAGCAAGAAGACGAAGAGGAGGAAAGAATTCGAATGGAATGTGGATGATGGAGTTGGTGGGGCAAAAGTTATATATATAGGGAGGGGGGAGGGTTTTTCGAAATTAATTAGATAAAAGATAAAGAAGATATGATTCACACTTTAGTAAAACATAGAAAAAGATTTGAAAAGATTTTTAAAGTTGAATAAAAGATTTGAAAGTAGTTGCAAAAGATATGAAATTTTGAAAAAGATTTGAAAAATAATTGAAAAGGATATGAAAAGATTTTAAATTTGAAAGAAATTTGAAATTAAAAGATGATGGTTGCAAGAATCTTGTTTAGATGATATGATTAAAAAGATAAGATTTGGAAAAGATAAGTTTTGAAAAAGTCAAAAACTTTCCTAACCCTTGTTGGGCATTGAACGCCTAGAATGCCTTGATTCGGGCGTTCAACACCATCCCGGTGCTCCCTCTGGGCGTTGAACGCCCAGCTAGTGCCTCTTGGCTGGCGTTCAACGCCAGCCTGCGACTCTTCTCTGGGCGTTGAACGCCCAGCCAGTGCTCCCTGGCTGGCGTTCAATGCCAGCCTTTCTTCCTCCTTTCAGGGCGTTGGACGCCCAGCCAATGCTCCCTAGCCGGCGTTCAACGCCAGGTCTGCTGCACCTTGAGGGCGTTCAATGCCCAACCAGTATCCCTTAGCTGTCATCGAACGCCAGTCTTGCTGCGTCTTGNCTTATCTAGCATTTTAACCCCAGCAAGGGCTTTTCCCAGGATGCTCTGTTTTTAGCTCTGACTGTCTCTACTTCTGTTGTAACTACTGCACATGATCACAAACCTAAGGAAACAATCCTATCTGAGTTCCTTGCCCATTTTCTAAGATGGTACCCACTCAACTTCCAGCTTTGTTGGATGATCCATCTACAAACAAGCTCCAAGTAGTCAGACTACCTTGGTTTTCAGTGTATTCAGCCACAAAGTCAGTGAGACATTGGACTTGATTCCTGTCTGAGCTTTATATCTCAAAATCAAACTCGGCAGTTCCACAACCCATTGTAGTATCCTTCCTGCTATGTCCATTTTTTGTAGGATGCGCTTCATGGGTTAATTAGTTCGGACCTTTATAATGTGAGCCTAAAAGTAAGGTTGGAGTATTTGGGAGGTGAGAATAAGAGCATATGTGAACTTTTCTACCTTTTGATAGTTTAGCTCTGCTCCTTGTAGCGCTTTGCTTATGAAGTAGATGGTATCCATTTTCATCTTCCTGAACCAGGGCTAAGGCTATAGCTCGGCTTGCCACTGCCAAATAGAGGATGAGCTCTTCTCCCGCGATAGGTTAGGAGAGTATAGGGGGTTGGCCTAAGAATGCTTTAAAATTTTGAAAGGCTTGCTCGCATTCCTGGGTCCATTCAAATTGACTCGCTTTTTTTAATATCTAGTACAATGGTAGAGATTTCAATGCTGATCCTGCTAAGAACCTGGATAATGCTGCCAACCTTTCATTTAGTTGTTGGACTTTTTTGAGACAAGTCGGGCTCTTCATCTCTAATATGGTTGTGTATTTGTTCGGGTTGGCCTTTATGCCTCTTTGGGTGATAATGAAACCAAAGAACTTTAGGCCTCTACTGCAAAGGTGCATTTTGAAGGGTTTAATCTGATTCCATGCTTCCTTATTGTGTAGAATACCTCAGAGAGGTTGGATAAAAGGGTGATGTCGTCCTTGGTTTTGACGAGCATGTCGTCTACATATACTTCCATGAGTTTTCCTAGGTGGAAGGAAAACACTCTATTCACCAGTCATTGGTATATGGCTCTAGCATTTTTTAATCCAAAAGGCATCTCTACGTAACATTAATTAGCCTTGGGAGTGATGAAAAAGTCTTTTCTTGGTCTGGTTTGAACATCGGGATTTGATCTTATCCTGAGTATGCATCCATGAAGGACAAATACCGATATCCTGAGGTCGAATCTACCAAGGCATCAATGCTTGGAAGAAGATATAGATCCTTAGGAGAAGCCTTGTTAAGGTTGGTGAAATCAACACACATCCTCCATTTTCCATTCTACTTTTTTACCAAAACTATGTTAACTAGCCACAATGGATACTTTACCTCCCTTATGAATCTGGCTTCCAATACTCCCTGCACATGTTCTTCCATGACCTGTATCCTTTCGGGACTGAGTTTCCGACGCTTTTGCTGAATAGGTCTGGAACTCGAGTAGATGGCAAGCTTATAAGACATCAGGTTGGGATCTATACCAGGCATATCAGAGGCTTTCCAGGCGAAGAGGTCAGAGCTTCTTCGTAGGAGGTCAACGATTTGTGCTTTCAGACCTTTCGCTAGATTGGCTCTAATAGTTGTTGTCTTTTTAGCGTGGTTCTTGATTCGCACTTTTTCTATCTTTCCTTCAGGTTAGGAACATAGTTCTTTTCGAGTTCGGACACCGCCAAGTTCAATAGTGGTGACCTTTTTCCTGCCTGGGCTGCCTTTTAAATTAAGGCTTTCATTGTAACACTTTTATTCCAACTTTTGGTCTCCCTTTATAATGGCAATTCCTTCTGAAATGGAAAACTTCATAAATAAGTGAGGCATTGTTGGCGTAGAAACAACTGCCGCTAGTTGATTTAAAGTGGCCCGGCCTATTAGGGCATTGTACACTGACATGACGTCGACCACAATATAGTCGACGCTTAACATCCTTAACTTCGTGCCCTTTCCAAAGGTGGTCTATAGAGAGATAAATCCAAGAGATCAGATCGGCGTATCCCCTAGGCCGAAAAGGTTATCTGGGTATGTCTTCAAGTTCTTTTCTTCTAGCTCGAGTTTGTCAAAAGCAGGCTTAAACAGTATATACGTTGAACTTCCTTAGTCCACCAGAGTCCTATGGAGATTTGCATTGGTGAGGATCATTGTTATCACCATTGGATTGTCGTCGTGTAAGAACCGGAATAACTACTTTAATAAAATAATAATTTAATTGTCCAAAATCAGTTCAAAAATATAAAAAATTTCTTTTTAAAATATAAAGGTCAATTTAATTTCAATGAATTTTTCTGAGTTGGAAAATGTATCTTTTGTGAAAGATTTTTGTAACCGGTGCTTAAGCCAACAGTACCGGCTCTAGTATGTCCAGTACCATGTTTTGAGAAAAATAAGATTTTAAAAATTGAATTTAATATTTTGAAAGGATAAAAATAATTTAGAATAAAAAACGGGCCACTAATCTTAAAGGTTTTGGCCCAAAGTGGGTCAAACGGACAAAAAAGCTAACAGATTGGACCGAGCCCAAACCGGGCCCAAGGCCCAACATATATATACTCTATTGATGAGCAATTCAGCTCATTTTAACCCACAAGCAAGAAGGGAGGCGCTGAGATAGAGAAGGGAGAAGAGAGGAGAAGTTACTATTCACTTTCTCACTCTTTTGCTCATAACTTGAGCTATGGAGCTCCGATTGACGAGTCGTTTGTGGCCACGAGAAGCTCTTGTCGAGCTCTTGATTTGCAGCTAAGATTTATTGGTAAAAAATTGAAACTCAAGCTCCATCTTCCAGCCCTAAAAATTCTGCATTTTTGGGTTTGGTTTTTGAGTAAATTTTATGATTTTGGTTGTTTATGGGTGATCTAGCATTGAAATATTGTTGATTTTTCCCCTAATCTTGTGGGTAAACTAAGATTTTACTAAACCCTTGTGTTTAGTTATTTTGTGAACCTTAGGTTTGATGTTAGTATATTTTTTCATGTTAGATTGAGTTTTAGTGTTTGTTGGAGTTGGTTTGACGATTTAGATTTAGCTCGGTGGCTTCATTTTGGTTTTTGGTGTATTTTGGAAATCGACCAAGGTATGATTTTGGTTTACTTTATGTAATATGTAATGTTTCGTGAACCTTAGGCTAGTTGACCTTAAGATAGGATTGAATTGAATGTATATGTTTATTGAATATGAATTATGATTTAGTGGTTGATATAATATTGTATGGAGTGGATATGGTTCCGGAGTGATATTATATCTTGATGATTGTTGATCAATGATGTTGATGATCGATGTTGTAGTGGTGTTGTGTGGAATGAATGGAAACTTGTGGAATTGGGATAATGATGATAATTGTATAATTTGAGGATGAATGTGGAGAATTATTATGGCTAATGAGAGTTGTTGGTATTGTTTGATGATTGATGATGATTAATAGAAATATTATTGATAAATGAGGAGAACTATGTGTGTTTATGATGATTTTGGATGTTGATGAATAATAATTTTTATGGTGTAGAATGGTGTAATTGGGATATTATTGATGGTTGAGTTGAGAGAGGATTGGTATGAACTTTTTAGTGTTGTTTTAGTATTGTTGGGTTGTGAATAATTTGGTTTTGAATTGAAAGTTTTGGTAAAATTGAGTTTTTAAGGTTTTTGGTAAAAACGGATTTTAGGCCAACTTTGGCGAATCATATCTTGATCTATAGTCCTTGAAATTGATTGAATTTTATATCAAGTTAAAGATAATTCAAGGAGCTTTATAACGGTATAGATTTTGTGAAAATTGGAATTTTGTAGAAAACGATATGATCATTGGAAGTTGGTGTTGAAAACCTGAAATTCTATAATGTTGCAGAAATTGAGTTCTGGTTTGTGTACGTACACACACTGTTGTGCGCGTGCTCTGAGCAGGGGCCATGTTTTCACTTGTGTGTATGCACACCTTTGTATGCACGCACACCCTGTAAATTTTAAGAAACGTGCATACGCACACTCTGGTGTACACGCACACACAGGGATATGCCTGCTGTTAAGAGCGTTCTCACACTCTGGTGTGCACACACATTCTGTGAAAGTTGCAAGTTATGCGTACGCACCACATCATACATACGCAAAAGCTGGAAAACTCTTCTGGCCGTGCGTACGCACAACCCTATGCGTATGCACACTGCCCTATTTTTCAAAGAAAACCTTGTTTTTAACTATTTTATCTTCCCAGCAAGCTTGCAAACTTCCGTAATATTTATTTAAAACTTTTTTATACCAGTTTTAGGGTCTTGAATCAAGGGATAAAATAATAAGTGTACAAAAAGGGGTATTTTAGTTGAGTTTAGAAGACGGTGATTTAGGATTGGGAAGTTCTGTCGATGGATTAGTTGGAGTGTTTGGGCAGAGTGTTGAAGTGATCCTGGCTTGAGAAACATGAATGATTATGGTTAATGAAATGAGTATGAACGGAAGTGTGCTATGAGCAGTGGCCTCTGAAAAGGATTATGTGATTATGATATTCTTTATTCTCCGTCATAGGGGATGTGGCAGTCTCCCGCCTACGTTCGGATGTGAGGGTTGAAGCTGGGTTCCCATTCACATTTTTAACTCATGGAGAAGGTGGTAGGGCACTCATCCCTCAGAATTATTCCTCCTGAGTATGCATTTGTCTCTGGTTGCAAGGTGGTAGTGCACTAACCCACGGAATCATGGGGCATCCAAATAAAGGTGGTAGGGCACTCATCCCTCGAAATTATTCCTCCTGAGTATGCGCAACAGAGGGACTAATCCAGGAGTTGCCGACCGGATTTTGTGTCGGGTTTGGCACTATAACCGATATATGATATCACAACAAATAGGACATGCATTTATCGTATGCATCTCTTATGTGCTTGGTTGCTTTGGTTACTGGTAATTTGCCTAAATGTATAATATGCATAATTGCTTCTTGAATTACTTGTTATACATGAATAATACATGTGTATTACTTATGATTGTCTGGTGTTGAGGCGGTTAGGTAGGCGGTGGCGATGGGGTCGCATGGGGGTAGGTTGGTGAAGGCTGTGGGATACAGCGGTGTGACTAGTTTTAGTTAGAAATCCCCTAAGTTTTGATAACCCTACTTATGGTTTATAGTTTAATTTATTTCTTTTGTTAAGGCTTGAAAATTTGTTAGGTGTGAAGTTATAGGATTGCCTTCGGTGTCCCAGAACCTTACATCTTATATATTGGGCACTGTTACCATACTGAGAACCTCCGGTTCTCAAACCATATGTTGTTGTTGTTTTTCAAATGCAGGTCGCAACCCACCACGGTGAGTTTGCGGATGTGGTGACAAAGTGGAGTATGATCTTCCTTAAGTTTTATTCACTTTACTTTTGTATTAGCACTCTCACCTTTTTTATATTTAACATTTTTGCCTTAGAGGCTTTATTTCTGAAAAACTTTTAGAGATAGGTTGTTGCTGTTTTAAACTTCAAAATTCTGTTGTATTCAGTTTGATTAGCTGGCCTAAACTCCGCAGGCTGGGACTAGTCCTCTTTTTGGTATTTCACATATATATATATATATATACATATTGTTTACTTAAATTATTACCTTGTGTATCCTGGAGCTATCTACAAGGTTCTATATATATTATTATGTCTTGTTCTTTCGTGCCTAAGCATTTTAGTTTTCGTGTGTGAACGTTTCGCGTTTCATAATTTCACTTTATGCAATTTGAGCTTTTATTCTTTCATCGGACTTCTAGTATTACTCTTTCTTTCTACATATATAATATTTTATGAGCCTTAGAATTGTCGTGACACTTTGTTATCCTTCGCTTTACGGCGCGAGGTAAGGCTTAGGATAATGGGATATTACATTTAGTCGTATCAGATCAATTTGTTCTCGTGAGCATGAGGATGGACTGATTGTGCTTCATTGTATACTCTATGTCTTTTTCTTTCATGCTATTTAGGTTATCTGCTTGATATATGTATAGCATGCTTGTTTGTGAGTGTCTTTTTGGGATAATTAAAGCACTAGGCTTTTAATATTGAGACTGATCACTTTGATATCGACTGTTTGGTGTGGACAGGAATCCTAATGGCTACTCGCGGATGAGGTCGTACGCGTATACGGAGAGAAACTGGGAATGACTGACCGGCCGATAACCATGCCGAGTTTATGGCGGCAATGACTAATCTAGCTAACACCATGCAAACAAATGCTATTGTGACTGCTCAGGCTATGGAGAAAATGAGACATGGGAATGGTAACAGCAATAGAACTGGAGAAGGTACGCGAAACGGTTTAGGTGGTGGTGTTTCGATGACGTTAGCGACCTTTTTGAAGGTCAACCCGCCAAGTTTTAAAGGATCAACGGACCCTACTGAAGCAGATAACTGGTTTCAAGCCATGGCATTCTATGGGAACTGTTTCAGACTTTGTTCTATAGGAAGTACTTTCCTGAGTCAGTGAGGGAGGCTAAAGAGTTGGAGCTTGTGCAGCTGAAGCAAGGCTCATTGTCAGTAGCAGAGTATACAAGTAAGTTTAAGGAACTCTGTAGGTTCTCTAGAATTTGTCAGGGTGCTCCTGAGTCACGAAAGTTGGAAATACATCAAGTATCAAGGAGGATTCAAGGATGACATCATGACGCCTGTGGCTCCTTTGGAGATAAGAAGGTTCTCGAAGCTAGCAAACAAATCTCGAGTAGTGGAAGAATGTGCTAGGAAGGTGGCTATGGCGAGGGATGACCGCCGAGGATCCTGTGGAGAGGGTCGCGATAAAGACTTTGCACCAAAAGGGCGAGACTTCAAGAGAAATGGTGAAGGGAAGCGGTTAAGAGCTTACTCCCTTGATTTGAGGTGTCAGAGGTGTGGGAACTACCATCCGAATAAGCCATGTCGGTTAGGTATGAAGCTATGCTACAAGTGTGGTGCCCCAGAACATTTGGTTAGAGATTTTCCATGCTGAGGAACATAGGAGGCAGGACAATCGTAACAACAGAGTTGAGGTAATTATGAAGCCAGTAACCAAACCTTAACATATTTTCATAAGTATAGAATATCGTCATTTCTGATATTAGAACTTAAGGTTACGTCGAAGGAAGCGAAGGTGAAAAGGAAGATTCTTTTAGATGTAGTTGAAAAATCAGATCCTAGATAAAGAGTAATCAGAGTGACGCATTCGAAGACGAGAGGGAACATCGACACGGTAGAACGCTTCGAGGAGGATATATCGCGTAATTCGAATTTTTGAGGGCAAAAATTTTATTAGGAAGGGAGAATGTAAGAACCGGAATAACTGCTTTAATAAAATAATAATTTAATTGCCCAAAATCAGTTCAAAAATATAAAAATATTCTTTTTAAAATATAAAGGTGAAATTTAATTTCAATAAATTTTTCTGAGTTGGAAAATGTATCTTTGCGAAAGATTTTTCTAAAAATGTGTACCGGTGCTCAAGCCGGCAGTACCTGCTCTAGTCTGTCCACTACCATGTTTTGAGAAAAATAATATTTTGAAAATTGAATTATTATTTTGAAAGGACAAAAATAATTTAGAATCGAAAATCGGGTGCTAATCTTAAAGGTTTTAGCCCAAAGTGGGCCAAACGGACCAAAAATGCTAACAGGTTGGACCGGACCCAAACCGGGCCCAAGGCCCAACATATATATATATATACTCTATTAATGTGCAATTCAGCTCATTTTCACCCACAAGCAAGAAGGGAGGCGCTGAGAGAGGGAAGGGAGAAGTGAGGAGAAGTTACTAATTCACTTTCTCACTCTTTTGCTCATAACTTGAGCTACGGAGCTCCGATTGAGGAGCCGTTTATGGCCACATGAAGCTCTCATCGAGCTCTTTATTTCTAGCTAAGCTTTGTTGGTAAGAAATCGAAACTCAAGCTCTAGTTTCCAGCCCTAATAACTCTGCATTTTTGGGTTTGGTTTTTGAGTAAGTTTTGTAATTTTGGTTGTTTAGGGGTGATGCATTGGAATATTATTAGGTTTTGCCCCTAATTTTATGGGTAAGGTAAGGTTTCACTAAACCCTTGTGTTTAGTTATTTCGTGAAGCTTAGGTTTGATGTTAGTATATTTTATGATGTTAGATTGAGTTTTGGTGTTTGTTGGAGTTGGTTTGAGGCTTTGAGTCGAGCATGGTGGCTTCATTTTGGTGTTTGGTGCATTTTGAGAATCGGCCAAGGTATGGTTTCGGTTTTCTTTATGTAATATGTAATGTTTCGTGAATCTTAGGCTAGTTGACCTTATGATAGGATTGAATTGAATGTATATGTTAATTGAATGTGAATTGTGATTTAGTGGTTGATATAATGTTGTATGGAGTGGATATGGTTGAGGAGTAATATTATATCTTGATGGTTGTTGATGAATGATGTTGATGATCGATGTTGTAGTAGTGTTGTGTGGAATGAATAAAAACTTGTGGAATTGGGATAATGATGATGATAATTGTATAATTTGAGGATGAATGTGAAGATTTATTATGGCTAATGAGAGTTGTTGGTATTGTTGATGATTGATGATGATTAATGGAAATATTATTGATGAATAAGGAGAACTATGAGTGTTTATGATGATTTTGGATGTTGATGAATAATGATTTTGATGGTGTGAAATGATGTAATTGGGATATTATTGATGGTTGAGTTGAGAGAGGATTGGTATGAACTTTTTAGTGTTGTTTTGGCATTGTTGGGTTGTGAATAATTTGGTTTTAAATTGACAGTTTTGGTAAATATGAGTTTTTAAGGTTTTTGGTAAAAACAGATTTTAGGCCAACTTTGGCAGATCATATCTTGAGCTAAAGACTTTGAAATTGATTGAATTTTGTATCAAGTTAAAGATAATTCAAGGATCTTTAAAACGGTATAGATTTTGTAAAAATCAGAATTTTGTAGAAAAAGATATGATCAGTGGAAGTTGGTGTTAAAAATCTGAAACTCTGTGATATTGTAGAAATTGTGCATTCTGGTTTGTGTGCGTACGCACACTGTTGTGCGCGTGTTCTGAGCAGGCGCCATGTTTTCACTTGTGAGTATGCACACCGTTGTGTGCATGCACACCCTGTAAATTTTAAGAAAACGTGCGTACGTACACGCTGGTGCTCACGCACACACAGGGATATGCCTACTATTGAGAGCGTTCTCACACTAAGTTCTCACACAGGGATATAACCAGTTGTCTGCTTCCATGGGGTTGGTTGAACCTCGAAAACTCGGCGGATGAACGTTGAGAAAAGTAGCCAAGGTCATCGGAGCACCTCCCATATTATCACCATTTCCTTCAGCATTATCATTCACATTTTCCTCACTATTTCTATTTCCATTCCTAGCCGGTTGGCCTAACCTCTGCACAGCTTGCAGAGTCGCAGCAGCATTAGCCTCCATGGTGTTTGCTAGATTCGCCATCGCCGCCAAGAATTTGGCATGGTTATCGGCCGGTTGCTCATTCCTACTCTCGGCTCGTGAACATGTACGACCTCGTCTGCGAGTGGCAACTAGGGTTCCTTTCTACACCAAACAATCGATATCAACGCGATCAATCTCAATATCAAAAGCTTAGTACTTCAATTATCCCAAACAGGCACTCACAAACAAGCATGCTATGCAATATCAAGTAGATAACCTAATAGCATCAAAGAAAAATACATACAGAGTATGCAATGAAGCACAATTGGTCCATCCCTCAGGATCATGAGGACGAATCGCTCTGATACCACTAAATGTAACATCCTAATTAGCCTAAGCCTTACCTCGCGTCATAAAGCAAAGGTTAATCAAAGGTTACGATAGTTCTATGCTCATACATATAATATACAGAAGAATTAATATAATCTAGAAGCCCAATGAAAGATATACAGCTCAAAAACAGGACTTAAAAAGTGCAAAACATACACACGAAAGCTACTAACTTAAAGTACAAGATATAGACATAATATAACAAAATAATGGAGTATAATAGTGTAAAGATCTAGCCTCGGCTCGCGGAGTTTAAGCCGGCTAGCAATATACAGACCATACATAAATCTGACAGTTAAAAACAGCTTATACAAGTTTTTC
>NC_029791.2:48813036-48816764 GCF_000816755.2 Arachis ipaensis | reverse complement strand
ATATATATATATACAAAATAATCAAATGACTTCAAAACAGAACCAGGATCCTCCGCTTCTGTCACCATCAAAGCAACTCACCGAGGTGGGTTGCTACCTGCATCTGAAAAATAACAACAGAATATGGTATGAGAACCGGAGGTTCTCAGTATGGTAACAGTGCCAAGTGATGTAAGATATAAGACCCCAGTTCGCCAGAGGCAATCCTGGAACTTCATATCCATCACAAGATTCATCTTAAAGCATAACTAAACTGTAAAGCATAAATAAACCTCAACATAATAAAAAGGGTAATCTAACTTAAGGATTTTCTAATCTACATTTCTCCGCTGTCCCACAGCCTTTACCAACCTATCCTCCATGCGATCCCATCACCACCGCCTTCCGAACCTCCTCAATCCTAGTAGAAAGCACAATTAATTACAATGCAAGTAATACACAAGTATCGGCATAAATGGCAAGTAATTCAGGTAGACAATTAGACATGTTATACAATTAGGAAAGCAATTACAAGTCAGAAAAGCAAACAAATAGATAAAAAATGCACATGATGAATGCCTATCCTAATAGGCTGTGATATCACATTGTCAGTTCAACTACCAACCTGATACATCTCCATGGAGATGTCACCCTTCGGAATCATCATTGGGAACCCCCGAGATATGATGCACGGAACACCATCCAGGATTTTGTGCCTGCACACTCTAGTGATCCGAAGGGATGCGAGCAGGATACTCTTGCCACGGACCTCAAATCTCAACGCAAGTGGGACGAACCACCGCCTTTACACCGCCGCCGCTACCACGATAGGCAGGATCCAACCGTCGTCTATGCCAGGCGCATAGTGTCTTATCAATCTCAATATAAAATGATACATCAGTGGTTTTCAGAAAATATTTTTCAGTATAGCATGGATCCATCATTTCATTCTGAGTCCTCGACTCATCTCAACCACTGTCAAATCAACATTTCTATTCTGAACTCATCAGTTCATCAATTCTCAATTCATATACCAATCTTCCTTCACACTTCACAAACCCATCCTCAATACACCCGAAACCGAAGCCTCCATTCTCTAACTTTTCCAAAAAATATCAAACTAAATCTCTTAGGTTCTTTCCCATGTTTTAATGCTCGAAAATAAGCCCAAGAGTCTTAGAATGGTGTCATAGAAGCTTACAAGCTCGTTGGGAAGGTGAAATGGTTAAAAACAAAGTTTAAGTTTGCAAAGCAGGGCATGTGCGTACGCACAGGGGTGTACGTGCGCACGCCCAGGAGAAGTTTTAAAAAGTGTCCGTACGCATAGAGGTGTGCGTACGCACAAGTGCAAAATTTCACAATTCTGTTCGGTCGCACACGGCGTGCTAGCTCCCTCAACAGAACGCACCTTCCAACGTGTGCGTGCGCACAGGTTGTAATACTTCATTGGTTATGTGCGCGCACAGGTTGTGATGGCGCTGTAAACAGAAGGCCTTCCCCTGTGTATGCGTACGCACAAGGCTGTGCGTGCACACACAAACCAGAAATTACAAATTCTGCAACATTGCAGAAATTCAAATTTTGACACCAACTTTCCACAATCATATCTTCCTCTACCAAAATCGGATTTCCACAAAACTTGAACCATTTTAAAGCTTGTTCAATCATCTTTCATTTGGTATAAAAATCATTGAATTTGAAGCAAGGTAGCTCAAGATATGATTCATGGAAGTTCACTAAAATTTCAGTTTTACCCAAAAGTTCACAAAGTTTCAATTTTCCACAATCCTCAACCAAAATCAAACCAAAAAGCCTTCCAAACCCCAATTTACATCAAAATCCACCCTTTGTATCACCTTCCACCATTCATACCACATTTTTCACCCATATTACCATATCATCAACCTCAACATCACATATATCATACTAAACCATTTTTCAATCCACACAATCATCCATCATCATTATATCATTAACAATCATCATAATTAAACTCATTCAACCTCAATCCCATTCTTCAACATCATTTTATCATCATTAACAATCACATTTCATCAAAATAGCCAAAGCTCATCAATTCATCATGCATCATACCTCAACAATTCCAACAACTAATTTAATTCAATCCTATCCTATGGGTCACTAGCCTAAGTGTCTAGAAATATTATATACTATATAGAGAAAACTGAAATCATACCTTATCCAATTTTCAATATGTACTAAAATCCCAAATTGGGCTCAAGATAAGCTTTCAACCAAAATCCAAGCCACCAATTACTCCAACAAGCATTAACAATCACCAACAAGCTCCAATATTCAAGCTAACATCACACATTTCATATAAATCAAAATCTAATACTCACCATAAATCAATTTACAAGGGTTCAAGAGAAACTCACCTTACCCAACAGTTTTGAAAGCCAAACCCAATAGGAATAAAAGGCTAGAGTGCACCT
This sequence comes from Arachis ipaensis, assembly GCF_000816755.2. Taxonomy (NCBI): domain Eukaryota; kingdom Viridiplantae; phylum Streptophyta; class Magnoliopsida; order Fabales; family Fabaceae; genus Arachis; species Arachis ipaensis. The sequence continues at coordinate 48,814,329 of NC_029791.2, read as the reverse complement.
AAACACCCAAAATCACAAAACTTCACTTAATCAAAAACCCTAGGATTCGAAATTTTGGAAAGAAGAATTGAGATGGATTTGTGATTTTCTTACCAGTTTCTTGGGTGGTTTGTAGAGCTCTTCGCATGGATCGCGTGACTGCAAACGGTACGGCGATCGGAGCTCCGTAGCTCAAGATATGAGCTTGAGAAGTTGAAGGTGAATAGTAACAATAGGGTTTCTTCTTCCTTCTCTTCTCAGCTGTGTGAGTGTGTTTATGAGAGTGGAATGCTGAATGGGTTCATTAATGAACGTATATATATGTTGGGCTTGGGCCCAACTTGGGCCCGGTTCAACTCGTTAGCGTTTTTAGCCTGTTTGGCCCAACTTTGGGCCAAACCTTTAAAATTAACGTCCGGTTTTCCATTTCTAATATTTTTCTAAGGTTTTTGACAGTTTTAATTTTTCTTGCATAGTACCGGACAGACTTAAACCGGTTCAACCGGTTCGGCTGCCGATTTACGGTTTTTCTCAATTTTTGGGCAATATTAATTATTTAATTAGACAGTTAATTAGTCGCAGTTCTTACACGTTGCTTATTCAAATGAGCAAATCCGATCCTACATCATCGTACCCGACTTCTTATGAGGTCGGGCAAGTAAAAAGGGACCACCTTTTTTGGTGGGTCTTTATCTTTATTGGGCCTTACTTTATGTTTTGAATCAGAGTATGAATAGTAAGATTTATTGTTAATTAGTATTTAAAAATTACTGATATCATAGAATTATCTCCAATATTAAATCTAATTTCCATTTTAATTTGGGTCTTATAGGATTTGAAATAGTGATTTGAAATTAAAAGTGAAATTAAAGTAAAATTTGCTTCTCCAATTCTTAGTCTTAGTTTAGTTAGAATTTTATATTATTTTTAATTATTTCATCAATATAATTTTATGTGTGGAAAAATTTTATTTATTTTTCATCAAGGTGATACCGGTTTTATTTCGTCAATCAACTCCAATACAGATTTTAATTCTAATCAGTTCATTTTTTAAAATTGTCAAAAATGATACTCTAAAAACAATTCATTAGAGATGTTCTTAGGATAAGATATGTGAATTGATTGCAAAATTTATATCCTAGTTCCTAAATTATTTTTTGAAAAGAAAATATAGTATTTCGGTAAATGAGAATACTATACAGGGACTTTTCCAAAGCTTTAAAATGAGAATTTGTTAAGAGACCATTTTTAAAAAAAAAAAGTGTAAGTTTTATATCAAGTTTTTATTAATTAAAATATATTACTTTTCTAACA
>NC_029791.2:48794176-48812512 GCF_000816755.2 Arachis ipaensis | reverse complement strand
TAATTCTACATATCACAACACACTTACATTATACACTTATTCACACAACACTAAAAGATTTATTTTCAATATTTGATACATTTATCAAAATTTAAAATTCGAATATACCATATTAAGAGATATATGAATTACCACCCGAACTAAGACCTCAACTGCAGCCTGTGTGTTTAAATAAGTGAACAAATTATATATCAAGTATATATGAGTCTTCAAAATGGAAGTCCATTTTATTTAAGGAAAGTCCGATAGGTTAAAGGGTCAACATGTTTAGTTTTTTTTTTTTTATCTGAATATGTAATTTTGTTGTTTTTAAAAAAAAATTATATTTTGGACTATAATATCAATTTTGGACTAAACTTTGCCCTTTTAATAGGTTATTTAGAATTTGAAATATTTTATTACTACTTAAGATATTTAGACTGGATTGTTAAAAAATTGCTAAAAAAATTAAAAATTAGAAAAAAATAATAGGAAAAATTTTAAACGGCTTAAACAGGTTGCTCATTTAATCAAGAGTTAATGAGGCTAAAGCCGTTAAATGTCTTATTTTAACAGGCCTATTTTTATAGAGTAATACCTGCCTATTTAAGGTTATTAAACGAGTAAATAGTTAAATTAGTCTCTCAAAGATCATACGATCTCTAATTTGGTCTCCGAAAGATTTTTTTAGTCAAACTCATCCTCAAAATATTTTAATTTAGTCACGTTAATCCTTTCGTCACTTTCTACGTTAACAGCGTTAACAGAAAGTGACATGGCACGTTAAGTTACTTGACAGCACATCCTCTACATCCTAATTGACAGTCAGTACAATATCTTTATAAAATTTGGTCAACTCAGTCTCTAAATAACAAACCCTAATTCCAAAATGTTACATATATATCCCTTTCCTATACAGTATAATTGTAGCATTTCAGATGGTAAAATTTGAGGTCGTCGGTATGATGATTCATGAAAATGGAGGTTGCGGTGGTGGAACTAATCAACTTTTAGCTATTGAAAATGTTTAAGCAACTAAAATAAAACCCTAATCCCTAAAATGATTTTGAATTTCAGCCAAGAAACACCAACAAAAAATAGAATTTAATAATGACACAATCTTAAAAAGAAGTTCAGTAACAGAAAAAATAAATAAAAAAATTTTCCTTCCACAAAATTGAATTCCGCAAAGAAAATGCGATCCCCAATACCAAACAACAAAACAAACACTAAACATAAACAATGATAAGAGAAATTGGTAACTAGTGCTCTTTTAATATTCAGAAGAACAGAATTCTTGATCAATTTTCATGAATCAACAAAGAGCAAAATCCTAACCCCACAATTGATTTCCAATTCCAACAAAAAATACTAACAAGAAATAAATTTTCTCAACGGCACAATTCTAAAAACAAGTTTAGTAACCATAACAAAATAAAACCTTAAACAACGACAAAAATGACCGTCGGTCACGTCTTCAATCGCTGTGAAGCCACTCCTCAACGGCGAACTTGCGAACACGATGCGCCGGATATTTCAATCGGCGACGATGATGAAGGCTTCTTCGTCTTCTCCTCAGCGATGTCGAAAATGAAATGAGAGGGAGAGTCTTGTGAGAGAAAACATGGACATCGCACCAGATGCTTCAATCGGCAACGATGGTGAAGACTTCTTCGTCTTCTCCTCAGCGACGTCGAAAAGGAAGTGAAAGGGAGAGTCTTGTGAGAGAAACAGGGACGCCACACCGAATGCTTCAATCGGCGACAAGGATGAAAATTTCTTCATCTTCTTATTGTCGTGGAAAAGGGAGGAGAGGAAGACTCTTCGGCTTGTGTGTTATTGTGACTTTTGAGTGAATGTAAGTGAGAGAGATCAAAATGACGTAGTTTCAATCACTGCCACTCACCCTTAAAAACGACGGCGTTTTAATGTTGATCTATCTCTTAACGTGCCACGTCACTTTCTATTAACACCGTTAACGTAGAAAGTGACTGAAGGACTAACATGACTAAACTAAAATCTTTTAGGGATGAATTTGACTAAAAAAAATTTTCGGAGACTAAATTGAAAATTGCGTGATTTTTCAGAGACCAATTTAACTATTTACTCGTTATTAAACGGATTAGCATAAAAAATTAGGTCTATTTTAGTAGTCTTAATTGAAATATCGTAATGTCATTATTATTTGAAAAAGCAAAAATAGAGAGAATAAATTTAGCTTTAACTAGAAAAAATCTTTCAATGTGTAAAATAAAGAAAAGAAATTTGTGTGTTTTTAAGATATTTTCCATGGAAAATCAAGTCATGGAAGTGGTTTTATTCATGATAGGAGAGAAGAAGTGACTTGAAATTTAAGTGCAATATAGTTTTATTTTAATGAACAGAAAAATGTTGTTTTGTAACATATCTAAATATATATGATTTTTTGTGCTTAGTATGTATTTAGATCAAGGTTGGGTACTTTTAAGCTGCGTTTATTTGCAGAGACAAGAATATGGAGACATAAAATCGTATTTGATAGAGGAGATATGGATAGAGACAATGTGTTCAGGGATACTGAATTAGTGTATTTTGTGTCCATCTTAACAGGAAGGACACGGAGACACTAACAAGGGACACAGCTTATTTTTTATTTTTTCTTTTATTATTCTTGTTAATTTTTTATAATTATATTTTTTATTATTATATTTTTCGTCTCAAATTTTTTGAATGAAAAAAATGAGAATAAATTAAATTTTTATAATTTGTTCTAATTTATCACCAAACAGGATATAAAAACACAATTTTATGTCTCTATCCTTTATGTCTTATTCTCAGTGTCTTATCTTATCCTATCTTAGAAACAAACACAACCTTAGGAAACAAACATCTATTATTAATGACTATCTTATTCATTAGCATTATTCTTATTATTATGGGTGATATTACGAAAAAAGAAAAAAAAAATTGCAAATATAATTTTTACATATTTTAATTGAATTTGTTACAACCACAATTTGTGGAAATCCTAGATTAATAAACTATGGAATGTCTAAGGATTATGTTATCGATATTTGTTCCAAAAACATGTGTCACTTGATAAAGTTTTGGATAGTGTTGTCCAAAAGTGATCTATGTGATACTCGAGTAATAAGTGATTGTGGGTTTAGGGTTTATAGTTATCTAATTTTTCTATTGTTTGTTATAAAGTTACTTGACGGGAAGTCTTGAAGCAATAGTTGAGTGGTTTTGGTGTGACTTCAAAGTTACATGTTCAAACCATGTAAACAACCACCGATATAATTATCAAGTTAGGCGGTAAGATTTGTAACTAATCACTACTTTATTTCTTATTTTGTCATAAATCGCAAGATAATGCAAACAAAAAAAAAACAAAAAAATAACACACGATAATGCATAGAGTAGTAATAAGTTTTGCATCTAAATATTATATTGTATTTAATTTGTTTTATTTTGTTAATTTGTGGGTATCGACAAGATACAACAACTTGAATTTGGAGAAACTTTCTTGACCTACAGACTTCTTCGGTCCGTGCAACGCACGAGCTTTCTGCTAATTTATTGTCAAAGGCACTGCATTGGCGTAATACTTGCCTAATAACCCCAAAAAAAAAAAAGGTTGCAATAAATTACAGAAAAGGAAATTGTACTAGGCAGACCACGGAATTTCTGGTTAGGTTATCATCCTTTGGCGGCATAAAACAAACTAACAGCCACTTTACAGAAGCTGTGTACATCCCAATATCAGCGGCTATAGGGAGGGGAAAAGCGAAAAGAAACGATATATGCTTTGGACAAATTCAATTTAAATATGCAAGTTCTTCGTATGATTCATGTTTCTAAATCCTATGGATTGACCTGTACATTTCTAACCATCTTTTGATTTTCCTTGACCGTGGGAGATTCCATTTCGAACACCTGCCTCTGGACATTTATGATAAAATTTACACTAAACTGAATAAACTTCGTCTGCCAAACTACAAAACTGGGCCTTATCAAATATGTAATAATTACAGGCAAAAACATACATCCGCGGCACCTTATCAATTTTTCGAGCTTCTAAACAGAAAAGCAACCTGCGATCCTTTAAATATCTTCATCAGAAATCCTATTGGACCACATAACCTCAATTTCAAGAGTTCGGGATGAACCGTCTTTATTGCCATCATGATGATTAAGACTGAATATTCCGCTATAAACTCCTTCAGTCACAACTTTATCGATTTGGATAGTGACTCTTCCGAGAGTTGTCTGGGGAGAAAGGCACAAGAGTTTAAGTCAGAAATTAAAGCAGAAGGTTTAGGTGTTTGAATGGTCGAGTACTTGAGTAAGCAGGAAGGTTCGAGAAAGAGCTAAGGGATCATTATATTTTCTACCATGTCAAATTAGTTAAGACATACTAGTGTGTGATTGGTTTATCTATTTTCTGTTTTCAATGTGAAAACATGTTTGGTTCATTTTATTTTAAAACAATTTTAGAAAATGTTTCCGGGAAAAATAGAAAATTTTGAAAAGGTCAAATTCATGTTTTTCATTGTTTTCCATACCCATTACTGAACTGAAAACACGGTGGCAGTTTAGAAATATTATTTCAACATGATTGTTTTTCTTTTCTGCGGTTCATCTTCCTCCTCCTCCCTCTTTCACCATCACTGAGCCTCATCTTCCCTCTTCAGCTGCTGCTAACCGCAACTTCAATAGCTTCCTTCTTTTGCAACCCTAATCCTCCAATCCGATTGTGCAGGCGCTTCCGCGGTCACATCCGTATCACCTTCAACAGACAACAGCGACAAAGCTCTGTCCTCGTCCTCCGACGACGCCATTGAAACTGTTTCATACAACTATGCTTGTTGATGTCGAATTATTGGAGGGTGGTCAGTGGAAGATGATTGGTCGACGAGAACCTGAATTTAGTTCTTAAAAACCATCACCATTCCCCATCCAAGACTTGCTCTGTTTCTTGCCATTCGTTGATGTCCTCTGAATCTCTGTTATCCACGCTATGAGGAGTTCAATTTTGTGCAAAGCTTCAACCACTGCTTGTTATTAGAGCTAAAACTGGATAGAAAGATCTACTCCACCATTGTTGATCTACCTCTAATTTTTTGCCCCTTTTTTTAATGAAATTTTTGGGAATTTTATGTTGATTGTCTCGCTCTATCTTGAGAAAATAGCATACCAATCATAATTTTCAATATTTTCATTTTTTAGAAATAGAAAAAACAACAAAACAAACATGTTTCTTAAAAATTAAAAAAGCAAGCTATTTTGGAAAATGAAAAGTGAAAATGAAAATTGAAATGTTTTCTTAAACCAAACACATTTTCAACCAACATAGAACAATTTTGTCACCCTCTGGTCACACAGAACAAGGAAGTGCAGTTAGTAGTAATCCTTGTGGCAGTCAACAACACAATTAGGGCTGGAAGTGAGTCAATCCAGCTCATGAGCCAGCTTAAACTCGACTCGTTAATAGCTTAATAAGCTAAACTCGTGAACTGGCTCGATTTTATATATATAGGTTTAATTACTTTGTTAGTCCTTATAGTTTCACAAAATTTTTAATTAGGTCCCTATACTTTTTTTCCTTTTAATTGAGTTCTTGCACCAAAATTTTTTTTTAATTGGATCCCTATACTTTTTTTTTCCTTTTAATTGAGTCCCTGCACCAATTTTTTTTTTAATTGAATCCCTATACAATTAAGTCAATTACTGTCAAGAGGGACCTAATTGAAAAAAAAATTGGTACAGGGACCCAATTAAAAGGAACACCTAATTGAAAAAAAAAATTGGTACAGGGACCCAATTAAAAGGAAAAAAAGTATAAGGACCTAATTAAAAATTTTGCGAACTGGTGAGCCGAGCTTGAGCTTGGAATTGAGCTCATAAATTAAATGAGTCGAACTTGAGTTTGGATAAGCTCAGCTTATTAGCTCGTGAGCTGGCTCAATTATATATATTTATATATACACACATATATCCTATATGCATTTAATCTATACTTTTAATATTATATATATTAATGATCTTAATTATTTAAAATTTTATATTTATTTTTATATATAATTTTGATGTAGGACAAATAAAAAATTTATAATTTATTGATATAGAATTATAGATTATATTCCTATTATTTGAACCAACTCGTGAGCTTGAACTAGCTCGTAAGTTTTCGGTGAGCCGAGCTTGAACTTAAGAAATAAGCTCGATTGTTAATGAGTCAAGCTCGGCTCACTTCCAGCCCTAAACACAATATTAGTCAAGATATAAGGACATAAATTAGCGAAATTTATCCTTTCCAACATCAAACTGGTAAGACTCAATGCATGAAAATAGAGAATGAGTAATCATTAGCAGAATAAATATCCAGTTACCTTCCCAAAAGTATTCTTGCTTTTGCATACAATATGAAGTTTTTGGCCCTTTGGAGGCACATCAAATGCCCACGTGAATCCTTCTTTCCATTCTGGAGAAGTACCATGAACCATCTAAGAAGCAAACACAACACGATAAAAATAAATGCTCTTCCACATAAAAAACTGGACCGAGTCAAAAGTAGATCATATCTGAAATAAATTTTGGCAGAATTATACAATCAAAACTAAAACTTTTTGGGCTAGGAAATTTGAGAAGAGCAAACAAAAGTTTGTTGGACAGAATTTTAACCTGTGTCCATGAATATTTTAAAAAGAAAAAGAAAATAAAAAAGAACAAAGGACTAACATTTCAGGTCCAAATGAAAATTAATAAACAGCAAAATGTACAAGCTTAGATATAAAATTGGTGCTCTTGCATGATGGAGCAAATTGATTATTCTTAGGAAAGAATACCTTGGTTTGGTTTGGAGGACCATTGCCTATTGTCAACCTGCAAAATGCACATGTACCTCCCATAGTTTGCTTGAGGTTATTTCCACGCTTAATGATGACAGTCAAACAACCTGGTAAGCAGTGCAGAAGAGAATCTGCCCTCTCATGGAAGCTTGGTGGGCAGGTTTTCATGAGCATTTGCAAGATGGGGATCGCTTCAGCAGCAACTATAGCCTGAGACTTTGCAATATCTATTGGCATAGTTGACCAAGATTGTTTCAGCAAGCAAAAGGTATCAAGTACGGAGTCCTGAGCTGCTTCACCGCCAGATTTAAGAGCTCCTACCAAATGAGGAATACAAACTGTTGCAGCTTCGGACACATGGAGCTTAGGGAAGTTCATGAATATCACATGCAGTGTTTTCAAAACCTCTTCATTGATTGTGGCAGTTGACCACAACTCTCTTTCCAATGAAGCTATATATATATAACAAACCAACTAAACTTATAAGTAATATATTTGGTATTTATCTAACAGACAAGGAAAAGAAACTTATTATACTAGCTGCCATGCAGCAGAAAATCCTTCATACACCATCCCCTTATGCTAAAATGAAACTACAAAGAGAAATGTATATAATAAACTTAGTATTTTTCGTATTTAGTTGCAGCACAATGCACGCTGCTTCAATGACAACTCTTCTGACAAGCAAGTTTTATAGGATAGGATTAGACATGTGCCATCTATTTTGTGTAAAGCTCATGATATTTATAGAACACTTTTCCTCGGACAGTTTGAGAGACTGGAAAGCTATGCTTCATAGATAACTCTTTTGGCTGTTTTTTGCTCATGTATGGAGGAACTCTTATCCTCTATATTGTATTATTCTTCTCTTCATCTTAATAGAATTCTTCTCTTACGAATAAACAGCGAAATTAGGATTTACAATTGGAAATGAAGAGAATGGACGGAGATCAACTTATTTATATACCTTGACATTTCCAATTACACAAAAACACGTCTAGTATGGAAAGGCAACAACTTGTTGATTAAAACTCAGTTTTCTAATTTCAGAAAGTCTAAAACCAGATATAGGCTGAAGCACAAGTCCTATGTGTACAAATTCAAATTTGTACAAATTCAAATCTGTACAAATTCAAATCATACTGGCTCAAACAAAAAGCGGCATTTCAAATAACAATCATTCCTCACATATGACTACACTTCTTGCTTAAAACTATATCTCTGTAAAACATTAAATTAAAACTTTTATACTACAAATCGGAATACATACAGAAAACATCGTTGGAAGCCCCCTCCTGTCACCATAATAAGTCCACAAGGACCCCGAGAAAAGGCTCAAAATATAACTTAATCGCCGCAGCTCTAGTGTAATTCTTTCTTTGAAGTTTGAAAATTTAAAACTAGTACATCAAAATTCGACATCTGTACTCACAAATATTATAGTTTAATAATGCCCATCAAAGCATCCCATACAATTTTGTAGTCAAGTCATAGAATAGATTGTGTTGACAAAAGCAAAGTAAATGATAGTATGACAGGTTTTGAAGCTTGAAAATGTGTGCTATTGAACGAATTTCTGGGGACTACATTAAACCAAAGAGAGAACTAAGCAGAAATAGGCTTACTACAACGATGATAGATGATAGTATGATATGATGCAATGGCTCTGTTTGATCCCCATTGTTGTTATTGTCGTACATTAAACCAAAGATATGAACAGGAATTAACTTGCATCTCAAGTAAAGAACAAATCAGGTAATATCAAACAGACATGATTACTAACAAAAATGCCAAATGTAGTTGGGGATTGAATAGTGCAAGTCTAGATTGGACAACACATAAACAGAAGTAGCATTTAAAATATACCTGTCAAAGACCTTATTAGCTCATTTGACACATATTCTTGTAGAGTGTGGGTAGAGAACAAAAATTTGATCAGCAATGCTGCTTGTGCAGCAACTTCTGTATTTGGAGACAGCAGCAATTCCTGAATCACCAATATGCCCCCAGCTTCTGCAACAGCTCTTCTGTTGGTCCTGCTGTTCATGACGAAGTTCTGCAATGCACATATAGCCACCATCTTCATTTCTTCAGTTGGCTGATCTTCAAGTAAACTTATCAATGCACGGCATGCAGAAACTGAGTCACTAGCTCTAGCATGTCCCTCGTACTGTGAAAGATCTCCTAGAGCTAAAGCAGCAAGAAGCTTGCCAGGCTCTGATTTGGTACGCGGATCTAATAGATACTGTGATAATGGTGCTATAGCATACCTCGACATCTTCATCTCTCGTACATTCACATTGTTGAATAAAGCTTCGAGTAATCTACCAGATGCTTCTTCACAATTATGAGATCTTAGAAGGTCCAGCAGAGCATCTATAGCTCCAGCTTCCACCATCTGTTCAGCACTTGAAGCATCACTTGTGTCATGAACTACTAATGCGTTAAGGGCTATGCTAACTGTATTCTCAACTTTTGAGTTTAACAGTTTTACAAGAACCGCCACAGGAACTTTGAAATAGTAATCCGCATCAGAATATAATATATTAGAGAGAACTAAAGCAGCTGATTCCCAGAGTGCATGTGGCGGTTGAGGATCATCTTGAATAATAACCTTTGCAAGCTCAAAAATACCTCCGGCATCAGCAACTGCCTTTGGCCAGGTTTTAGAAAGTTTTTCCAATGCTTTTATTGCTGTTTGTTGCAAGTTCAATATTCCAATTCCTGCAAGCTGTACAAGAGGTGGAACTGCATTTTTTGTTGAAATATCCTGTTGAAAATGCTCCTGTGCAAGAATATGAGCTAAGAGTTCTGTGCCAAGTTGCTGAATAGCTTGGGATGGGGATTCCAGAAAAGAAATCAAGGGTTCAATAACTTCACTAGGTGTAAGCTTTAAAGTTGCAAGACTTTGTGGCTTTTCCAATATGTTTACAAGTGCTTGTAAGGCACTATGCTGTCCCCATAAGTTGAAATCTCGACATAGCAAAACATGGAAAAGGGGTTCTACAATTTTTGCAGCCTCTGAACTTCTGGCAATTGCATTACTATTTGTTAAGATGCGAAACAGCTCAGCTATAGTAGAGCATAATGAGCTAGGTGCTAATGGTAGTAGCTTGAGACAGTTATTAATAATTCCAGATTTGACCATGTCTAATTTGGTTGGAGTCCTATCTTTGCCCAATCTGAGGAGAACAGATATGGTTGCCTCAATAAGCTGATAGTTTGTACCAGAAACCAAGCTGACAAGGAAATCCACGATGTTACAGGCTGCTGCAAGCTCTACCTGATGTTCATCTTCTAACAATCTGTCAAAAGCACAAACCCCAGACTCTATTGCACTCTCAGAATCAGACTGCATCAGTGATATAAGGGGTTCTATGCATTCTGAGGCAATTCGTTCTGCTCTGATCTTACTATTACCAAACAGTACAAAGCAGAGTTGCGCAGCATAATTCTTCAACTCCAAGGATGAAGCGGAGGACAATATTTTGTGTAAACTTTCAAGTGGGTTGCCTTCCACATCTGTAAACAGAGATGCTTTTGAAGAATTTCCTGACATTAACTTGACCAAGGCCATTAAAGCAGCCTCCTGCTCACTTCCTGATGTATTATTCAGCATGTCAACCAATGGATGAACGGCCTGTTTAGCTAATTCTGAGTCTCTAATATTCAGAGAATCAAAGAGTTCATGGAGTGCTCTAGCTGCACTATATCTAGAATTTCTTGAACCAAGACGCAAAACAGCTATGAGTTGGTTCAGTGAATTTGTCGATGCTTCATGATTAATTAGGTCAGAATTGCAATATAATATTCTCAGTAAGTCAGAAATAGTAGCCTCAGTAGTGTCTTGAGGGCTCAAGGACAGGTATTTGTTCAAAGCCTCCAGAGCTCCAGCTTCAGCAAGGATTAATTTATTTGTATCACTCCCATCTGCAAGGGAAATCAAGAGTCTAAGGGCAGCTGCTGGAGCACCAGGCCTTTCTGGTATTGGTTTCAAGAGATCTACTAAAAGAGGTATAGATTTCCGTGCAACAGATCCCAGTCTTACATCCTCAATTTCAAATAGATGATCCAAAACAACTTGATCTGGAGTTCGCACCAAGGAAAACTCATCTGATAAAGCCATGAGATTTGGCATATCTGTTTCTATATGCCCAATCATAGTTATCAATCCTGGGACAGCACCAGAATTTGCAATGGCAAGACCTATTCCCTTATCACCATTTTGAACAAGACTTGCCATAGCTTGGGCAGCAAAATATTTGTCAATTACTTCCTCAGATGTTAGAAGTAGACTCAGAGAAGGTACAGTGCACATTGTTGCAGGAGATTGAATGACCTTTGTATCTTGAAATAAAATGGCCAAGAGTAATGCGCTGATCCATATTTCTTCAGTATCCTCATATTGTGCCTGTCAATAGGGAGAAATGAAGTAGTCTATCAGATTCAGCAATGATGATTTTTTCCACAATCTAACAGACAAATAAATCTTTGAACCAGAAATGCTCAATACCAATCATCAACCATGTATACTAAATATAGTATTTTAAGGGGCAATTGATTAATACTACAATTTATATTTCTTGCTTCAGACAAATTCAGGCCCAGGCAACCTTACACGGAAAAAAAATTATCACAGTGTACTTTTAAAAAAAAAGTAGGGTAAAAAAAAAGTAGGGCTTTAGACCAACAAGCGTGTTAAATTAAAATTGTATGAGAGGAGTTCAAAGTTTTGTATAAAAAGAAACAAATTATAGAATAATTTTAAAATCGGAACACATTTTGGCAGGCTGCACTTAGCCTGGATTTTCACCCACATCTTTCCCAAAGTACATCCTGAACTCAGTTCCTAGCTGAACACCAATAAATCTCTGATTCTCATTATTCCTTCTTCAATAGAAACTTTCCAAACCATTCTCTTTTCAGAAAAATGTTAAGAACAGCTTTGCAAATCCATTGAATTCGAATACATCATAGATCTAAAATGAAAGACAATTTTTGTTGCTCTCCTCTTTCTTTTGCAAATTCTATATAGAGGCTCCCAAGTTATTGTTGTATGTCTGATTGTAAAAGGATATTTTCAAGCCAGTTTAAAACAGTAAATACCTACGTAGGTGGCAGGTAGAAACTAGTGCTGTTGCACAGCCTTTGATTGCAAATTAGGCATTTTATATTCCAGTGTACATGGATATCAGCAAATGAGCTATCACATTAGTTAGATATGATGTCATTCATGTGGCACTACTTAAGGTTGTAAACTTCATCGACAAGTATCAAAATCTCTAGAACGCAAGGTCTAGAGTCCAACCATTGTAAATAACAATTAAAATTTCAACAAACGGTAAAGTAGACCTATGTGTTGTCCATGTAAGAAGTGCAATGGACCATTGCAAGAAGAGGCTCTGTTAGATATAAATTTAATTATGTATATACCTAATAGTTTAAATATTGGAAACAAGGATTCACTAAAAATTGGCTACCAAAGAGACAACACAATGAAAGTGGGTTAAATTGGTATACCTGTGGATTTGAGACATGTCTTGCAAGTTTCTCAGAGAGAATTTCCAGTCCACCAGCTTCCAAAATTATTAATTTGTTTGTTACCTGAACAGAAGCAATAATTGAGAGTAACCACAAGGCAACAGTACCACCCAAGACTGTGGCTGCATCAGGAATTTCTGACTCATCAACTTCTGGAAATGCATTCTTCTCCATAAAACCTCTAGGGGTGCAAACTTCGATTTCTAACAATGAACAATTAGAACTTTGCTTCATCATGTCAACTAAGGAGTAAATCAATGGTTTTTGATATCCAGAAGTGTCAAGCAAATCCATTGAGAGCTCTTTCTTATCCTTTGCAGCGCAAATTAGTAAGGCAGCTGCTCCAACTTTTACTTCTAAACTAGCAGAGTTAATTATTCTATGAGCTAATGATCCAGTGCATCTGGAACTAGAAGACAACAAGTCACCAAGAACAACTGGCTGATCTCCACAAAGTCTGGACAAAATTTCAATTGCCTTGTCTTGCACAATGGGTGGACCATCAGCAAGGCAGCAGACAAGGGGTTCTAAGCAAGATTTATCAGCCAGAACCAACAATGGAGGATAAGTGAGGCTGACATCATGTTTTGTCCTAGCTAGCAATGCAATCACATCTAAAGCATCTGCAGCTTCAGTCTCATCTATATGCATAGATCTTAACGAATCAACAAGGGCTAGCAAAGTTAAACGGCACTGTTCGTCTCCCTTAAGAAGATCTCCTACTGAAAAATGCTTCAATAATTCATGAAGAGCTCGTGATGCATTTTGTTTACCTTCCAAGGTTCCTTTCTCCAGAATTCTTGTTAAAGCTGGAACAACATCTTCAGCCAGGGCCTCGGCAGCAATATAAGGATCAAAAAGAAGGTTGGCCAATGCAGCAACAGCGGATTCAGAAGCAGCAACAGAAGTTTCTGCAGCATCCACACAGCATGTTTTAGCCAACTTAATTAGTGGCTGAACATCTCCTTCAAGTACTATATAAGACAACTTATTTGCAGCTTTGCTATTGGTTGGACGTGATAGAGAACTTAATGCTCGAGCTGATTGAATGGCCACACCTTGATTTTTGTTAGTCAGAAGCTTCATTAAAGGAAGCACAAGGTCTTCATTTACTAGACCATCACAAATGTCTTGTCTTGTGGTAAATAAATTAGCTATCGCTGAAGTTGCAAATTCTTGGGTTTCCTCATTTGATGCATTGATAACCTGAACAAGACATCTTAGGCCTTTATTTGCTGCACATCCCTTTTCCACAAGATCTTTCTGTGAAACCACAGTAAGTACATGACCTAAAACTTGGATTATATGGCCCTTTGAGGTTGGAGAATCTCCTAGGAGCATTGCTAATAGCTGATTTATCGTTGCAGAATCAGCAACTCTGACAAGCTTCATCAGTGCCAAAGCAGAAGCTTCTTGTCCTTTTGGCCCACCACTCTTAAGAAGCCACAGAAATGCTGGAATGGCCCCAGCAATTTCAACGCAAGCACGGATGTCTTCACTGTGACAACACAAACTCCAAAGAACATGAGCTGCTTCCTCTCTTGCTTTTTGTGATCCTGTCTCCAGCAACTGCACCAATGGTGGAATCCCTCCAGCAGCAGTGATTGCCCACTTGCTGTCCTCAACTTGGTCAGTTAAGATTGCTAGCAGTTCAACCGAGTACTCTTGATGCTGCTCACTAGATAATCCCAGCATAGATATAAGTAACTGAATGCCTTCTCTTTTTTTTATCGCCTCCCATATTCCTACCCTGTCACAGCACAAGCTTGTCAGTGAACGTATCAAATATCCTTGCACATCAATGGCAGCCATAGTTATAAGCCCAACGAGAACCTTCTTTGAATCTGCTTGATTGAGAAACTTCGAGAGATAGACATTACCATATAGGCTAGCCATGGCCTCAAGGACACGCTCTTGAATAAGCTTGTTATCTCGAGGCTTTAAAAGAGTTACTAAAGTATCCTCTATCTTAGTTGCATCAAAATGATCCTGATCATCATCAACTTTTTCCTCAAAGACCATAAGGGTGTAAGCAAGAGCGCCTATTATATCACCAACTGGAGCTGTCAAACGAGGAGAACAGGAAAGTTCTGCAAGATATATTATTAATGCAGGCATGCCACCACATAAATTGGCTAGAGCTCGTGTTGCATGCCCTTGAAGAGCCTGGCCACCATCAGATTGCATACATTCTTTTGAAGGAGCAACTATGGCTCCAATAAGGATTTGAACACCATCAGAATCAACAATAGCTTTCTTCGCATTGGTTGACTTTGAAGAAAGGGCCTCTAGAGCATCAGCAGCACCAGCTCGAACAGAAATATTGTTTTCCTCCCCTACAAGTCGAACTAAAGCTTTAACTGCTCCAGAGTCTATTACTTTTGGGATGCTACCACTGAAAGCCGACATTAGACGAGCCAACAGAGAAGCTGCATTTGACTGAGAAACAGCATTGTCTGAAGACAAGAGATCCACAATGATTTCAATACCTCCAGCTTCTAATGTTGCATTCCAGTAGCCATCCTTATCACCACACAAATTTCTTAATGCTCCAGTAATAAAACCCTCAACAATTTTGTCTTGCTTGTTCTTAGGACTTAGTAGATTCCACAACGTTGGAACTACATCTTCTGTAACAAAAATTTTCATACCAACATTATCTTCTGACAGACCTCCAATGGAAACTTGATATATTGCTTCAGCTGCCGCCTTTCTTGCATCAGTTGATTCATATTTTAAAATTGACAGCAATGGTGGGACACAACCACCAAGAAGAACTTTTAACCTCAAGTCTTCATCTTTGCACAGTACACTGAGAATAGTAGCAACATTAACTTTCGCAAGAGAGGTTCCATTTCTAAGAATGTTTATGAACAATGGCATCGCTTGAGAATGAGTGCCAATAAGTGCCCTGCCATCCTTTCTTCTCCTGGCAATACCTAGCAATCGTGTTGTGATAAGTTCCTTCTCTTGTGCTGATGACAACTTGGCATGCAGTTGCTCCACAAGCTTAGCAACTGTTGACATAGTAGACTCGGGATCCTCTATTTCTGTAGCCATAATAAACTCCCTGTATATTTTTGGGTAATTATTCAGCAGCAACTTGTCAGTATTTACACAATTACAAGTGAAGGTCATGTAAAGCTCAGCTGAATCATAGACATCCATCACTTGTACATTGAATTTCAACCAAGTCCACAGCACTCATTTACAACATTTGTCTGGTTTATAAAGTAAGATTCTATGAATAGTAAGTTCCTATTGATTACGAAACAGAAGTACTGACCTAGGCTCAGAAGAAGAATAAACGGACTGGTGCTTCTCAGGAGAGGGAGACTTTGACATTTGCACACAAAACGCCAGTATATGCTACTGGCAGGATGCCTGAAAATTTAAGCATTCTGAAATTTAGGCATTCATAAAGTTCATCTCTTATTAGCAATTTGGTAGGCCAAAAAAAAATGTTGGGGGTGGGGGAGAATATTGACATGCACTTGCATCAGTATGTACTCTGCTTTCATTAGATCACAAGACCAATTTCTAAGCAAAGACAGCCCTCAGATCATTGCTCTAGTTTTCTATCAGACACAGAATGAATCTGCTTAATCAATACAAGCCAGTCAGCCATAAAATCCAGGGCACAGTCTACCAATTGCAATGCAAAAAAACCTACTAGCAACAGAATAAAATACAACGGATTAACTGGAATCACGCAGAAAATGGTAAATTTGAAAGAAATGAGCGTAACTATCAATTTTACACTGACTCAACAAAAAGTGACAGTGACAAGCAGGTTAATTTCTAAATTACTGCAGAGTATCATCAGTAAAATCTCATCATTACCAAAACGACACAATGTGGAAGAAGCAGTTTCGTATTGTCGTTTCAACCACTAAATAAAAAAATAATAATAAAAAAAGGAAGACAAAAACAACAGGGGAACTGAGAGTGAGAAATTGACAAAAATTTCAAAACCCAAAAATAAAAAAAAAAAAACTACCTCTTGGAAGATTGAAATGCAAATGTCGCAGTTACTCCTCCCTCCATCCAGCTACACCCAACACCCCAACCACATCCTCCTCAATTCACACCCAATTCTACTCTGCAAAATGTATATAACCAAACTTAGCCCGAAACGGATCAAATGTGGAACCGAATTTCAGATCTCTGCGAATAATAAACAATTAAAGGAAGAAAAAACACAGAAACTAGGGGAAATCCGGATATTAAAATGGTTAAAACGAACAAAGATCAGATCGAAGAGGTGCATGGATCGTTTGAACAATGATAATACAAAACAAAATCGCGAGAAAGAGGAAGAGAAACCCAGAGAATTCTCGAATCTCGCATCCAAGGAAGAATAACGGAGGGAGGTATTGTGTGCGCTTACTATTTTTTTACATGTAACTCGAAATTCAGAAGCCTGAGAAGGACTTGAATGAGAGCAACGTGAAGAGAATGGAGCCACAACAAAGGACACAGAAACAGAGACTGAAATGGAGAGAAAGAGAAAGAGAAAGAGAAAGAGAAAGGTTATTATATGTGTGATGGGATTGATTCGTCTCTTGTTTCGAGGTAGGTTATGTGAAACGAAAATATGGGTTGGACCTGGAACACTAGTCAAAGCATTTTGTGTCAGCTCTTTTGTGTAATTTTATGGTGGCTAGGAATACTTTGTATAAAATTTCGCTGTCAAAGTCAATAGATATTTTAGTATAGTAGAGTTAGAATAGGATTTACCCAATGTATGTAATTCAAGATTTTTTTGTAAAATTTAGAATTTCTTATTTTTTTCTTTATTAAGAGATTAAATAAATTCACATGAAATTTTTTAGTTAGATCCTAAAACAAAAGTAAAAATAAATAAAAAATAACTCTCGTTAAGAATTTATCAATATTTATCAATACGCTTTAGAGCTAAAATACAAATTTGTTAGATTATTTTCTAAGATAAATATTTTTTATACTTTCAAATTTTTTTGTACATAAACCAATGACATTACTTCTATACGGGAGATTGAATACTGAATTTTTGTATTTTTTTTAGTTTTGACTTTTGCTTTTAAGCTGTTTTAGAGGTTATGTCATGTGTCTTGACGATTTGACTTTATAGATTAGAATTACATATTATCAACGATGATTATTCAAGGTAGAACTGTGTATTGTAAATAATGGCTCTTTAAGATAGAAATAGAGTTGTGTACTGATGATAATGGCTCACTTAAGTAGGGACGTATATTGAAAATGTTGGCTCTACGAAATAAAGCTATATATTTGTAAATGTTAGTTTTCTAAAATAGAGTTGTATCTTTGAAAATGTTGACTCCTAAAAATAAAGCCATGTATATGTAAATGTTGGCTTCTAGAAAAAAAATCATATATTGATAATGATGGCTCTTTAAAGTAGAACTATGTATTATTAATGATGGCGATTCTTTGAGGTAGAACTGTGTATTTAAAGTTAGTTTACGGAGTGTTTTGATCTAACTTTTTATGGTAAAAGTTGGCTTCTCATGAAGTAAAATAGGGTAATCATAGTCTTATCTATGATTACAATTTTAAAATAAGGTGACTGTAGCTATGGTGACCGTAGCTATGGTCACGCTAAAACTATAATCATAAATAAACTTGTAATCATGATTTTTACATATAACCATAGAGTAACCTATAGTTAAGGTAAAAAAAACGTAACCTAAAATATCAGAATTTAAAAATTGCTACCGAAACCATAGATAAAAAAATCGTGACTATAAACCTAAGGTCATAGTAAAATAGGCCACAGTACAAAAATTGTGACAGATAAAAAATCGTGATTATAGATCTATAGTCACCTTTTTTACTAGCTACTATAGAACATTTTTCTTTTGTAGTAATTGTGGTTTTTAGGCTTAGAAAACTCATTTTTTTTTTTTTTTACTTTTTGCTTGTTAGTTTCATCTATTTTATTCTATTTACAGAATTGGACCTATTTGAATCAAACCCC